>NC_045428.1:22830640-23430640 GCF_902635505.1 Sarcophilus harrisii | reverse complement strand
AAAAACACCTTATTTTAGTATAAGCATCTTTTTAGATTTATTCTATCAAACACAAAAAGATCGTTTTTCCAATTTCCAGTCTGAAAATGCCCATCACCTTTCATCACATTGTCAGTGACCTAATTTTCTTTACAGTTTTTCTAGAGATTTTTAGTAGCTCCCTGGCTTCATCTCTTATGTCTAAAAGGATTATGGATAATTACCACCCTCCACCCATTATTCTTTGATTTTGTTTTCCTGAGAGATCATATGATCCTTGAGTCCTTAGATAATATTTTATACTTTTTCATATGACTCAAAGCTTCTACCAATCTGTGTCTTGTAGTCAATTAATTAGCATTTATTAAATGTTTTCATTGGCCCTTGCAAGGCTCTTTGGGAACTAGCAATGTAATGTTTGAGGTTCCAAATTGTTGAAAGGAGAAGGTCGCCCTGAAAATATATGTAGTGGATGTTGAAAAATCATTTTAAAAGTAGTAGGCACAGTGTCAATTCCCTGAAGTATTTAAAGGGACTTTCCCAGATCCAAATACTGGCAACCTCAATACAGTTTTTTAATGTGCCAGAGGCTTCCTCCTTCTTTGGCAAACATTCTTTGTTTATGAATTGAGAGTTTAGTTTCCTTTTAAAGGAAACCTCTGAGAGTGAAATATTTCAGAAAATTTACATTCTGAAATCTGGACTTGCTACAAAATTAAAGACAACAGTACAAGGGACTTTATTTTTTAAAGACAATCATACCTATAATAAAGCTTTATTTGCATAAATATTCAAATAAATATGTTTTTATTTTGTTCTTTGCCATCAGAAATTTCTTTTCATTATAACTGAACATGATGTTTTAAAATTATACTGTCTCTCCTAATTGAGCTCAGAATCCCAAAGTTCCTGGAAGTTTCCTGGAACAGAAAGAGTCAGAGGAAGAAAGCCCAATTCCTGTTTTAATCTGTTGTAACTTTGACAAGTTACAGCCTTTCTAGCCCACAGTTTGCTCAGTTGGAAAAATGAATGGTTTGGATCAGATGACTTTTATGGCCACTTCTTTGTCTGACTCTGATGTTAGGATTTTGTGATTCTGTCATCCCTTTTGATAGAGGTTATTGAGAAATAAAGACTCTCAGTACCTAGAACCACCATTCACTAATCAGCAGAGCAAGACAAGGATTATGAAAATGTCAATAACTTCAAGGATATAAAATAAGCTATGAGCTAAGCTGATATATTGGTTTGGGATGCTGTTTATTACAATGGAAATGTATAAAGTATAAATGTATAAAATGTATCTAGGCTTTTCAGGACACTGAAATACTGCCATTAATACCACTTCATTTCTTTCTTCATAGCAATGTCTGTACCTATAATAGGAACATGATGGCTGTTTAATGAAAAGTTATGTTTCATTCTTTTCTTTGTATCCTCAGCAGTGTATGAAGTATATTAGGTACACTAGATGAGTATATGAGGTGTATTAAGTCCTCAAAAAATCTGATTTGATACTATTGATTGTTTTTATTTGAGAAACTGAAGTACAAATCTTGCATCTGATGCTAGCTATGTGACCCTGAGCACAAAAAAGAACTTCTAACCCTAAATCTGCACTGAATCTGCACTGAAAGACCCTGGACAAGCATCCTTGTGCTCTGAACAACTATCTAAGTATCAAAGGTAGAGAGAAGGTGCTAAATAGCACTAGAAAATTAAATTTCTTCAACAGGGAGCATCTTCTATCAATGATGCTCCATTCTGCTTCATCTCTAGTCTTATCCTCTCTAATTTCCTCATGCTCCTGTTTAGGACTTTGAAGTGCATTGGCTATATCTTTCATGGAAGAAAATAATAATGGTTCTAATCATGGTTTACTTATAGTACTAGTGTTAAAAGAATGAGGACAATGCCAAGAATCAAGCAAGTAGGGCCCAGTCCCTCTGGAATTTGAACCCATTTTAATGGAAAGTTTGATAAGGGTTATGTTCTAGCCCTGTTTTCACTATGCCATTTATAGTATAGTTTTGAAATGTTTTGTTTCATTTTGGTGTTTTTGTTTTATTGTTTTTGTGGGCTGATTATTAGACTTGAGACATTAAGAGAAGTCAAGGAAAAATCTTCATGATATGGAATAGTAATTATTTAACATGTTAAATAGTTAAAACTTCTTAAGATATTTAACACAGGTTATTTAACTTTTTCCTATCCTGGAGACTTCACTGATATACTTTGTCCTCAAACAGGACAGAGGGGAATGGAAGGGTTAATATCCATTTCTATATCACTAAAGGGGATGCTCATATTCACATTATTTCCAGCACATATAATAATTGGATCTTTCACCTATGCTTCTAAGTAGAATGCATGTATGTCGATCAATTAAAAAAATAAGATGCTTTGCTCTACAAAGGGATCTTTGACCTCACTAATGAAGGCATTCCTTCCACATCACAATCTATTTACATCTTTTCATCCAGTATGATTCATGTCTATATCCTCTTGTAATGGCTCTGCTGGAAATCCACTATTCTGGGACCTTCTTTGAGATCCTGCTTTGGCCACTAACTAGTTGTAGAATCTTGAGAAAGTTACTCTGAATGAGCCAGATTTGTTATTTGTAAAAAAGAAAAGGATAAATGGGGTTGCACTAAATGAGTTTGCAAGTATCTTCCAGTTTCACATCTAAGCTTCTATTATCTTTGTATATTGTGTGGGTATCGATGGATCATACTGAATGTCTTCCTTATCTGACTTAACCTGCTTCTTTTTACAACTTTGGTTTTGGGAACAATATCTCTTTTCTTCCATTCCTTTTTTTTCTTTTTTTGGAGGATTCAAAAGAATTTGTAATTTTGAAAATACAAAGGGAAGAAATGCTAATGAGGAGAAAAATGAGTCAAAAAAGGTGTGGAAAGTAGAAACACCTTAGATCTTAACAGGATATGGAAAATGATCAGATAGCAGAAGGAAAATGCACATGTGTGACATGATTTTGTAAGAACATCCAGAGTGCTAGAGTACAAAAATGAGAGGAGTCAAAGAAAGGGCCCACTATTAAGTTTTGAGGGGAAGACAACTGATTATAATAACATTTACACACACATTTCCCATGAATCAATTCATTTGAGCTTCCTAACTGTCCTGTGACAAGATTTCCTGTTTCCTATATAAGAAATGTCTATTTCTATTTTTTAATTTCTATTTTCTATTTCTATATAAGAAATGTGAGACTCAAAGAGCTTAATTAACTCACCCATAGTCATATAGCTGACCATTATCAGAGACAGATTTAAGCATTATTTTACTGACCTCTAATCACTACCTTGTGTTCAAAGGAAGATATTAACTAGATTTTTCTCCTTTTGAATCTGCCAGGGAAAAGTATAACTGACCAGGAAAGGCTGGGACCAAAAAAAAAGGCCAATTAGAGAATTGAAAACCAAGAAAAAGAAGTAAATAGTAAGAAAAGATTCTGCAGCTTTTGTCAATTAAAGTTTTAAGGTCCCAGGAAACCACATTTTGTTCTAGCTGGCTCCAGAGAGCAGAAGCTGTAGAGACAGATCCCAACCTGAGTGATGGAACAATTTGCCAGCAATGAGAACTTTCCAAAATACAATTGTTAGACTCCCCCTTCTTTGAGTTGTACTGTTAAAGGTCATATGAGGACATTTTAGGTGTTTTATAGAGCACATTGTTAGTTAGGTAGGGGGTGATTTATTTGGCCTGTGAATAATTTCAAATCTAAAATTCTGTGGAAGTCAGGTTCTGATTGTGAATGTCCACAAGGGAAGAGGCCTGCTAATTAGCCTGTTCCTCTTCACTATAGTGCCTTCCACAGATGCCTCTTAAGTTGTTTTATCTCCTTCCTAAATAGACAGCAGAACAACTTACCATGCCTGTCCATTAGAATGTAGTCACAACTGGAGAAAATCTGATGTCATTCACATAATATAATTTGGCAGCCAAAAGACTTATGCACAATTTCTGTTCTTCTTGCTTTTGTTACTATCTGTCTTTTCCACATTTGTAAGATGAAGAGATCTAATTAGAGAATTTTGAAGGATTTTTTGAGCTTATGAAAGTCTCTCATTTAATAGATTACAAAATGGAGGTCCAAATGACTTGGTCAAGATCACAGTTTAAAATGATAGATGAGATGGGATAGGAATAATTATTTTTGGTATTATAAACAAGTTGCTTCTTTGTCAGTTTGTTTTTCATTGAAAATCCTTCCTTTTCAAGAGAGATGCTCTTTGAATTTCTCCTCAAAGCTATGCCCTCATTTGGTCTTTCTTGATGAGATGCAAAAGAGCCTGTTCCTTCTGACCTTTTTTTGTTTTCTTTTTATCAATTGCAGGAGGCAGGAAACTGCCTCAGCATTGATGAATAGCATACTAATCCATGATTTTATTAGAACACATAAGAATGACACTGGTTTACTTTAGAGAGAAAAGGCAAAAGGGGAAGACAAGATGGAAGCTCATTCACAATGCTGATTCAGGATTAAGGCTCTGGATCTTATCTGAGGTAACCACTGAGACAATAGCTAAAAAGAAGTAAAAATACTCTATAGGCCAGTAATCAATCAAATGGAGCACTTTATCACATGAGCTAATACTTCAACTCATTGACATTTGAATTATGGTCAGTTTTTAATTACTTCCATCATGCAATATGGGACTGACACAGAGTTAATACTGTATATACATATGCACATACATATATATATATATACATATATATATATATATATATATGTGTGTGTGTGTGTGTGTGTGTGTGTGTGTGTATGTTTAGCATTTACATTAGATACCCTTCAGACACTGCACTGAGTCATGACTCAAGGAAAGCTAGGGGAAGCATTTTGTTTCTCTTTCCTATCTTTCTGATCAATAATCACCTATTCTGTGTTCTACAAAACAATATAGACACCATAATGTCAGCCCTCAGAACTGAAAAGCAAGAATCAGAACTGAGCTGTTCTGTCTCATTCTTTTCCAAGAAAAAAGACTACGGAAAGGGATTAAACATTTTTGTCGACAAATAGTCTAGCCTCTCAATTGTTCTTGAGTTGCAGACCTGTCTGGAGACTAGAATAAAAGAGTGGTTACATTAATATTGTCCAATGCTATGGACAATTAGATGAGTTGACCCAGATGTCATGGGCTTCCATCATGCTCAAAAATATAACTTGACATCTGATATTATACTATCCCCTTCTTGGTCCCTAGAGTCTGAGGAAAACTTGATAGACTTAGGCCCATGAGTCCAAAACAGTATTATTTTTGAGCTTTAAGTGAGTAGTCAGTTATCATCCTTGTCATGGGGAAGTCACAAACCTAATTAAGACTACCTGTAGACCCCAAGAACTAGACATATGCCCTCATCTGGATAGGGGACCCTGAGGGTAAAGGTGTGGAAGGCAGATAGGGAATCAATGATCAATATTGGATCATCTATTTTCCCAATGGAATATTTTAAAATGTGAAGGAAAGAAAAAGGGAACTTTTTTCCCCTTCCAGTTATTTTAAAGACAGTATCAAGCTTGACTCATCTGTGATTTAGGATTCTAACATCATAAAGAACAAAGTCCCTCTTCCTCCTCAGTGGAGTTATAAAAAATATTTACAAACTGTGAAATAGAAAGTACAAATAGGGAAAATGCATTTGTACATATATAAAAAGGTATTCCAGCACCGTGGTTTTGAATACCATCTTAGAGGTGGTGAGCCTGACCTGGATTATGGCAAGTGGGCCCTGCTATTTTTCCCCAATGCCACTCATTGCAAATGGGCAGATTAACTTTTGCCTTAATACCTTGATTGCTTTTGAAAAACTAGAGGCAATAGGGCAGTCCTAATGGAGAACAAAACAAAAGATCCCAGAGCTGCCAAGTCCTTAAGTGACAGGGCCACCAGAGTAGGTCTTTCCCCAAAATTTAGGGAGTTAATCCTATTTTTTATTTCAATTTATTTACTTATAAATATCAATACATATTAAATTCATCATTGCTTTAAGAATGGTTTTGGGAGAGAGAAAAATCAGAATAAAAGGGGAAAAAAAACATAGGAGAGGAAAAAAAAACAGGAAAAAGAATTGAACAATACATGTGTTGATTTACATTAAATCTCCATAGTTCTTTTTCTGGATATAGATGGCATTTTCTATCCAGTCTTTTGCGATTACTTTGAATCACTGAACCACTCAGAAGAACCAAGTCTTTCACAGTTAATCATCACATATTCTTGCTGTTATTGTATAGAATGTATTCCTGGACCTGCTTGTTTCTCTCAGTATCTTCTCATGTAAATCTTTTCATGCTTTTCTATAATCAACTTGTTTATAATTTTTATAGAACAATAATATTTCATTACTTTCGTCTACCACAACTTGTTCAGCCATTTTCCAATTGATTGGCATCTAATTATTTTCCAATTTATTGCTAAGATTAAAAGAGCTATTACAGAAAATTTTGCCCATCTGGGTCCTTTTCCCTCCTTCATGATTTTCTTGGTATGAAGACCAAATAGAGTGTTGATGTTGGGTCATAGAATATGCAGAGTTTTATAGGCCTTTGGCCATAGTTCCAAATTCTTCTCTAAAATGGGTGGATCATTTTCCAACTCCACCAACAATGCATTAGTGTACCATTTTCCCCAAATCCCTTCTAACATTTATCGTTGTCTTTTCCTGTCACCTTAACCAAACTGAGAAGTGTGTGACACCTTAGAATTGTTTTAATTTTAATTTCTCTAATCAATAGTGATTTAAATCATTTTTCATATGATAGAGAGCTTTAATTTCATCATCTGAAAATTATCTGTTCATATCTTTTAACCATTTATCAATTAGGTAATGAATTTGTATTGCTACAAATTAGACAAAGTTCTTTATATATTAAGAAATAAAACTTTTATCAGGAATGCTGCCTATAAATTTTTTCCCACCTTTTTTACTTTCCTTTTTAATTTTGTATAATCAAAGCTGTCCATTTTGCTTTTCATTATGTTCTCTAGTTCTTCTTTGCTCATAAATTCCTCCCTTCTCCCAAAATCTGATAGGTAAATTATTCCTTGTTCTCCTAATTTGCTGATGATATCACCTTTTATGTCTATATTATATATTCATTTTCACATTATTTTGTTATAGGGTGTATGATGTAGGTCTATGCCAAGTTTCTGACATTATTTTTCAGGCTTTCCAACAACTTTTTTTCATCAAATATTTAGTTTTTATCCCAGAAGCTAGAGTTTGAAGATTTATCAAATACTAGATTAGTATAGACCTTGATTATTGTGTCATGTGTATCTAATCTATTCCAGTGATCCACTATTCTATTTTGTAGCCAGTACCACATGGTTTTTGATGACTGCTGCTTTGTAATACAGTTTTAGATCTGTTACTGCTAAAGCCACCATTCTTTGTTTTTCTTTTTTTTCATTAATTCTCTTGATATTCTTGACATTTTCATCTTCCAGATGAATTTTGTTATTTTTTCTAGTTTTATAAAATATATTTTTTGCAGACTGATTGGTATGGCATTGAGCAACTAATTCAATTTAGGCTGAATTGTCATTTTTATTATGTTAGCTCCAGCTACCCATGGGTAATTTAGATCTGATTTTTTTTGTGTGACAAGTGTTTTGTAATTGTGCTTATATAGGTCCTGAGTTTGTATTGGCAGGTAGAAACTCAAATAATTTATTTTATCTACAGTTATTTTAAATGAAATTTCTCTTTCTATCTCTTCCTGATGGGTATTGAAATAGAAATGTTGATGATTTGTGCTTATTTTATATGCTGCAACTTTGATAAAGCTGTGAATTGTTTTCAGTAGGTTTGTGGATGATTTTCTAAGATTCTCTATGTATATCACTATATCTGCAATTTTTTTTCCTCATTTTATTTCCTCATTGCCTATTCTAATTTCTTTTTCTTTTCTTATTGCTAAATCCAACATTTCTAGTACAATGTCAAATAATAATGGTCATAATGGGCATACTTGTTTCACCTCTGATCTTTATGGGAATGCATCCAACTTTTGGCCATTACAAATAATGCTTGCTATTGGTTTTAGATAGATAGTGTTTATTGTTTTAAGGAATGCTCCCTTTATCCCTATGCCCTACAGCATTTTTTAAAAGAAATGGATGCTATATTTTCTCAAAAGCTTTTTCTGCATCTATTAAGATTATCATAGGATTTCTATTGGTTCTGTTATTGATGTGGTAATTATGATGATAGTTTTCCTGATATTGAACCAGATTGCATTCCTGGTATAAATCCCATTTGGTTATATTGTATTTTCCTGCTAATAAGTTGTTGTAGTCTCTCTTAATATTTTATTTAAAATGTTTGCATCCATATTCATTAGGTCATTTATTCTGTAATGTTCTTTGTTTCAGCTCTTCTTGGTTTAGATATCAGTATCATATTTGTATCATAGAAGGAATTTGGCAGGACTCCTTCTTGTCCTATTTTTCCAAATAGTTTACATATTATTGGAATTAATTGTTCTTTAAAAGAACTCACTTATAAATCCATGTGGCCTATAAATTTTTTTCTTGTAGAGTTCATTAATGACTTGTTTATTTTTTTCTAAAATGGGACTAGTTAAGTAATTTATTTCCTATTCTATTAAGCTGAGAAATTTATATTTTTGAAAATATTCCTTCATTTCATTTACATTGTTAGATTTGCAGTCATACAGTTGGAGGAAAATAGTTCCTAATTATTGTTTTAGTTTCTTTTTCATTGGTGATAAGTTCACCTTTTTAAATTTTTGATGCTGGCTATTTGGTTAGTTTCTTTCCTTTTTGTAATCAAATAATCAAAGTTTTTTTTTTTATTTCATAAAACTGACTCAGTTTTATTAATAATGTCAATACTTATCTAATTTCAATTTTATTTATCTCTCCTTTGAGTTTCACAATTTCTAATTTGGTATTTATTTGGAGGACTTTAAATAGTTCTTTATCTAGCTTTTTAGTTGCATGGCCATTTCATTCTTCTTCTCTTTCCCTTTACATTAATGTATCTATTTAGAGATATAAAATTTCCCCTAAAGAGTACTTTGGCTGTGTCTTATAGATTTTGGTATGTTGATTCATTATTGTCTCTTCAATTAAATTATGAATTGTTTCTGTGATTTGTAGTTTCACTCATTCATTTTTTAGAATTAAATTATTTAATCTCCAATTGGTTTTTAGTTTATCTTTCCCTGGCCCTTTACTGAATGTAATTGTTATTGCATTGTAGTCTAAAAAGGAAGAATTTATTATTTCTGCTTTTCTTTTTTTGACTGTGAGGTTTTTATGCCCCAATTCATTGTCAATTTTTTATGTGGGTACATGTATTGCAAAGCAAAAAGTGTATTCCTTTAGATCTCTATTCAATTTTCTCCAGAATTCTATCATATTCAGGTTTTTGAGGCTTTTAATAATTTCCCTAGTTTCTTTCTTGTTCATTTTGTGTTTAAATTAGTCTGATTTTGAGAGGGAAGGTTGAGTCCCCATCTAAAATCATTTTGTCATTCATTTTTTTCTGTAAGTGGCTTAATATCTTCTCTAGGAATTTGGGTCATCTATCATTTGGTACATGCACATTTAAAACATCATTATTACTTCATTGTTTATGGTGCCCTTTATCAAGATGTAATTTCCTTCTTTATCTCTTTTAATTAGATCTATTTTTACTTTTATTTTATCTGAGATCAGAATTGCCACCCCTGCTTTTTTTTTTTTACTTCAACTGAAGTATAATTAATTTTGATCCAGCCTTTTATCTTTTCTCTGTAGTCTCTCTCTGTGTCAAATGTGTTTTTTTGTAAACAACATATTTCAGGATTCTGTTTTTTGTCTTTACTTTTTGTTTTTTTGTTTTGTTTTGTTTTAAATTTGCACTGCTATTTGCTTCCATTATATGGGAGAGTTCATTTCATTTATATTCAAAGTTATGATTACCAGCTCTGCATTTCCCTCCATCCAATATACTTTGTTCTTCCCTCTTTTTTTTTTACTCCACTCACTACCTTATTTTCTATCACTCCTCCCCCTTCTCTTACCTTTGTTCCTCATGTTTCTGCCCTCCCTTCTATCTAATCTCTATCTTTTCTTTGCTCTTTCTCCTCCTTCTTTATAAAGTTAGATAAGTTTCTGAACACAATTGTATGATTAAATTATTCCATATTTTAGCTCAAATGGAAGAGATCAAGCTTCAGACATTATTCATCCCCCTCCTTTCTTTCTCTGGATTGTAATAGTGTTTTGTGCCTCTTCATGTGATCTAATTTGTCCCATTATATATCCCCTTTCCTTTTCTCCCAGATATGGTCCTTTTTCCACTTCTTAATGTCCTTTTCTTTGATATCATCATGGCAGAGTCTATTTGCATCTACATCTTCTGACCATGTGATGTCCCCCTCTGTCTGCCCCAATAACAGACACAGTTCTCAAGAGTTTATATATATATATATATATATATATATATATATATAAATATAAATTTCCTCATTTAGGGATATAAACAGTTGAACTTGTATATATATATATATATATATATATATATATATGTATATATGATTTAGTAAAGTAATAGAAATATAGTAGTCTTTTAAGAGTACTTCTAAGACGTCTCTTTGGGCTTGATACCAATTCATATCACTCTTTGAGATTTTCTCTTTGGACATTTTGTCCTAATCTGAGTTAGTGTTTTTGGTCTTCTCTGTCACCATAGTAGCTTTTTATGGCTAATATTCTTTTCTGTTTCTTGCTCATGTTTTTCCCTTTTCTTTTAGTATTTCCTCTTTTTTACTTTTATACTCAAGCATGGGGGTAAAGAGGGCACTGTGCAATTCTGAGCTTTGGTTTTGAGCACAGGGTCCCCTTGTATTTTCAGGAGTATCTTTATCTGCTCTTTCCGGGAAAACACCTGATTTCTAAGAGTTTGCCTTCTGAGCTGAGCTACTCTACTAATTTGCTCTACTACTGAGCCAGGACCAAGGGTCTCAGCTGCTGATCTAATGAGATTAAAACCCTATAACTGCTTTTTCCAGCCTCTGCCTGAGCTAGACTGAATACCTCTTTCACCCCAGTGAGACTGTTCTTTCCTGAAGTTTTTTTTTTCAATCTCTCTTGAGCTGAGAGTAGTTTCATTCCATCAGACTGTTCAGAGACTTGGTTTCATGTGGTTTTCGAAGGAAACTAAGCAAGCTTGAGCAGCATCCTGGCTTCACTCCACCATTTTGGCTCCACTATTGATCCTATATTTTTCTCTAAATTAACACTTAGGATTCACAACAAGTGTAGCTTCACAGGAAACTGTGAAGAAATGGAATCTGCAACAGAGAAAGCCTTACAGCATCACTGGGTTTTCCAAAGAGCCCAGAGCCAGTAGCTTCATTTTGTGGAGACAGTTCTATAGCTCACTGAAATGTGTGAAGGATCATTCTGGTTTTAGGATCAAATCTATTCTTGTAGCCTATAGGGAAATTTCAGTCACAATTGGGGACTGAAAGAAGCCAGCTTGGAATAAAAAAGTATATTCAGCTCTGTGCACAGCCCCGCCCCTCAATTAGAGATCTTTGACTGAAGGAAGGGTTGGGCTCAGTGAAGTCCTCCCTTGAGAAATTATGCATGTACACCATCTCAATATCTTCTGGCTTTATGGAAGTGATGCCCAGGAAGTGATGCACAATTTCAATGGGTAAATAGATTATTATTTGCACAAGGAAGCTGTACTTCTCCAGGTGCAATTTGGGCATCTCCTTGTGTAATTCATTTTATTGGTTATTTTAAAGTTCCAACACCTTCATGAGGTACGAGCTGCTAATGAGGAAAGTAAGGATAGACAAATTTTCCAGGATTTTCTCCCAAAGAGACCTCTCTGAATCTCAGTAGAACTGGTTATCTAGGCACCCCATTACAGGATGGAGGACAGTAGTTTGTTTTCAGCCGTAGTTCCCTCAAATGCTTCAGTAAACGACAGATAGGTGACCTTTTTAAATGTGTACAAGACAAGTAGCTAGGAAGCATCTGAGATCCCACTGCCCCACAACAGCTTCAAAAAGAAACTGGATGGACTCCATGGAAGGCAAGCAGCTATCAATTGCATTGTCATTCTCATCTTGGATGGCATTGAGCGGCCCTGGGATTTGAGCTTCATCTTAGAGAGATAACCAAGATTGACTTGCATGTCCAATCCTAAGTGGTGAACAAGTGTAGGCCTTGAGTCAACTGGAACTTTAATGCTGCTCTCTGCCATACCTCGGTCTGGATCTCCTAGTAGTCTGCATATCCCCAGGCAATGGGGGAGATGCAAGTAGCTCCCCCAGCCAGACCAGGTTCCAAAGCACTAGGTGGTCTGGGAGACCATAATCAGCTCCTTGCCGTCTACCAAGCCCCACAAAGCCCATGGAGTAAGGCTAAATAGTGTCTTTCATGATTGTTCTCTGTACTTTTTTGTTAGTAATATGCTACAACTCACTTATGTCTACTTTACATCTCTCCACGAATCCATTGATGACTTACCTCTTTATTTCATGATTCATGTATTTCCCCATTGTTTTGTAACCCATAAAATCATGCAGAGTGAAAAACAAAACAAAGAAAAGCAAACAAACAAGAACTGTGATTCACAAAAAGTGCATTCTTTCCTAAAAAGTATTAACACTTTGGATTCAGAATTCATAAGCAATACTAAGCTAGATCCTTTTCCCCCTTATAGAAACTGAGCAAAGTTCAAGAAATCTCAAATATATGATGTTCACTCTAAGCAATCAACTCTGTTGTTAGATGAAATCTAGATTCTATTCTAAATATTGTCCCATTGCCCATTTTGAGACAAATAAGAAGTACAGACAATGAAGTGAATGATCACAACAAATAGTTGAAACAAGAAAGATATTTTCAAACTTTAAAAAATATTGAATATTAAAAAGGAAACACCTCCATTTAGAATGTGGGAATCTTATCTTGTAACTGCTAAGTATGTATGAAATATCAGATTTTGAATGCAAAGGGACAGTTTTTTTTTCTTCAATATTACTTTTTCCATAGATAGGTCAGATGAGGGAAGATCAAGAGACATTAAACATACGCTACCATAAAAGAATAGTTTTAGATTGTGATCATGTATCATTAATGAATAACTGTGGGCAGATCTCTCATGGTTTGTCTGGCTCCTTTGCAATCAGTGAATAAATCATAATGTTTTCTTACTTGTTATTTTTTCTTGCATGACAAACAATACCTGGACTATATTATGAGTTCAAGACATATTGCAATTTTGTGGTTGTCTAATTGTCATGTTAGAAATTTAATATAGGAGGATTCTGGGTAGAATCTTAAAATAAATAAAGTTTAATAATGCCCAAGATTACATTAAACTATACTTATATTACAATTGAGCAATGGTATGCACATTCCCTCAAAAATTAATATATGTCCATGTACATATATACAATTGTGTCTATATATGTGTATATATATATATATATATACATATAATGTGTGTACATATAATATACACACATGTGTGTATAGGTGTATAGATATTTAGGTCTGTGTATATGAATGCATATATGGCTATATGCATAAAACCATTGTCATATGCATATATATGTATGCATGTAATCAGAGCTAAATTGAAAGTCAATATAGCAGAGTAGATAAGCAGTTGATCTTCATGTCAGAATGATCTGAGATTAAACCTCGCACTCTGATTCTGGTTGTGTGACTGTGGGCAGGTCTCTGTTATTTTTAGAAATGATCATTATTAGCAATGATAGAAGTTTCCTTATTAGAATTTCCTATAAAAATGAAAACATGGATCTGGACAAAGACAGAGGTATGAGTTTAAGTACTCATCCATTAATTTACATAGATATATATACACACACATATGAATATGTATAATATATAATATTTAATATGCACCTGTTATCTTTTCAATTCATTCCATTAAACATATAAACATTATTTGTACTATCCCTTCCAGGTATTGTGATAATCTCTAGGAATACAAAAAGAGGCAAAAGACAATACACCCTCAAGGACTTTTCAGTCTAATGAGAAAGAATACATGTAAACAGACAAAGCATGCTACATTCAGGGTAAACAGCAAATATTTGAAAGAGGGAGAACACTAGAAACAAGAGGAAGTAGGGAAGGCTTCCTGTAGAAGGCAGAATTTCAATAGGAACATTAAGAAAATCAGGGTAATCAGTGGTCAGAACAGAGCAACAGGCAGAATGTCTCTTGTTTATAAGATATAGCAAAGAAACCAATATCAATGTTTTAAGAGTATGTTGGGGAGTTAGATGTAAAAATACTGAAAAGGTAGGAGATGGCTGTGTTATGAAATGTTTTGAATGCCAAAAGGGAGAAACATGACCAAATCTTTGTGTGTGTGTGTGGGTGTGAAAGAGAGAGACAGAGCCACTAAGATAGTGCAAGAGACACACAGAGAGACACAACATTGTCCCTGCTTCCAGCCAGAACTGACAGCCATCATTGAAGAAAGCAATCACTCTGTAGAAAGTCAACCTTCCTCACAACTAAAACAGCAGCAACTGCTTATTTATTTCACCAAATTGGCAGCTAATTTCTAAAATCCCAAAGGGAATAGTGAGATGCCCTAAAATTACTAGCTATATCATTATTCCCGTTTTCAAGTCATTAACCTGGGAAACAACTCATATGAACAATGGTCTACTTATCCCCATCAACTCCTTTTAATCAAGTAAGCCATCCTTGTTCATACAGTAAGGCACCTTGAGAGAGAAAGAGGCAGTACATCTGGCAGGGGGGGAAAGCCTTTGTCATCATGTTGACCACCCACTTCCCAGCTCCCACAGATGGCAATCAGCCCCTGATAGTCTTACTTGTCATGTGATGGGTGCTTCCATTGCATTAGCTCCTGGGCCTTTTGGTGGCAGATGGTGAATATTTGCAGGGATGACAAAGATAGGGCTCTTCACCAAAATTATTCCTACCTTCAGAGATGACTGTGATATCTGGAATGGAAACAAGGCGATGGTTTAGGGGGCACTATTAGGCCTAAGCATCTTGGATTCAATATTCTGAATTGCCAGTCTGAAATGGAAACATCTCATATTTATTGTCATGACAGTTAGAAGGTGATGTCTTTGAGGAGATGGATTGGCTTTTAAGTTAGTGTTTTCAGTGCTTAGGATAGTGTTCTGTATATATTGTAGTTCTTTTTGTGTATATATACACATGCATATATTATGCATATGTATACATATGTATATATAGTTATATAAATACATAGCAATATATCTATATATCTTTCTCTGTATCTATCTATATCTCCAAGCTCGTTTAGTTTTATGTCTCTATATTGTTGTTCAGTCATTTCAATCCTGTCCAATTCTTCATGACCCTATTTGGGGTATTATCAACAAAGGAACCTTCTCCAGTGCATTTTTATAGATTTGGAAACTGAAGTAAATAGAATTAAGTGACTTGCCTGGGGTCACACAGCTAGCAAGGATCTGAGGCAAGATTTGAACTTAGGAAGAGAAGACTTCATGATTTCAGACCTGGAGCTCTATGTACTACACCCCACACTGTGCCACCTACCTGTACGACATGTCTCTATATAGTGGCATTTAACCATTTTAGAGATTGTTACAAAGACAAGTGTCAGCACTCACTCATAGTTGTTATAATGTTAAATAATGATCAGTATCTAGCAGATTTTTTAACTTAGTACCAGTATATTACATAAGAGGCTGGTATCTGGAAAGACACACTTGGCACATTTTTGAGGTCCTGGCTCACAAACTGACAAACTGTCATAGTGGCTGAAAATGGAACATGCACAGAGATTTGGTTCAGCTACTTTTCTTGTATTGGCATCCAATGCATGATTGTTTATATTGGCTTAATGTCCTAGGGAGAAAAAAGTGACAATGATTTTTCACTGTAGAAAAAGCAGAAGACCACAAAAGTATTATCTTCTGCAGAGGCATAAATTGAATTGTCTAAACCCATGTAAATTGATTATAGAAGGGGCTCTTCCTTTTGCCAACTCTGGACACTTGCAATTTGTGAAATATAATTTTCTATTATGAAAGACAGTTCACAGAATAATAATCTTGGAAACATGTTGGTTACATCGTGCCTCAGAAAAATAGAAACTATACTCTTGAGCTAGTAACTCAGTCTCTTGGTATCCTAAGTCACTCGCTGAAAATTCCACATTAAAGAGCAACCTGGCAATATCTGTCCTTAATTCTTTTTGGTTTTTTTGAGGCAATTGGGGTTAAGTGACTTGCCCAGGGTCACACACTAGGAAGTTTTAAGTGTCTGAGGCCAGATCTGAATTTAGGTCCTCCTGACTTGAGGGCTTGTGCTCTACCTATTGAACCAATTAGCTGCCCCAATCTGTCCTTAATTCTTGACCTAAACCAAATTACCAGCTTCCCTTATACAAGGTCAGATTAATTTAGGAAGACTTTTATTTATTATGTATGTGTTTCTTTTTACTAGCCAGGAAAAAAATTGATAATTTGTTTTCTTTACTAATCTTTAAAGTATTTTTACATAGTCATTTAAAGTGACACAGATTACCCTTCCACAGTCTATGTCTGATAGCACATTTGAATGATGTTTTGGAAATGTATTCAGCATTTGTCTAGCTGTGGCTCATGATCGCTTTTCTCATATGCTAGGAAAAATACAGTAAAATCTTAATAGAATATTTTAAAATATATATTGAGATTAAATACAAGGCTTAAAAAGAGACAGATCATTGCAACAAATAAAGGCAACAAAATTTCCTAAATGCAACCAAATTTCAGAGCAAAATGTACATTTTGTTTCCTGAGAAGTCTATGTTGTTTTAAAATTACCAATAAAAAAACCCACAAAATTTATTTCAATTTTACTGAGAGTCAAATGCAAAAGAATTGACTTGCTAATTTTGAAAAAATAGAAACAAGATCACTTTTATCATCAGAATTTGTCATATTTTTAACTTCTAAGCCTAAGTTTTCAGTAGTCCTTGCCGATGCACAATGACATTCAACCTTCAGTGGTTGTGAATGATGTCAATTAATCCCAGATGCAAGGGAATTATAATAGCTCAGTAATGATAATGTTGTTTCACATTGGACAAAAGTTCATGAAATAAAAATGTCTCATTTCACTTTCAACTAGCATCCAAAGTACATTCACTGGAACAACTCTCTCAAACTTTGAGCACCTGATACTTTTCATAAGTAAATCAAAATCCATCTTTTAAATGTATTCAAACACTCTTCTGTGCTCTGGTTAAGTTAAATTTTGCCCCAGTTTCCTATATACAAATGCTTTTACCTTAATATAAAACTGAGAATATATTCACGTTGGCAGAGCCAAAGTACTTGAACTTTATTGAGAATAATAGCTGCAGATCCATGGGAAACAAAAATATTTGCTTAATATTTTAGGGGAGAACTTTTTAGCAGTTACTGATCTCTCTTTTCATTCCTATTCACTTCCCTTACAATGAGAGGCACTTGAATACAGTATAAAATTCATTAGATTATTTTTAAAATACAATATTGTAGTATTTGTCCAATTATAAACAAGGATTTATTAAATTCCACTATATGTCAGACATTGTTCTGTGACTAGAAATACAAAAAAAAAATACAAGAATGGTGTCTATTCTCATGGGCCTTAGATTCTATTGGAGGAAAAAAGCACATATACAAATAACTAAGTAAAATTAAAAATAAAGCAAAGTAGATTTTGGTTATGAGAGTAAAGCACAAGTATTGGAAAGTCTGCAAAGAACATTGGATCATATATTATGTCTAACAGAGTTTAATTCAACACATACATTTTCCATTTTAGGAAACTAAGACTCTAAGAAGTGCATAGAGTAACTTATAAAAGCAAGATTTAAATGCAGGAACTATGACTCCAAATCCAGTATTATTTCAACTATTACAGTCAGTAATTTGTATAGAATAAATTATTGTTGTTCAGTCATTTTTTCAATCATGCCTTGACTGTTTGGGGCTCCTTTTGGGGTTTTCTTGGCAAAAAGTAACTTGTCAGTTCTTTTTTTATTCTCCAGCTCAATTTACAGATGAGGAAGGCAAACAGGGTTAAATGACTTGCTAGGATTACACAGCTAGTAAGTGTCTGAAGCCAGATTTGAACTCAGATTTCATAACAACCAGTGTGGTGGTCTATCCACTGAAGCACTAACTGCCTATAAAATAAATATTAATAATAATAATAAATATTTGCTTTGATGGAATTTGACTATTCTAACTCAAATTGTTTGAAGAGAGAAATCATTCTTGGCAAACTATCAAGACAAAGGTGTGAACAAAAATGTGATGTGATAGAAAATAAAACTTTGAATGATTTGAATGAAAAACTTGGAATGATTGAAGAGGAACAAAGTGTAATCTAGAAAAGTTAACTGGATCTGTTTTTTTGAAGAAATTTAAATGATACATGTTTGAATGTATACATGTGTGTATATATATGGGATGACAAATATACCTACACATATTTGCATAAATATATAATATCCCCAGCTAATCTAATTAACTATATACTTTACAAATATCTAGTATAATGTATAGAGTATAATGCACTCTCATCTTTATTAGGAGAGAGTAGTGCTTTGATTGAATTAAATGCTAAACCAAAGGCATAAAATGGATGTGAACAATTGCTTGCTTTCTCTATTGAATCTTTCAATAAAAAGTATAAACTAGATAATAATAAGCTTGTCAATCATGGAGTAAATAATTGAAACTGGATGAAATTATGTAATTAAAAGACTAGGATTTGTTTAAAGAAGCTTATCTGGGTGTGTGTGTAGTGCATTGGATACAGTACTGGATAGAGTAAGGAAAAATTTTCTTCCTGAGTTCAAATCCATTCTTGGACATGTATTAGTTATGTGACTTTGTGTAATTATATTGCCTCAGTTTCCTCATCTGGAAAATGAGCTAGAGAATGAAATAGCAAACCACTCCACTATCTTTGACAAGAAAAGTTTAAATACAAACATGATTTTTGAAATGATTAATAAATGTGTTTGTGTGTGTGTGTGTGTGTGCACGCGTACTGGGGATCGGGACCACCAATGTGAGTTGGACTTGGAAAGTAATCCTGGGAGGGGGAAATTCCCATATATATTTTAAGTAATCACTAGAACTTTTTGAATAAGAGAGTGAAATAGACCCATTTTTAAGGATTTTAATTTGCAAATAATGCATAATTTATAGCTCTGAAATAATTTCACTCAAAGAAAAGAGATTTAAATTAAGCTTGCCAATTCCTCTCATTCTAAATAAGTATGCAATCCATGATATAGAGTATCCCTAAATTTGGGGTTTACTCAGATTAATATTAACATAGATTGGGATGACTCCAAGAGAGTAATATTCTTACTGGTTCATTGCATTCACTGAGATTTGCTCTAGAAACACTTTGTATTTCATTCTTTTTTTATATATTTCATATCCAGATAGCTCCAGATGTGTTAAAGGGTTCCCATGACACAATAAAACACTCAATTTGCCTACCAGCTACTTTCAAAAGAGAACTGATTTTGCTTATGAGCTTTGAAGTGCTGGTCTAACTTTCTTCCCTATGATTCTCTATACAATATACTTTAAACTTTTTCTATCAACCTCTGCATAAGGAGGAAGAAAAGGAGGAAGATAGCATTAATATAGTGTTTTATGTTTTGCAAAGCACTCCGATTTCATTTGATCCTCACAACAATCTCATGAGAAAGGTAATTATTTTCTCCATTTTCCCTGTGAGGAAATTAAGGCTAAGGGATGTAACATAACATATACAGAGTTACTCAGCTATATATCTGAGGCTATATTGAACTCATGTCCTTTTAGCTTCAAATAAAACATTCTATTTTCTGTCTTACTTAGATGGTTTAGACTTATGATTGAATGTAAACCTTCTTTGGGGGCTACTGAACAAACAAGGTCCTTCCGATAAGCATTCTAGTCTTCTCATTGTTCTCCATGAAGGAAAATGTTCAGCAATTATCTGCTTGATTCTCTCTCTCTTTTTTTTTTCCCCAAGAGATCACTGTAGCAGAACTCATATTCTCTCTCTCTTTGAGGTCAGTCTTGAGAACTCTTAATCTTGAAGAGACTTTACAAGGCAAGAACAGCATAGGAAAATACCCTTTTCTCACTAGAGACTGAACTCCATGATCATACACATATGCAATTTGCGTTACTTAAATATGTATTCGTCTTTTGTCCAGAATATCTGAATGAGCCAAATATTTTTATCCTAAGTATAAGGAACATCAACTGTCCCTTAGGGGAGATAACTATTAATGAGTCTAAATTTACTTTTCCATCCTACTTCTAAAGACAAGTTGGCTCATCTGTAAACTGGTCTGGCCTTTAAACAAAGAGAAAGAACAAGAGGGATACTGGAGTAATAGCATATTTGTAAAGACCATAGACAGGACTGTTTTTTGTGATCTTGAGTCCTTTCACCTGACCTCATCCCCAAGTCCTAAGCAATCAATGTCTTCCAAGAAAGCTCCCCTTACCAGAGATTTTCTATATCCTCTAAGCAGGCTGCCAATGGGCAGACATCTTTGTGGGGAGTGGCACTCAATGTTTCTTCAAGCTGAGGATTCTTAATTTTATCCTTAGTTATATGAGACTAAAATGGGACTTCCCATTCCCAGATCAATTGGGACACTTGTCTAATTGAGTTTAGACAATTCCCTCATCAAGTCTCTGTTGGAATCTTTACAAACTGTTAAGCCATTGGAGTTGATAGAGACAATAATTATCTAATTTGGTATGGTTCAATATGATTGATTTGATCTTAGAAGGAGATATTTTGGGCCAGAACTTGAAACAAGGTACTAAATACACAACTGATAGAAATGATGCTTGTGTTCACATCTTTAGAGAGCTCAGGGTTTAGAAAGAGATATCCGAATTCACACCTACCTTAGGGCCAGAGAGCACTCTGGGAGATAACCCAGAATCCCTCTCTCTCCAGAAGGAGGAGTTAACCTTTGGGAGATCATATATATACAGGAAGCTCTTAGAGCTTGAAAGAGTTTTTCTTGGGAACATTGACTGGGGTCCGAGAGGAGCACTCTGGGAGGAAGCCCACAAGCCCTATCTTCAAGGCAAGAGATTCACTGCATCTTCCAACTTGGTGCTGGCTGGAGGCTGAAGAAAGCAGAGGCAGAAGCCAAGGACAAAGCTGCAAGAGCTCTTGGGACCAAGCAGAGAGATAGGCCTCTGAGCTAATTGGGCTATATTGAGGGACACAATAAAAGATCTGAACTCTTTTATCACCTGGTTGTGTTTTGGAAAAAGAACACCACAAGTCTCCATGATACATGATGGAAATTCAATAGGGAAAGAATGTTTTAAAGGAATAGATATGTTTTTTCCTACTACTTTTTGTTTCTAGGATTTTGGTTGATATTTTATAACTGATTCCATAATTTCAGTCAAAAGTTTTGGGCTTTTTGTTTTATTGCCCTTTTTAATGATCATATGCTTTCATAATCAATCAGGGCATGAAGAGGGTACAAATTAAACAGAGGAAAATTCTGAATCATCCATTCTTTCAACTTGTCTTCATACATAAATGAGAATGAACTGCAATTATCTTGAGATAAACACAATCAATTACCTCATTATTTGAGTTTCTGATTCAATGATCATGTTAATCTCTCCAATACAATGATATTAATGTTTATGGAAAGTCCTCTCTAGTTTGTGTCATCTCAAGATGACATTTTAAAATGACAAACACAAATAGATTGTCTAATGGAGTTTTAAAACAGATTCTGAAAAAGTAATGATGGTCCTGATTCACCATGAGGATGAGGGGGCCAGAGCTCTGTTGACACCTTACAGATATGTATCACTATATTTCATATCCTACAATTTGCCAGTCCTTTATCTCTCTCCCTGCCTACCAAGGACCAGGTTTAATGGTAAGTGCTGAGATATGAAGACACAAACAAAAATAGCCCCTTTCGTCTTGGACAAAGCATTTTAAACTGTGGTTGTGACCTCATACTGGGTAACATAACAATTTGGGAATCTCAAAATTATGATTTATTATCAGTAAATGTTTGATTTGTATACTTATTTTATATATCTATTACTTGAAATCATATACAAATGTCTCAAGGCGAAAAGCAGTTTCAAGTGGAAAAATTTAAGAAGCCATACTCTAGGAGCTTACATACTACTAGAGGGAAACAGCATGTTCAAAGACAAGTAAAATCTCAGTATATACAAAATAAATACACTGTGATTTCAGTATGTTAGAAATATTAATGACTAATTCAGATCATGGGAAAGGATGCAAGATCATTCTATAAAGTAGTCATTAGAAGAAACTGGAGATATTAAGGGTATAATTGAAAATGGTTAGATGTGAAGACCGAGTTAGTATCCTGGATACCTTAGAATCAACCTGAGTCAGGATTAGCAAAAGTCCTTGGTCTTTATTCTTGGACTTTAGGGGTAGAAGTGAATTGGATGGACGCAGGAGCTCCACGACCTCTCCACTTTGTCTCCTGCACAAAACGTGACTCTGGTTAGTCTTACTCTACCCCCCAGTCCCTCCTACAATTCTCTGTATACACCAAGTATCAAGCCAACACAGAATAGTGGGAAGGACCATTTTCCAAGCATATGCTAATAGAGTATTGTCCAATCAGTAATTAGCCTTAAGTGCTCCCATTGTTGAACCTCAGTGCATCAACTCAAGAGTTTCAGCCCTTTACAGTTAGAGAGAATATTATAGCTACAGTATTATCATGTAAAAAGTGGCAAGATGAGATAATGGCTAGATTGCTTCCCTCATGGCCAGGAAGAATGGGGTTCCTTCTTACCTCAGCTATATAAAAAATTGTCTGATGGCAATCAAGTTATTTAACCTCTCAGTGTTCAATATAACAATATAAGATGATAAGTGCAGATAACTGTATTCATTAAAATATTTTCTTCATTCATCCCTAAACCTATGAAATTACACATCTAGTCTCTATTTCAGGTCAAAGAGGACATAGACTGGCATTGGAGATTCAAAGGCTTAATTCCTTCCATCAAGAAAGTGATCATTTTGTTGGGACATTTATAACATTAAGGTAACCAACAATGTGAAATAGCATTAAATAAATCCTAATAAGCAACCAAGGTATTAAATAGCACAAGAATTTTAAAGAGTGAAAAGTCATCAATGTTCATAGGGATGAGGAAGGTCTCATGTATCATGTACCAGTAGAATGTTAAAATTGAAATCAAGAAGAAATGACTTCCAATCCCATCTGTGATACATGCTGAATGCTATATGGAGCAAATCACTTTATTACTTGTTTAATTTGTAAAATAGAGATAATAATGTTTTCTATTGCACTTGCTTCATTTAGTTACATGAGGCTTAAATGCACCTTCAGATTATAGATTTGGAACTGGAAGTTTATCAGTCTTCTTATTTATATGAGATACATAAAATGCTGCATCACTGGCATGTGTTCTTGTTCAAGCAGGAATATATCTGAAAGGCCTCTGGATTTTTTTCAGAACTGAAATACAATAACTACAAAAAATGGAATTTGAGAAAAACTTCATTTTAAGAGTCAATAAATAAGTATTTTTAAAGTTCTTATTATGTGTTAGGAAGGATTTAAAAAGACAGATCCCATTTCAATACTTTGATGATGCCCCCTAGCCAAAGTTATTGACATTTATTTTAAAGATATACAAATATATTGAGTATTTACTCATAGAAGTGATTTCTCAATAAGACACATTCATTTGCAGGCAGTATATGCATAGTTACAGTTGTTTTAGATAACTATGAATCTTTTTGTCAAAGATAGCATCTGATGGCATTCAACTAAATGGAAAAAAATAGTAAAGTGTGAATGTAAATCCTAAACTAATTACTTTCCTTACACTCCACATGATTCCCTAAAATCAGGTGCTATAAATACCTAACACTATGCAACTTTGATCCCTGAAGGACTACTTATTTCCTTTGCTTAGAAGAGCTGAGAAAAATGGTGGAATGAAAGAGCACACATAAAAAATGTGTGAATTAGAGAAAATTCACAAGGTAAAACTCAGGGTAGGTAAATATTTACTTATCAGCATCAAATGTTCATTATTTATTCCAACTATTCTTATCACTTTCCACTTAATGTAAGGTCTGAGTGTGTGTGTATGTGTATGTGTGTGAAACTGAGAATATGAAGATATAAATTTTTCTAGGGTTTATTCTAACCATTAAATTACATGAGTCTGTTGACCATTATTTTCTGCATTTTTTTCATTATTATGACTTCCTCTCAGTTTTGATTACCATTTTCCAACCTTTGTATTGGCTTTAGCTTTTATAATAGAGGTGGAACAAATTTTAACTAACCGAGCCTTAGACCATGAGCTCAGCTTCCCCTCTCCTGGGAGAAAAAAAAAAGAGGGAATGATTAAGAAAGGGCAAGATAAAAGGTTTCCTCTCTGAATAGTCATACTTTCTTCTGCCAACATCTTGAAACATAAGTGACTTCTATCACCTGGGCAACCAGAGAAAGTATAATCTTTATCATCAATAAGACATGATAGAGAGAAACAGGGAGAGCTGATTGGGTTCATCCATGCCTCACTGCTGCCACAGCCATTGTAGGAAATGGCCTGTGAAGAGACATAGCTGTCCCTGTTAGACAAAGACAATGTATTTTTCCTACCTTGCTGTTGTTCTCTTCTCTTGGACTTATTTTCCATCCTTATTTATGATTAAAAATACACTTGTTTTGTTGTCATTTTTGCCAGTCTTTTTTTAAAGAAATCAGGTTCTCTAAATTAGTGTGTTTACTCATTTTATCATGTGTGTATATATGTGTGTATGTGGTTTTCTATGGGAAGGGAATAAAATGGTAGAGTAGCTAACTAATGCAAAGAAATGCATTCTTACAGCTGGATATGTTTTGTTAACTAGAGAAATTTCCTCTAGCTAGGAACTCAGAATGAACCAAGGAGATATTGTTGATGCTTATTTCCTATTTCCCCTAAAGCTCAGAAAGTAGTAAGTAAATCCATATATATGACCCCCCAAAAAGTCTTACCCACATACAGAGTTTTGAATGGTAGAAAGAGGCTGGTAAGGAGTAAAGGATGGTCCTAAGAGGAACGTACTCTCACATATTTTCCCCTTATTTTTCTTCCCCTTGCAGCAGATTAAAAAGTCTCATTATCATCTTTCCAATTCCCACAAGGTACAGAGAACACAGTGACCAAGGCAAAGCAAAAGTTCCATTTATGAGGACATCTGGAGGAAAGAACAAAGAAAATATGCCTCTACCAATTCTATGATGTGAGACAGAGAGATAGACAGAAACAGAGAGACAAAGATAGGGACTCAGACAGACACACACTCAGAGACAAATAGACAGAGACAAAGAGGAAAAAGGGAGGGAGGGAGAAGGAGGGAGAGAGAGATGAAAAGTCGTAGAACATTTCCTTCCAGGAATTTTCACTTCTTCTTACCAAACTTCCTTCTATCCATGAAAGCATCAATTCATTAGAAGTTAATTTAGTCTGAAATTGTTAATTTCTCTCTTTTTTAGAAGCTATAGCAAAAATGTGTTTGGCTAGTATTTCCAAAACTCAAGTAGATGAATATTGGTGTGCCTCTACTTCTATTTTGAGTTCTTTACTGTCTTCTATCACTCCTTTACACAAAATATTTAGCATATAACAAACAATAATAGTTAGCATTTATATATTATTTAATGCTTGGCAAAGAAATATGTTTTTATTTGATCTTCATAATAATCATAGGATAATAAACATCTATATTTTATATAGGGGAAACTGAGTCTTAAAGAGGTTATGTGACTTGCTAAGTGACACAGCTAGTAAATGAAATGAATGAGGTGTCCTTAACTATAAACCCACTGCTCCATACACAGCCCCCTGGAATAATGTATGTAAAGTGTTCCATAAATAATGTAAATGCTCACAGTTATTATTTAAAAATAGTTTTTTTTAATATGAAAACACTTTCATGGTGACCCAAGGCTTCATCACATTTCATCAACCATCTGCTTTGATTCAGATCATTTTAACAAATTGTATAAACTATATGATTGGTTGGTAATAACCATAATAGTCTTCTAAAACTTTAGATTCTGCAAAGATATACACATATACACATACATATATATGTATATAGATATATACAAATATATAATAAGTATTTGTAGGTATATGCAAACATATATGAAACATATATATATATATATATATATATATATACATGCACACAAGGACATATAGGTTTGCTTATATATTCTGTGTCCATATATACATTTATTTATAGGTATATATTTGTAGGTAAACATAAATGTTGTGGGTAGATATACATGTGAGTATGGGCATTTATAATTTGAACATCAAAAGAAGACTTCTACAAGTATCATTATCCTCATTTTATCAGTCATATTAGTGAAGAAAATAGCCTGAGAGAGGTAAAATGAATCATATGTAGTCACACAGTTAACATCAGAACTATATTTGAACCCTATTTTTCTTGCATACAAATCCAGCCGTTTACTAGTGCTAGTTTTAAAATATAGCTTAAGCCACTATTGGTTCATTTTCAGTATATTTGAAAAAATAAGAAAATTAGAAAAGATGTCAAAGGATTAGTAAAAAAAAAAGTTCTCATATGGGGGGAGTAGTTCTGTAAGGCTTTGAGCGTTATCACTTAAATATATTAGGGGATTTATCAATTTCATATGTTTAACTTTTACTTATCAAAGTTAAAATTCAAATGTGATTTTTTTTTACATAAAATGTGCACTTCTTATCAAATTGCACTGGTTAAGAAATAAGGTTTTGATTTTTGGTTTAATATTTAACTCTGCATGAAGTTTCATGAGAGTGAGTGACTTACTTTCTCACCTAGTTTTTCTTTCACAACCTGCTTTCCAATTAATTCATTTACAAGAAGTTCTAATATTTATATATAGATTAGAATGATATACATTTGACTACAGAAAATAATTAACATGTTACAGAATTATAAATGTCTACTAATTCAGATATTGCCCAATCAACAAAAGTCTCAGTTCAAAATATGAAGAACAGACAAAAAAATCCTTTGTCATAAAACTTTCCTGATATTTCCATAACATAAAATGATTTGCCACATTAGAATTCTGAAAATCAGCAAAATGAAAAAGAAAAAAAAATACATGATTATATTTTTGAAAGATGTCAGGGAAGGTGAGAAAAACATCCACTTTTAATCTTTATTTCTGTGATTGACAAATCCACTTAAGGGCTTCAAAAATCTACTCCAGGCTCTTTTCTAGTTGTAGTTCAGTGACCTACTGCTCCTGAAGATGAAGATGAATATGATGATGATCACTAGTTAACAAAACGTATGATGATGGAAGAGGTGGTGGTGGTAGCAAAAGTAGTAGTGATAAGAGGAGGAGGAGGAGGAGGAAGAGGAATAGGAGTAGTAGTTGTTGTTGTAGGTAGTAGTGATGGTGATGATAGTGATTATGATAATAGTTAAAGCACATAGTAAGTATTTGCAAAGGGATTTTGTTGTCATTCATATAAAATGTATTTTCTTGTCCTATAGTACTACAAACTCTAATTTAGTGAACATCTAATAAAATAAGCCATAATGACAAGAATAGCTCTATGACAAATTAAAAATATAAAAATATTTTCATTTCTAAAACAAACAAACAAACCAACAAAGGATTGTTAATCTAGTGTGGAAAAGATATTGTGCTAAGGGATAGAATCAATCATTTAAACTATTAGAATGAATAGAATCAAAAGATCAATATTATAATAAATGTATATTACCTAAAATGAAACAATCTGATGGAGTGTTCCAGGGATCTGTGCTTGACTTATTTTTAATGCTGATGTTTTTGTTATTTTTTTAAATCAGTGACTTTAATGAAGTGATGCTTAATATGCTTATTAGATATGTCAATGATGCATATTCAGTGAGATATAGATAATATGTGAGATGATAATGTAAGGAACCAAAAATACTGAGAGGTTATCAATCAGCAAATTGATATATTCCAAATCCTGTGACAGGCTATAGAAGAAATAAAAGTGAATCTATAAAAATATCTCTATCATCTATATTTATCTACATATAAACACAAATATGTATGTGTATACAAGTCTATAAATTATTTTATATGCACATGCATTTCTTGCATACATAGCATGCACATATGAGTATGGGCATTTACATACATGTGTGCACTGCATATACTTATAAATGTGTCACCCTGAACAAGTTGCTTAATCTTGGCTTTCCTCAGTTTTCTTATCAATAAAGTAGGAATAATAATAGCATTTACTTCCCAAGACTTAAATTCCCAAGATTCCCAAAATATTCAATCTGAGGATATACTAGATTTTCTCTACCCTTCCCCCTCCTGCCTCAGATGCTCAGACCAAAGTTATAGAATTCAATTGAATGGTATGTGGCAGAGAAAGAGAAAATTCTCTTGAGTTTGGGTTAGACTAATTCTTTATCATTATAACATTCTGGAATTGCTTGAAATCCATTCTTCTTTTCACAAATAATTTCCTTGGAAGGTTTAATTACTAATAAAATAGTTATTTCTGAAGGAAAGTGGCACTCAACATTTATTTTGAACAATCCTTTATGTACCAAAGATAAGAAAGCTGGCATATAAAATTACATATAAACATATCAAGATTACTTACCCCATGCCTTTGAAGAAGCTGAATTTTTACTTTTGTAGATGTTGATGTCCATAGATTGATAATTTTTCCTTCACTCTATTTTCAGGAGGGATTATTGGGCTACACATTATATCAACAAAATTTAAATAGAAAATCATAATTAGAATCATGTTATAATTATATATACACATATGTATATAAATATGCACACATATATAGATATATAGATATATAAACCTATAGTTTACTTCACAAATCTCTCTAAAAGTCCAGTTTTCTTTTTCTTCTCAAATTTAATATTATGAACTACAGGAACAACATATTTTGATAAAGAGAAACTAACTATGAATATACACATCCTTTCTCTGCACTCAATCAAATTATCTATGAGTTTCACTTTGGTAAGCATGGTATTAAATGCATGAAGTAGAACCTAATAGTATATTTCATTATAATTAGCCTCTCATTTGCATGCAAGAAACTTCAGTGTTGTCAACAAAAAATAATCTTGGAGGAATTATCTCGGCTGGGTTTGATTTTTGTGAGTCCTATCAACATCAGTCAGTTGGGTCTTCTTGGATTTCTGTCGAGATGATAAAAGTTAATAATATTTTATCCAAAAACAGTAGAAAGCTTCCTTTTGAGCATTCCAGAATTTTGCTGCTACTTAAAAAAAGTAAATAGCAATTTTGAATGACTAGGATATTTAGAGCTTTTCTTCTTAAAATGTGACATTTTGTAGACTATTCTCTAAGGATAATGACCAGATGTAGCCAACACATTGATGGGCATTGTCATAAATGTATAACAAATTAAATAGGAAGCATATACATCTTATTCTTATATATACTTGTTCTATATTAATTATTTAAATGATATATGAAATATATAGCACAAAAAGAAAAAAATATAAAGCACAAAAGAGAAAAGAGAAGGATTAATTCAACTGATTAAAGGGATGGAGATTTTTTTTCTGAAAACATCAGCATTTTTCCATATAGAAACTTGACTAGAGATGCTATTGAAATGGAAGGTCTTCAGAGGGTCAACATAGTTACCATATCTCCTAAAATGGAATTAAAACTAAGAACTTCCCTCCCCCTTAAAAAATATTTTTGAGGATAAATATGGATTTGGTAATAATCATCAAATTAATACAATGAACAATCTATAGAACATTACTTGTTCCACTTTTACAAAATATTATAAGGTGAAAAATAAAGTATAAGGATAATTTGGATAGATTTATGAAGGATCCACTAATGGTGGATTCCTATGAAAAACTAATATTTGGTCTCTAACCCTAAATTTTGCAGCTAATAGAATAATTTTTTTTCCACATATCATACTCTCTCATGTCACTTTCAGTAAAACTCAATAAGCATTTATTAAGCATCTACATAAGAGGCACCATGATTATATAGAAAACCAGCCTCAAGATCAAGAAAGCCCTGATTGTATCTCTCCCCCCCTCACCTTTCCAAGTGTTGATACATACAGTCTTCTTAGGTGAGTATTTTTTTTTCAGAATTATAAGCAATTCTTTTGAATTTTATGTTCAGCATCAACCTTCAATGACAAAGGAAGTTCCTATAGGCTAACCTATACATAATCAAGAATCCCCTTTTCAACATTCCAAATGAATGATAGTCAAAGCTCTAATGTGGGATTACCCATTACCTGCTGAGGCAGTAAAATACATTTCTGGATACTTCTGTGGCATGAAGAACATGAGCTGTTTAAATATCTCTCAGAGCTACTTAAATACCTACACTATAGGATATAGGGTGAGAGTAAGGCAACCTCACTGTCGGCATATGTTAGAAATTTGACTTAAACAGCTATGATAGATTACAATCCACAGAACCAAAGGTTGAAGATAGAACTAAGAAAGTCAATACTTTTTATATATTCAGTTTATTCTCTCTGTGGTGGCAAAGAAATATAAATAAATGAGATGTTTACATGTACTCTTCAGATACCCAGACAATTCTTTGAATCATTTTATATTCTGTCTTTGAATTTATTTTCCTAATTCCTCCTGCATTTCAATGTGTACACTAAAAAAAATCTATTTTAGTTGTTTGCTTGCTGCCATAAAAGAGTTTCCAGGACTGTTTTCCTTGGCACCGAGTCATCTCATTCCTGAAGCTTAGGGCTTTCTGCCATCAACCTTATGGCACTAGAGAGGTTTACAAGAAAAAAAAGTGAAAAGCTACTAGAATTTGGAAGAAGTTGGAAAGAAGCCTAACGGTTTTGGTTTGGGGAAGCTTTCCTTAATCAATAGTTAATGGCAAATCTGCCATTTATTACAATAATTGCCCCAGTGCCATTGGGGCAGAATTTCATTTATATTTTTCTATTCAATATGGGTTGGGAGGCCCTCTGGAAATCACACACTTGTATCCAATTGCTGGCAGTTACTGTGCTGTGACTAGAAAAATTAAAATAGGTATACACATAATGCATCGTGGCCTTTAGAAATTATGAGAGACATCTGGATGTGTGTGCCTGACTAATGCAAAAACACCAAAATATTTCATGCCATATGCTGAAGTGATTTAGTGTCTTACCCAATTCAGTACTTTGTGAATATAATAAAAATGCTAGGTGCTACACTTTTACTCTCCAATTAATTTAGATCTCCCTCTCATTCAAAAAGAGAGAGAGAGAGAGAGAGAGAGAGAGAGAGAGAGAGACAGAGACAGAGACAGAGAGACAGATAGAGAAGCATCATCAGTGCCATTTAATGCAAAAAGATAACATGTTTTAGTTTATCTTACGTGTACAAGAACCTTTGTCTAATGTCTCTCTATCCTTTTAGCCTGATAAACAAGAGATGATATCTTGGGTTAATCTAATTAGGAAATTGCAATTGCTCCCAGAGAAATAATCTGCTTTTGTGGTTAAATCCTACTCTTCTGCTGAGGTATCTAATAGAATTTCTTGAAGAAAAAACAGTAAACCCAAATGCTAATGAATCTTTTACTATTCTTTAAAAAATGAATTGTCTTAAGAAAGAAAATAAATTTTTGATGAAAAATCAATATAATGTTAGCTTCAGGAAGGCATGTCATCATTTAAAAAAATTATCAACAATAACATTTTACAATGCTTCCTCATGTCGGAATGAAGTTTCTCATGAGTTATTAAAATTTTTTAAGAGGGCAAATTCTTGAAAATATTAATACTTTGGAAATGATTCTAGTAATGACCCAAGCACACATTATGTTGGCTTTCTAAGAAAGAGTCTAGCAAAATTGGGAATGTTTCATTTCTGAACATCTTTTTTTCTGTAGTAATTCATGAAACAAAATGAAATACAAAATGTTTTTTATTCTTGTTGTGACTTCATTCAACTTTTCTTGTGATGGTATCAGTGTGGTTGAAAATAAATTTTCAAAGATTTACATAGTTCTGAGAACATATACCACTGGTTTTATCTGGGATAGACAGATTTCTCCCTGGATAAACTTTGGGGAACATATGACTTTAAAATTTTTTTTTATAATGATATTTTCTTTGTAATTTCATATATTTTATAGATTTAAAAATGCTATTCCAAGAAGACACCCTTAGATTTGAACAGAAAGCCAATAAATGATTCTGTTATCCACACACACAAAAAAGTTTAGATCTGAAAACATTAACTTAGTTGTTGGCTCTTGAACTGTTGAAAAAACAGTGAGGAGTCATACAAGTAAAAACATTGAATCATAACAATGTTGATATTATTGGTATTAGGAAAACCACTTATCATGTAGGCACCATGTTATATGTTAGAGATTCAAAAACAAAGAACAGAAAAGAAAAGGAAGAAACAATTATTACGTTGATATAATTATAATTTAATTAGGAAAAGAAAAATGTACACGTAAATGTGACCTATACATGAACATACATAGATATTTTGGATGGAGGAAAAGCATTAGTGTTTAATGATAAAAATTAGGAAAGACATCATTTAGAAGGTAGAATTTGAATTGAACCTCAAAAGAAATTTAAAAATAAAATAATTTAAGACAGGAGTCTTTTCTAGGCATTTGGGATACCCAATGTAATGATATAAAGAGAGACAGAAATTTCAGAGGAACATTAAGATGTCAATTTGGCTGCATTGTAAAGTAAATGAAGGAGTAATGTGCAATAAAGCTGGAAAGGTGGAATGGGGAAGTGTAAATGTCCTTACAGGACAAAATGTTTTATTTTCTTTTGATTTGGTTTGTTTCTTTTTTTATACATGAGATAATAGCGAAACATTGGGATGTATTGTGTAGAAGAGCAACCTACATTTTGAGAAAATCACTTTGGCAGCTATATAGAAGATGACTGGAATGGGAAAACATTTAAGTTATGGAGATTAATTAGAAACCTATTTCAGTTGTCCCATTAAGATGTAATAGGCTTCTGAACTGAAATTGTTTCTGGGTAAGTAGATAAAAAGAGATCAAAGCAAAAGATGTTATTGAGGTAGAAATACCAATATTTACAAATGATTAAATATCCATAGTACGTAAAAGTGAGAGGGTGAGCATGATCCCAAGTTTGAAACTTTACAATTGTGGTCCCTTAACAGTAATAGAAAAGTTCAGAAAGGAAAGGAGTTTGGGAAGAAAAATCAATTTATTTATTGATGTGTTGATTGTGAGTTGTATATACAGGACATTCACTTGGATATGTCTAACACTTGGCAAAATGTGGAGACTAAAATAGACTAAGGTTGAAAATATAGATCTGACAAGCTTATAGAGAAATAGTAATAAGCCCATTTAAATTGAAGGAGTCAACAAAAGAATATGTGTATGTTTGTTTATATGGGGGAAGGAGATAGATCGACAGATGGAGACAGAAGGACACAGAGGGAGACAGAGACAGAAAGAGACAGACAGAGAGAGAGAGAGAGAGAGAGAGAGAGAGAGAGAGAGAGAGAGAGGGGGGGGGAAGGAGGGAGGGAGAAAAGAGAGAGATACACAGAGACAGACAAAGAGACAGACAGAAACGCACATACACACACACATAATAAGAGCACTAACATTTAGAGGGAATAATTATTATGAGCCTGTAAAGGAGATTCAAGCATGGACAAAGAAGAACATTGGGAATCAAGAGAGAAGACTAATGAAGAAAAAAGAAAATCCAGGCAAAATAGCTGGTCAGAATTTTCAAATGCTACAAAAATGTAAAAGAATATGAAAACTAAGAGAAAATAACATGCTATTTGACAGCTAATATAGTTCAATGGATTTAAATTAAATGGATACTAACAAATTCTAAACACCAAGATTAATGGAACTATAAATAGCAAATTTAAAATGTCAGCCTCAAGGGGAAAAGAAAGAAAATGAATATGCTAGGCATTAATTCCCAAAGAATAAAACCATGAGATCGGATAGATTTGCAATTAAATTCTAACAAACATTCACACAACAATTCATTTCCACATTGTATAAAGTTTTTATCAAAATAGGAAAATATTAGATGGTGCCAAATCATTTCTATGATAAAGATATAATATTTGTATGTAAAGGAGAAACATCTCAAAGAGAGAAAGAAAAGTATAATTCAATTCCCCTAATAAACAGTGTTGCACACATTTATAAGAAACTATTAGCAAAACAACTATTACAATATTTCACAATGATATGATTGTCTTGGTTAGAGGAAGCTAGCTAGAACCATGGACAGAGCACTGGGCTTGAAGTCGGAAAGACATTAATTCAAATATAGCCTTAAACATTGACTCTCTCAGTGATATAGATGAATCAGCCTTTGACTATATCACAATTTTTAACTATATAATGGATTATAACAACTTCTCTATTACAGGGTTATATGTCAAATGAGATAATATCAAAAGCACTTAGTACAATGGCATATAGTAGGTACATGTAATTGCTTATTACTTTATACCAGCATTACAAAGTTGGTTTCATGTTAAGAAAAAATACAGACATATGTATTGTGTAATGTGTACATATAAGCATATTATATATATATAATTAATTATTAATAGGAATAACAAAATGGCATAGTAAAAAATTATTTGATAAAATGAATTTCTATTAAAACCCTAGGAAATTGTGACTATGTGGGTCTTTCATTAGCATGAAAATCTATTTAAATTCAAAAGTCATAATTATATGAATTTAAGTAAACTATTCCTTTCCAGTAAATCAAGTATAGAGCAAAGGTATCCATTATCACTTCTATTAGTCAAAAAAAGCACCACAAATCAATATCAGATTTTCAACAAGAAGAAACGAGTTTCAGGCATATTGAAGATTTCATTGGAGGTTACAAGAATCTTTGAAAGGAGAAGCTAGACTGCACAGTGGATAGAGTATCAACCATAGACTCAGAAGAACTGAGTTTAAATTTGGCCTCAGACACATAACACATCCTACATGAGTGACCCTGGGCTAATCACTTAACCCCAATTGCCTCAACAACAATAACAATAACAATAACAAAAACACCAAAAATGCTTTGAAAAAATATGGCAATGAAATCAACTTATACTATATAGATATAGATATAGATACTATATATATGCTAATATAGAAAAAAAGGTGACGATGTGACAGTAAGAATCAATAATGAAATTGTACAAAGACTCCAAAGAATCTTCAGGTCTATGTATTAGGAAGGCTTTCATTGAGAAAAGAATAAATAAAATTCTGGATGCAATGAGCAGCAAATAGAACATATACAAAAAAGACACACATATATACACATTTGAATTGATTATATTTTAACAAACCAGAAAAGATTCATTATTGATGGAAAACTGATTCATGACTCAGCTTCCATTTTATAGTCAGACTAATGATACTAATAAAATGAGTTGATATTTTGTAATGAACTTGGAGTAAGACATGAATTAGAGTTAAATAAGGTGGACAGGCTTGGATGGGAAGCAATCGGCATTATTGCAAGAAGCAAGCACATTCATGAGATTACAGATCTGTATGTTTGTTTTAGATTTTCCTGTGCTTAGGAGAATGCCTTGAATTCATTGTCTGTTTAATAAATATTTAAGAAACATGTTGAGCTTTCATCCAGTAAGGAATCTAAAAGAGGAGAAAATACATTGAAAGTTTAAGCTTCGTAAACAAATATCACTATATATTTTATAATATTATCATTCCCTTTCTCAAATGCCTCCTTCTGTGAGTACATATACTGCTTTACATGTTTCAGGTAACATTATGGTAAGTGGAAATATTTATATAGTGCCTTCAATCAACTATGTATTTCTCTAATTATAACATTTCATAAATGGCCATTTCTGATTTCAAATATAATGTTGCTCCATAATCTTCATGCATACTTTAAATATGGTTTCCAGTATTTTTTAATACTGGCAGAGAAATCTGACCCAAATATGACCCATCTCTTTCTAAGTATTTAGCTAAAGGATAATCTTATTATTGAGCAAAGATATTCTATTTCATTGTTTTACTCTTCTGCTGGGATTTAGACATTGATGTCCCAATATAGTTTTATTCAAATGAAGGTCAGAAGAAAGAACATTTTCTGCTCTTTTGAATTCAAAGCTTGTATTCCCTTACCTAATGCATTTACAGGTTCTCTTCTCCATTCAGTATGATTTGAAATCCAATTTTGGATGAAATTTATTTCCTAAAAAATCAGGAATTTTTCCACCCATCCTCAATGTTAGGAAATATGAAATCATGAAAACTTGTTCCTCACTCCAATAAGAACCTGACTTACATAATATCTCTTTTTGAATCCAATAAAATTATCTCCAGTTTTTTTTTTTTGAATAATAGGATGGTGCTACCAATGCAATCTTATAGCTTCTAGTCATCAGTGATCAGTTATTGTCTAGAAAAAAAAATGTTAGTTAACTAAAAACATTGAATTAAATAATATATAAAATACTTTTTACTCCATACTTCCCTCCTGTCTTTTTTATTCGTCTGCACTAGCTCTCCTTCCTTCCTCCAAATGGTATAAATGCCAATAGAAGATCAAGGCACATACGTGAACATTTGATGTTATGTCTTGCATCAAATCAAATCAAAATTGCTGTAAAGTAACTTATAAGACAAGAATCTTTGTAGGATCATGTTAATCTTTTTTTCCTCATTCCTCAATCACTTACTTTTTTCTTTCTATTAAAGCCAAAAGATTTTTTCATAGATACATTCATAAAGACTAAGTTGAAGATAGAGTTAAAATGAAAACCAATTAAACAGATTTGATAAAGTTCTACTTTATTGTATTAAAAGGTAGTAATAATATTATAAAATGAAATAACCTCTGCCCTTAGGGACTCTACATTTTTGAACTGGGTATAGGATTGTGCTATAGTTCATGGAAATAGACAACTATAGATTAAGAGTCATGAGAGAACTGAGAGACTATCAAATTGAACTGCTTCATTTTATAAATGAGAACATATGTAAAGTGAATTTTCCAAAGATATATAGGTAGCAAGTGACAGACTTGGTAGTCTGTCTACCAGACAGACTATTTTTAGACTGCAAGAAATGAAATTTAGGATATTGCATTAACTATCAGTGGCTTTGTGGTTTGTCTCAATTACCACTTAAGAGCTTTAAACAAAATCCTCAAAGAACTAATATAATTTCTTCAAATACAGAGCCAACTGATAGAATAGTAGATAGAACTTGACTTGGAGTAAGTGTGTAACCAAAGGCAATTCAGTTAACCTCTGTCTGACTCAGTTTCCTAAATTGTAAAATGAAGATAATAACATCTACCTCATTGGATGGCTATGTGAATTAAATTTTACATACACATATGTATATATGTATATATATATATACATGCATGTGTAGATGCACATATATATATGTGTATATATATATATATATATATACATATGCATAAAAATGCTTAGAAAACTGCTCAGCACACTGAAGGTATTATATAAATGCTTACTCTTATTCTCTTCCTAACTCACATAAGTAGCTCATATATGCTGATTTCTGAAACTTTGGCAACAAGACACTTGCTTGCTGTGTTTTACATCTTAAAAGGAAGATAGGGAAATAAACCCAAATATTAATTCATTCTGTTCTAATGCAGTAAAACCTTGTAAACTTGTAAAACCTTGTAAAATACAACATACATTGACGTGATTTGAAATAAGTGCAATATTGAAAAATATCCATCCAGCATGGCACTTTTACAGTGAGATTGAAAGGATTGCTCTTCTGAGATAATGAAAGCCTGATGTAAATAATATGGGATCTCAATGATTTGGGGAGTACAAACACTCAAGATCCTGAGTATATGAGTCACATGGATATTTATGTCTCATAAAAAGAGCTGAGAAAAGGGAGTTGGGGATAACCATATATTCAATTATTTCAAAAAAGAAAAGAATCATTTATACATCTCTGAAGATTCATCTTAGAAGTTAGTGAAAAAAATGTTAAATTTCAGTATGAGAAGTTTCAAAAAAGTAATCAATCAAACTATAGACAGTGATTTGCAAATAAAACCAGAGTCAATATCAGAGTGCTATGTTTTTCTAGGAAGAATGTATCTTTGACTCAAAAGAGAGTTGCTCTGGAAATTTGAAATCAGTGAGTCGATCTAAGAGCATTTATGAAGCACATACTATGTGCTGGAGATTGTATTAAATGCTAGATTACAAAAAAAAATAAAAAAGAAACAAGCTACTCCCAGGAGCTTACATTACAGAGGGAAACAGCATGCAAAAATTACATACAAGGAAAACTGGAAGTAATATAAGAAGAAAGGAACTAGTATTGAAGAATAGGAAATGCAAAATAAGAGATGAGCAAAGAGATGCCTATTTCAGGTATAGCGAACAGTCAGTGAAAAGGCATGGATTCAAAAGAACCAGTATCTTGCACTAGGAACAACAAAGAGATTGATGTCACTGTATCATAAAGTACTAAGAGGAGAATAAGTTTTAAGATGATGAGAAATGGGATGGCACAGGTTATTGAAGGCTTTAAAATATAGAGATTTTAGCTTTGATCCTAAAAGTAATAAGGTGGAACTTGAGTTCATTAAGTGGAATGGGAAGTGAATTGCTGAAACCCACATTTAGAAAGACAGATTTGACAAAAAGAAGATATTTTTGAGTGGGAAAGTCTTGATTGGCAAGTCAAACCAGAAAGTCCAGTAGTCCAGGCATGAGATTATGAGGCATTGTACTTGAGTAGTAGCAACAGTAAAGGAAAGAAATGTTGACTACATATGTGTGTATATATATATATATATATACATATATATATATATATGTGTGTGTGTGTGTGTGTGTGTGTGTGTGTAATGCTACTTACAATTGACAGAATTTGGCAATAGATTTAATATGGGATGTAAAAGTGAAGAAATGTTTAAAAGTGTGAAGAGTCCAAGATGATTATGATTTTGCGATCTTAGATGTCAGGGAGACTGATATAGAGAAACTCAGATGAAGAATGGTTATTAATAGGAAAGTAAATAGTTATATTTTGGACATGAATTCTAGATTCCCAAAAAGCCTCCCTTATTTTTGCAAGTAATTGATGTTATAGAATTGTAGCTAAGAAAGAAGAGGTGGCTAAAATGTAGTCTCTAGAGACATCTGTAGATATATAATGATCAAGTCCATGGGAGCTAATACAAACCAACACAAATGTATGTATTTTTCTAGACCTGTAATATCATCCAAGGCCAGGTCTCTATCTATTATGCCATACTTCCTTTGTATTAGTGTGCTTGTGTTAATTATCATCTCTCTAAATGTATATTATATATGTATGTCAATTATATACACATATAACACATATATGCACATCATGTTTATTTTTTGTCAGAGAAAATGAGTTCTCCATTAGAAGTCATAATATTCCTCAGAATTTAACTGTAAAAAAAATCGTTATTAAAATGATGTAGTTTTTGGCAAGAAACATATTAAAAATTTCCAATGGCAAGTTTCACAAAATTAAGGTAAAAATATTTTCTGATGAGAGTCCCAGAACTCAGTAGAGAACAAACTTTTTTTAGCTTTTTATTTTTAAAAAACATGCATAGTTTTCAACATTCACCCTTTCAAATACTTGTTATAAATTTTCCTCCTCATTTCCTGCCATCATCACCTCCCTTAAACAGAAAGTAATCATATATATATATATATATATATATATATATATATATTTAAACATGTGTAATTTTTGCATAAATCTCCATGATTCTACAATATTTCACAAGAAAAATTAGATTAAAAGAAAAGAAAATGAGAAAGAAAACCAAAAGCAAGCAAAAAACAAAAATTTATGAAAATAGTATGTTGTGATCCATATTTAGTTCTCAAAGTCTTCTCTCTGGATGGAGATGGCATTCTCCATCACAAGTCTATTGGAATTAGCCTGAATCACTGCATTGTTGAAAAGAGCCGCATTAATCACAGTTGATCATTAAATAATCTTCTTGTTGCTGTGTATAATGTTCTTTTAGTTCTGCTCACTTCACTTACCATCAATTCATTTAATTCTCTCTAGGCTTTTCTAAAATCATCCTGCTGATTGTTTCTATACAACAAATAATATTCCATAACATTCATACACCATCACTTATTCAGCCATTCTCCAACTGGTGAGCATCTACTCAGTTTTTAGCTACTTGCTACTAGAAAAAGGGCAGCTACAAGCATTTTTACACAAAGAGAACAAACTTTCTAACAAAAACTGGGAAATGACTATTTGAAAGCATGAACTTCATGATTGTCTATTTTCTTAAATGATAGATTTTACTCCATTTAAAAAAAATAAAAAGACTTTTACTTTACAATAACAGTATGGTACAGCATAATTATAACAAAACAAATTATATATGTGTTTGTATTCACATGTGTGTTTTTGTATTACAGTTATTATTCTTGTATATAAATTTCCTTTTGTTTGCATCCTTAGTACTAAATACAGTGACTGACACATAGTAGGTGCTTAATAAATAATGAATTGACTTGATTTATTAAGAAAGGACATTAAAGCTTAGCATGCAGCACTCCATTGCCCAGTTTAAATTTTATAGAAATCAAACAAAATTAAAGAATGTAAGTGGAATTATTCCATATTACATAATAAAGAACTGAAATTCAAACAAGTAAGATCAATCAACATGAAGTGATTTTAACCTGATTATTGCTTCAAAGTTGCCTCCATCCTTTCTCTGTCACAACATTGAGGGAAATTAAATGTTTTAAGCCTGGCCAAGAAATCATATGATCCTCTAAAAAAGACCATAATCCCAGTAGTCAATGCTAGGAACTTTGGTGTCAGAAATCAAAATTTGGTGACCATATTCCCAATCTCTGACAACAACCCAGATCTGATGCTTAAATTGAAAGCCCCTATTTTCTAACCATCATGATGATTCTCACTTTCAATATAAGAAAAAGTTTTCTTCATTTTACAAGAATGTGTGATGGCAAAACTGCTATTAGTGAGTGATTTTCTAAAGCACAGATATCTTGGTGATATTACCTTTAGACTGGCTGTGACCTAAATGTTTTCAGGACAGTTAAAAAAAATTTGAATGTCCTGCCTTCTAGGTTTTTTAGAATCCCATGGAGTTGAAAATCGAACTCAGTGGTCAAAACAGAGTATTTCAAAAATTATTCTTCTGAAGTCTCCTCCTGTAGCAAGAACAGTAAATGATTCAAAATAAAATATATCGACAAATGTTGATATATTTATCAATTAAATTTTAAGAATACAAGCAAGCTCTTAGGATTACCTGTCTAGGGGCTAAATTAAACGATACATTTTAATTGATGCTGATGAGTATTTTTGTGTGTGTGTGTGTGTGTGCTATTCTTCAGTGGAGGCTTCTCTAAATAATAAATCAAGATGCTCAATTGCTCTAATTGTATCTTCATCACCCATTTTTTTATTTGAAAACTATATTTGCATGTATAGCAGAGGCATTCTCTTATCTCAGGACCACAATTTGGAATGCCATGAGTTATTTTATAGTCCAGTCTTTGTGAAATGAATACTGACAGGACCATTAGCTCTTTGATCTTGAACTGAAGCACAAGTCAACTCTGCTTTAAGTTACCATTATCAGGAACCACAAATGAATGCTATGGGAAAGGGGTGCCATAAGTTAATTAGAGGTGAATTAGGATGAAAGTAGGCAATTTAAGAATATTAGAATTGTTGTAGTGGATCTAGGCCATGGTTCTTCCAGCTTAATACTCAGCTTCCAGCAGCCACACTTGGTGGTTTCAGTCTTACAAAAGGAAAACACAAGAAGAAATAATTCACCTGGCCACCTTTGTCATCTGTGACGGGTAGGAAGAATTTTCCTTCTGATATCATCTAGTAATCAGAACATACCCTGGAGCCCGGGGTTACTCTCTTGGAATGAAACTGTCTTTCCTAGAAATGCTATTTAGAATAGTGATTAATACCTACTAAATCAGCTAATATCAGTGAGAAGTCAACCAAACCTTCAAGGGGCTATTTCTCTGTTGAATATCCTCACTTCAAGTATGAGATCACTGAGTATTATGTGAAAACTCAAATTGACTGATTTTCAGGGATGGTAACAAAATTCTGTATTGAGACAGTCAGACGAGAGTTACTGGCTAGTTTGATTCAAGGAGTACTGGAATAAAAAAATCTGGGCTCAAATCCCAGACCTGACATATATTACCTCTGTGATCATAAAAACAAATCACTTAAACCCTTCCTCATCAACCTTGAGGAGAATCAACTATTTGATATCTAAATTCCTTCCAGAGCCAAATATTTGAATTTATTGTTTTCTTCATTCCATTTTCTTCTCTGTTGAAATACTCTTAGCAAAGACCTCATAATTGCCCTTCACTCTAAAATAGTATAAAATTTCCTATATATCAGCTTTGCTCTATAAGTATATAATCCACTAGAAGAATATAAATGATGGAGAGGGATAGGATAATGTCATAAAGAGGACCACTGAAGCAAAGCTCATTTAGGGTGAAGGATACTGTATATCTAATAGTAAAAGAGCTGAAAAATAAATTCTCTCTCCATCTCTGTATGTATATGTATATATATATAGTGTATATACATATATTTGGATAATGCTTTACACATCATATTTGATTCTAATGACAAGTCTTTGAAGGAGGCACTGTTATTGTTTCCTATTTTATAAATAAGAGAACAGAAATTCAGAGAACTTATATTAAGAGACTTGCCCAGAATCTCATCATATCAAACAAAACTTGAATTTAGTTGTCTGAATCCAAATTTAGCTGTGTTTTTATTTTGTCAAACTACCTTTACCAGAAATTTGTTTATTACTAACATATACTACACACAGTGTGTGTTTGTTAGTTTTTGGCTGATATATGCATCTTCTGTAGCATAACTTTTATTCAGGTAATATGGGTACTTCGTACCTTTTGTTGTTTTGGTCTTTGGTACAACATTGACATAGTTGGATGATCTATCTTTCTAACTGTTGTCAGATTTTTTAAAAATGTAATTGAATATGCAGACAAAACAAATGCATTCCTTTCTATATGCAACTGGTATAGATTTATTAGATGCCTACAAATCACAAAGTATTCTAAATACTGGCAAAATCAAAACTACTTTCTATCTAGCCTCAAGGAATTACAGTCTATTTCACCCAGGCCCTCTTCAAATTTTATATATATATATATATAATATATTAATATATATTAATTATTAATATTATTTTATATTATATTAAATATATTTAATTAATTAATAATTAATATAATTAATTAATATATAGAGAAAAAATTTACCAGGCGGTAAATGCTTTTATCTGCCTATCTATCAAGACTTCAATTCAATTGAAGATAAAAAAATATTTTTTCTCTACCAACTAGTTCAGAAGCTAGAACATAGCAGGCTCTTAATAAACACTGCTTTTGCCTCATTTCCAAAATATATAGAGAACTGGCTCTAATTTATAAGAAATCAAGCCATTCTCCAATTGATAAATGGACAAAAGATATGAGCAGACAATTTTCCGATGAAGAAATTGAAACTATTTCTAGCTATATGAAAAAATGCTCTAAGTCATTATAATCAGAGAAATGCAAATCAAGACAACTCAGAGATACTACTACTCACCTCTCAGATTGGCTAGGATGACAGGAAAAGATAATGGTGAATGTAGGAGAGATGTGGAAAAACTGGGACACTGATACATTGTTGGTGGAACTGTGAATACATCCAGCCATTCTGGAGAGCAATTTGGAACTATGCTCAAAAAGTTATCAAACTGTGCATACCCTTTGATCCAGCAGTGTTACTACTGTGCTTATATCCCAGAGATCTTAAAGAAGGGAAAGGGACCTGTATGTGCAAAAATGTTTGTGGCAGCCCTTTTTGTAGTGGTAAGAAACTGAAAATTGAATGGATGCCATCAATTGGAGAATGGCTGAATAAATTATGGTATGTGAATGTTATAGAATATTATTGTTCTATAAGAAATGACCAACAAGAAGATTTCAGAAAGGCCTGGAGAGACTTACATGAACTAATGCTGAGTGAAATGAGCAGGGCCAGGAGATCATTATATACTTCAACAACAATACTATATGATGATCAATTCTGATGGATATGGCTCTCTTCAAAAATGAGATGAAGCAAATCAGTTCCATTCATTCAATAATGAATAGAACCAGCTATACCCAATGAAAGAACTCTGGGAAATGAGTGTGAACCACTACATAGCATTCTAATCCCTCTGTTTTTATTCACTTGCATTTTTTATTTCCTTCTCAAGTTAATTTTACCTTATTTCAAAGTCCAATTCTTCTTATGCAGCAAAATAACTGTGGGGATGTGTATACATATATTGTATTTAACATATACTTTAACATATTTAACATGTATCAGTCTATCTGCTATCTGAGGGAGGGGGAAGGAGGGGAAAAGTTGGAACAGGCTTTGCAAGGGTCAATGCTGAAAAATTACCCATGCATATATATTGTAAATAAAAAGCTCTAATTAAAAAAAAATAATAAAATAAACACTGCTTTTTCTATGCATAATGTGAAGAACACAAATGATATATCTATGGTTATCTAAAGGTTGCTGTGACCTACAGTGAGCAGATTATAAGGGGTTTAAGTACTGACCCCATAAAATCAGGAAGATCTGGATTTAAGTCTCACCTCTGAAACCCACTATCTGATCCTGAGTAAATCCCTTTACCTCTCAGAAAATGTATCATCTATTCGTTTGATTGTTAAAAGTATTTTTATACTTTAAAATATATGTATATTTATGTTATGAAGTGTTTAGTAGGGAACTAGGTGGTGGAAGTAAGGGAAATAATTAAGAAAAGATTTATGAATAGGGTAATAGTTGATCTGAGCCTTTAAGAAGGAAAGGATTTCAAGAATCAAGGATGAGTGGTGAAATAAATCAGAAACTCATTTTTTAGCATGGAAAATATCTTGTATAAAGGTCTAGAAGGAAGAAAAAGCTGCAAAAGGACAGAAAAGCTTCATGGAATAGTCAGTGGCCACACCGAATGAATGTTGCAAAGTAGTAGGAAATGACGCTATAAAGTAAGTTCCAAATCAAATTGTCAAGGTAAATTGATATTGCACTAATGGATTATAATGTGTGGGTAGAGAGGTGATGCTGAATAGTTTTGATTAAGTGAAAAGCACATACAGAGGTACAAGAAGAAGAAGAAAGAAGAAAAAGGAAGAGGAGGAGGAGAGATAAAAGGTTGGATAGAGAGGAATAATCAAACATTTTATATGAATAAATGAGGTTAGATAGATGATAGGTAATAAATAGAGAATATGACTGATGCAGATAAAAAAAATAAAACAAATATTTACACACTTCTTGATGTAGTTGACATTTTTTATCAACTTTAATGACAGCTAAGAATGCATTATTAATGTGCCATAGATAATCCACCACTTTCATTGAATAAAGTCATCTATGAAATTATTTTTGAGTAATGTAGACAAAGAATTAAAGAAATATATTTCCCCTTTCAAACTTTTTTCTAATATAATATAGAAATTCTTTTGTTCTCAATAAATATGCTTTTGTTAAAAACAATTGTCTTTCTTTTATTATTTAGAAATCCAAATGGGACTCAGAACAATGGAACTAGATGGCCAATCTTTGGTGCCACAGAACAAAAATATATTACCTTGAACACTGAATCACCAAAAATACACGCGAAATTGCGTGCCCAGCAGTGCCGATTCTGGAAAACATTTTTCCCTAAAGTTTTGGAAATGTCAGGTAAGAAATCATGCTTAGTCATCAATAACCATAAGATTAAATTCAAGTTCTTGCTACCAATAGACTATTCAGTTCATGAAATATATTGCTAAAAACAACCAATGGGTGATGTGGTATTTAATTCTACTATATATTTTGTAACAATATTTTCAAAGTTGATTTTAATGACTCTCCTATTGCACAGTGTGTTGTTCTTCCAGAAATTTACAAACCCAGCCTCCATAAAAATCTACTGAGAATTGATATATACTCTTCCTGAAACCCCTGATCCCAAGATAAAAATGAATAAGCAGATTTAGTTTCTGCTAAAGACACACTGAATATTTCAACATATATAGAAATACTTCAAATATGTATCTTTTTCCTAATGTTGGCTTTCCTTCTACTAGTACTGATCCTTCAATGAGTCTTTGGAAATTTCTATGTCCAAAGAAATGTATCACATTGCTGCTAAGCTGGTTTTGAATTTTCTAAAACTTCCTAGTCTAGTTCTAAAGCAAAAAAAATATCCTTTATAGTACCAGGCCTGTTTTCAAAACTTTTCAATTTGTAGGATCTTCTCAAGTACCCTTGAACAATTCAGTTAATCATACTTGTAAAAAAATGAGAGGACAAGACTCATGGAATCTCAATTTAATTCCAATTTTATATGGTTGACTCTTTTATGGCATGCCTATTCCATGTATATATTGATTTCTAATCTTTATTGGCAAAGCTTTTGGAAGCAGAGTAGCACCTCATGATATAAGGAGAGTTCAGAGGTAGATATAAGTAGAGAACTTCTTTTGTACCATATGAATTATCTGGTGTTTAATTAACTAAATCAATGCCATGATGCTTAATACAATAACATTTTTGTTGGTTGGTTGGTTAGATTTTATTGTTGTTGCTGTTGTTTTAAGGCACACGTCCATGATTAATAAAAAAAGTTCCCTATTCTCTTTATCAAATTAATAAAATTTTGCTTTATTGCTCTTTGACAATTGTAAGTTTTCTATCAATATTACCATCTGATTGATTTTCACCCAGCTGTTTGTACCATATAAGTCTTCTCTCATCAACATTCCCACGAAATAAAAAATATTTCTGGAATCTGTTTTCTTCCTGCAATAATGTTCTCCCTCAATTTCAACCTTTGGCTTAATCATCTTTTTTATCTCACAATCTATTATCATGGCCTATGTGAATGATTTCACAAATGTGGTAGGTTATTTAAAAAAATAAATTTGGGTCAGTTTCAGGCAAAATGTGGACATTTCAGAATAACATGCTATTGCTTAATATGCTTTTTAATCATCATGCATTACTCATGAAAATTATATTTGTATACTCCATCTGGTGGGGCAGTGTCTCTGATATACAAGTGTACTGAATGTTACCAAATGTTCTGTGACATAATAGATATCAATAGACGGGCTGCCGCATCTCTTGGCAGAACAGGCCTGCCTGGTGTGTCCTCTGGGCGTGAATGACAATGAGGAAAGGCACTGAACCTGCCAAGAGATGTAGAGACATTTATTGCATCACTAACCAACCACTTGTACTGAATCAACCCTTATATTACAGAGATCCAAACACAGATACGTGAGTGAGAGAGTGATTGATAGATGATAGATTCAGACAGATATAGAGATAGACATATATCAATCAATCAAAACATATTTTATCAAATACCTACAGTGTTCCAAACATTGACCTAATAACTGGGAATACAAATACAATAAATAAATAAAAATCTTTAATCCTGAGTTTATAATCCAATAGGAGCAGAAAACCCAAAGAAGCAGTATATATATATATATATATGTGTGTGTGTTTAAACAGAATAAATACAAAAATAATAAATACAAAGAATATCAGCTAGTTAATTATAAAGTAAGAAAATTCCCATTTCTTAAATATGTAATGGTCTTTTATGAATGCTTAGTAAAGGCATGTCTTTATGTAATGAAAACTGATTATTCTCAATTCATTGTGTATGACTAGAAAATAGAAAATAATGTAATTCAACTAATTTAGAAGAATATTAGACTGTCAAGAGCTCTATCCCTTAGTTGTGACAAAAGAAGTAAAGGTTAAAAAGTAAAAGTACAAATGTATGCTATGCCTTCAGAATTTATGAAGAGAATCTGAGATACAGATATTTGAACCATATTTTTCATCTTAACCTTTATCTGCAAATGTTACAAATAGTGAAGAGTAAGCAACAGGTTTACAATAGGTAAACAAGTAGGTTACTGTCTCTCCTTCCAGAATATAAAAACATTTTAATAACATATTTGTATGCATGTGTGCATGTGTGTTACATGTAAAACGCAGAGTTTTTTTCAGGTCAGTTTAGTCTCTGAGCTGCCTTTCAACCCTGTGATCCTGAGATTCTATGATCATTCAGGAATTTTGTAAAAGATTTTTGTGAATTTGATGGAAAAGAATAAAGAGATTCTTTTTCCTTTCAACTCTAAATTTGTATTATTTCTAGTTGGAAGGAAATGAGAGATTTGAGGAAAGTGATTTATCTGAAATAGATAAGTTCAAGGTTTTCTGATGACTTCAAGACCTCTGCTATCTCTGCACTTATCCCTTACTTCACTCTTAAACTCTCTGTCTAGTTCTGTGTTACCTGACATCAATTGCTCTTTCATATTAATTATATTAATGATGGTTTGATTGGAAGCGTGAGCTTGAAAATCAGAGGGTCTTGAATTCAATACCTACTAATTACTCTATCTTTGAACTTGGTCAGTTAATTTTCATTCTCTTAAGAGCCTATAGGATGAGAGGTTGAACTATATGACTTTTCAGGTCCTTTCCATATCTTTATCTATGATCATTCTTTAGGACTAGAAAATGATTGCAATAAGTACAATGATCAAATACTAATTTGACATCTGTTTGCCCTAAATATCCCTATCTCAAATCAGATGTTGCTGGTTCGACTGATCATAGTAAAATAGCAAGTCAGAAGCTTGCATTCGCCAGCAATAGCCTAAAAAACAAATAAATCTACTGTTGGAAAATTGTCAGCTGTAAATAGACACTGATACTTTGAGATTCACATCTGTCAAAGGAAGGAAAGATGATCTACAAGCCAAATGTTTAAAGGTAATATGTATCTCAACTTTCTCAACTATCCAATCTATTCTGAAATACAATCTCCTTTCAATGTTTAAGAAACTTTAGAGTCAGGAAGTGATTTGTTCATTCAGCTTAGATATTTCTGCAATTTAAAATTTGGTAGTATGTATGTAACTTTCAAGGGATGACAGAATTTGCTTTAACTAGGTAAATTCATGCTATTTAAATTTCTCTTAAATCAACTTCCATATATATTTTAACCACAAACCCATTCAAAATTTTTGAAGTGTTATTTTCAAAGGAGATGTTAATGAAATAAAATTAAGTAAATCACTATTATGTGGAAATTGCTTGCTGTGTTTATAATTTTTGTAAGTAGTTGAAATATCTCCCAATAAATAAAATTAACACATTTATTGTTCTATTATTTTTGTGTAATAATGCAAACATATTCATTGACAGAATCATTTTTAAAAATCATGATCCACCAAATCCTTATTGCCAAACTCCTGATTACTGGTTAAGTTCCAGTAAGAGAACTTGATTCACAATATGGGAAACTGATTTCAAACAGAGAAATTTGAATCCTTTAGGAAAACTCCCAGTAGTCTCATGTATTATTTTCCTCTCCTTCCTACAGTTCATAACTGATTTCTGCCCTTTGCTTTTATATTTGAACAACTGGCTAGTGGATATGCAGTACTCATTACATGTCTATTATCTTCTTCCACAGAGAAATAGATATCTATCCTGGCAATGGGGCAAACATCATCAAATACATCAAGTATTTTATATAGATCTTTATGGCTAAGAAAGTGCTTTGTAGATGTTATTTCAGTTTAGCCTTATTTTTATTATACTCCTATGAGTCAGGTACCACAGCATCAAGATACCACAGATAATATCAGCATCATACACATAAAGAAATTGAAGTTAAGAATGGTTCTGTGACTTTCCTAGAATCTTGCCACTAAGTAACTATAGAAGATAAGATTTCAACTCATGTCTCCATGATTGGAGCTCTATGTCTCTAGTCAAGTCAACTTCATCCAAGAATATGAGTTTTGAACCTAAGAAATATGATATGGATTGAAATAAATAGGTAAAGAATGGTGACAGGTTTGTTTTGCTTTTGGGGGGGGGGAATGAAACAATGTATATGATTTTGGAGATACTAAGTAGTTTGTATTTTCAGACATTTTGTGTGGAAATGTTTAAGACAATATCTGAAGTGGGGGACTGAAAGGAGAGCATGTTATGTGAAAGGGAGGAGGTGAGCAGAGATTTAGATTAAAGATAAAAACAGAGAATTATTAGAGCTGTGAGGGGTAAAGCCTGAGAAAAGACACTTGGATCTGCCAATTCAGAAATTAGCAGTGATATTTAGAGAGCTTTTCCTATGGAGATTTTGTGCATAAAAGACAGTGAAATGGTGAAAACCCAAAGGCAGACAGCACCCGATACCTTAATATTTATTAGAGGCCAGAACAGAAAGATCAGAGAAATAACTAGAATTTTAATTTCTCCAGATGTCTTTACATATAATAAAGGAAGGAGTGGTATGGAATAAAATGTTTTACAAATATTATCTCATCTCAATGAAGCGTCACAACACTCATGTGAGTTAGGTGCTGAAATTAATTTACTTAGAAAATGTGGACCTTGGCAGGACTACAACCAAGCTAAGTAAATAGGACCAGATCGTGGAGGTTGAAGAAACCTCAAAAAAGGTGAATCTTTCCAATATTGTTTTGAACTTCCATCATTTGATGATTTCAGTCCCTTCTAGTCTGTATGCTGACAAAATTGTTCCAGTGACCAGCACAGGTTTTGCTCTGATCGCATTCTTGCCAATGCAAAATAAGTTACCTATGTGCAGCACTCATGTGATATCTCTTGCCCCAAAGAGTTTAATTAATAGACTGGAGTAGTACACCTTTATTTTATTCAAGTATGTTATTGAGGTCTTTGAAAGAAAAAAAAATGCTTTTAGGATTCACATTTCTAAGTAAATTGGACTAAATCATAATCTCTTCTAATGCCTATGTGGAGAAAATATCCCCAGTGGGTTAACATGTTTAACATTAACAGTTAAATAAGGACATTAAATCAACCATTTCTAAATATATCAGTTATCTCTTATCCATCCTTATCCTCAAAACTTCTCAAAAATAGAAAAGATCCAAGGGGAATCTGTTACAGTGATGTCAGAAAGACCAAGCTAAAACTGTGAAACAAGCAACGCTTATGATTATTTTCCCCTGTTTTTTGGTTTTTTATTTTTATTTATTTATTTATATTTTTGGTGCCATCCACCTAAGGTCTGCAAAGACCATAGTTTTTCTACCCTCTGGTCAAAACTGCTTCTAAGGAAAAAGGTTAAACACTTTTCCCTATGCATATATTAGTGCTGTCAAACACAAATACAAACAGATCTACTAAACTAAGATAATGATCTATCCACCCCACAACATCTCAGAAAACTATATGCTGTATTGGATTTTATTTATTTTGTTAAATATTTCCCATTTTCATTTTTTAATCTAGTTTATGAGCACTAAGGACATTTTTGAACTTAATCATTGGACCACACGCTTGACATCTTTTCTATATTTCAAGAGGTACTTCTCTGTGTTATCAGACAAAAATAAAAACAAAACAAAATTTCCTCTTCCAAAGCAGATTGTCACCTTTTCTACAATGTATGACCTAAGAATTTTACTTTATAATACCTAAAATTTAAGTAACTTACTCAGATTAACACAGTTAGTAGAGATAGATAGATGGTAGATAGATTGATAGATATAGCTACACAATATGACATTCATATAAAATGTATGTGTCATGTATGTATGGTATGGCACATTGACATGCATATATGAAATACATGTATGTGCCATGCATATGTGAACTACTTGCATGGTGCCATGTATATATGCATGTACTATTCATTACATATTTATATCTATACTTTCAGAAGTAGGACTGGAATCTGGGCCTTCCTGGTTCTTTATCCACTATTTCACAATACTTTGCATCTGTATAACATAACATTATATATATATATATATATATGTGTGTGTGTGTGTGTGTGTGTGTGTGTGTGTGTGTATAAATTCAGTCCTTAATACTTCCTTATTTTTCTGTCTCCATTTATTGCAACTTAGAAAGTTCTGATTGTCCTCTTGTGTGTTTTCTTCCTTTGCTTTCTTTATTGGCTGGCATTTCAGTGCTAAATAATTCATTATACAGATCAATGGCTTCTTGATGGAGGTTTATAGATAAAGGAAGAACTCGGGTTTATAAAACATTTGGGCATGACTACTTTCAAAGCACTAGAGCTCATAAACATCTGAATATGAGCCATCCAGGAGGAAATGTAACACTTGCCTGAACTGCTAATCAGGCATCATTGCATTAGCAACTGTGATTGTTAAACTATAATCAAGTCAAGGAAAGGAATTCATAACCAGGTGCCTTCTCTCTAAATAATACTAGTCATGGTCCAAATCCTCAAATTGTTTCTCATTGACAAAGAGGCAAATGATTTTATTCTTTTCAAGGCTTTAATTTCAGGCTTTACTTAAAGGACATTTGAAACTTGAGATTCACAAGTGAGGTAGTCAAAGTGGAACAGTAAGCCAGATGTTTATTCATTTTGGAGGAATGTATGCATTTTTCTGACCACTTTAAAAGAACAAACTATCTAATAAAGTACAGACTAATTTCTTCTTTTGAAAGTTTGTCATATAACAACCCTTCAATATTTCTACACAGTTCACATAACATTGAATACTTGTTTTAAATTCACCAAAAATAAATACTTATTAAATATAAAAATGATTTATCATTTAAACTATACCAGCTTCAAAACAATATACTCTAATTTAAGTATAATTTGATTATGGTTAACCTAATAATCTTTCTGACATTTCTGATTCATGGAAAAGATTTTCCAAAGAATATTATTTGAAGAAAATTCTCCACTACTCATCTCAGGACCATACAAATGCAACAGGAAGATTTCTCTATTTAGTATTTCTATTCTTTCCCCATAATTTGATGAGGGAGGTAAACTAATGTTAAGGTCTTTGAAAACATTCAGAATTGTCCAAAATTTTCACAAGCATTTTCATTTCATTCTGTATAATCAAATCAGCAATTATTAAGAACTTACCATAAACAAGGCATTGTGCTCAGTGCTTGAGATACAAAGACAAACCTAGAGGCAGCTGGGTGCTACAGTGAATCGAGCTTTTGGTCTGGAGTCAGGAAACCTGAGTTCAAATGTAATCTCAAATACTAGCTGTGTAATCCTTGGCAATTCATTTAACCCCCATTTACCTCAATTTATTCAACTATTAAACTGGGATAATGACAAAAGCCTATCTCCAAAAATTATTGTAAGGATAAAATCAGATAATTTTTGGAAAAGAATTCAGGATATTGCCTGGCACACAGTAGTCACTATGGAATTGTTTATCATATTCTTTTCCCCCATCCTCTAAAAACAATATTGGTCCAAAAGGAATTTACTTCCATTGGAAGGGATGAGTAGGATTTAGGATATAGATTCAGAGAGATAAATGTTCTAGTCATAGAGATACATCTATATATAATTGACCATCAATTACTTTATGAAGAATATACCAGAAATGTAAGTCAGAATTATCTTTATTTATAATATTTATCCTCTTTAAATGATAATTAAATTTTTCACCATCACTGCTACTCCCCAGACCAACATTCCCATCTTTACTCTTCTTAATGTGTTATTTCCCTCTATTAGAATGTAATCTGCTTGAAGATAATAAGTGCCTCCTTTTGGATATTGTGGAATTTATATCTCCAGTGCTTAAATCCTGAGGATTTTTTAAAAGTATTTTAATCCATGCATTCATTCATTCCCAATCACATTTTAAGGAGGTGCTTGATGATCTAGGATTTATTTGAAATGTTAATACTTTCGTTTCCTGCTTAAGTATATTGTTCTTTTTCTTTGTGTATGTCTCTGTGCCTCTGTGTCTCTGTCTCTGTCTCTTTCTCTTTTATACAGAGATTACTAGCTAAATATTAAAAAAATAAAACCTTAGTATCGACATCTTGAGCAGTTTCTACAGATAGCTACATGCATAGATACATATATACATAGATAAATGAGTACTAGATCTCTGATTCCACTGGTATTGTTAGAAAAGAAAAGTTCTTCTGTCCATAAAGTCTGGAATTATCCTATTAACTTGCAGACTCATAAAGTTGAATACATTACCAAGTTTAAGTAACTCACCCAAGATCACACAATCAAGACGTATCTGAGGTAGGACTTAAATCCTAAGTCCTAATGAAGTTGCCCCTCTAATATACCACACTACCTCATATATACTTAGGTAAACTGAGACCTACTAAAAACCATAACTTAAAAAGTCAAGATCTCCCAGTACCTCCAGAGCCATGTCCAGTCATCTTGATGTATATCTGTCCACTGAATCCAAACAACTCAGGAGGAGAAAGTGAGGAGGGTGACCTTGCACTGCGTTTCCTCATTTAAAGCACCTCCCTGGTGTCATGGTCCTTTCTGTAAATGAAGGACAAACAGCAACAAAAATAACAGATGTCCATAAACATCCATGTATGTGTGCATAGATCTACAATACAAACATGAATTGCAAGTGTATATACATATTTAATTACAAGCTTTACTTAAAGGACATTTGAAACTTGAGATTCACAACTGAGATGGAGTGAAATAGTAAGCCAGATGTTTATTCATTTTGGAGGAATATATGCATTTGCAAGTGTATATACATGTATTTTACAAGTTATATGCATGTATATATACTGAGTTGTAAATATATGCATATACATATTACAAGTTATGTTCGTGTGTGTGTGTGTGTGTATACACACGCAAAAGAAATAAAAGATAGTCCCTATTCTTAAGATGCTGTCATCACATGGGGCAAAACAAGAAGAAAGCATGTAAAACTGAGCTATATACCAGATAAACAGAACTTATTTTTAAAGAAAGAAGGAAAAATAAGGGGGAATTGGCAAAGAATCCTATGAGATAGGATTTTAGTGGGGAGTTTAAGAAACTCAGCATCTCTTATCTGGACCATTATGCTTGCCTGTTAATTGGTTTTTCTTCATCTAAGTTTCTTCTCTTCAATCTCCCCTGAAAATATGTGCCTAATTCATATTCTTAAAGCATAGGATAAACGATGTCATTCTCTTCTTTCTGAAGCTCTGTGGTTCACTGTGGAATTAAATCCAAGACTTTTTGGTGTTTATCAACATTCATTATCTCTCTGAAGCCTAGCTTCCTAGATCGATTCCATGTTACTTTTCCTTATGATTCCATCCTTACTTTATACTCACCAGTAGCATAACTGGCCAATCAGACATTTTCTATATGTGATATTGCATTTCTCACCTTAATAATTTTTCTTAAACTCACCCCTTCATGTGTTCATATAGCTCAGAAACCCTAGTTTTCCTTTGAGCTATTTTCTCTATTAAGGTGTTTTATGCTTTTGTTTGTTTTGAGAGTTTGTTGTTGCTTCTGAGTTCCCTACACTGTATATTATTGGCATAAAATCAAGGACCTGTGCTGCTTAATAGGTGTTAAAAATGATTTTTGAATTGAAATTTGTCTTAAAAGTCAACATGATGCTCTAACTAATCTTTGGTAAGAACTATCTATCTATCTGTCTGTCTGTCTCTCTGTCTGTCTATCTATCTCTATCTATCTATATTTCTTTGTCTGAAGGAAAGAAATTAAATATTACAGTGCCTCATAGAAGAAAAAAATAACAAACTAAAAGCTAAATCTCAGGACTTGGACTTCAATACCTTCTATCCCATTTGACCAAACCAGTGAACTTCACTAATATGAATTTCCTCATCTTTAAAAGGAAGGATTAGACTAAAGCAAGAATTCTTCACTTGTCTGTAAATTGTAATATCGGGGTAACTTTATTACAATATAATTCATATCCTTTACATTACTTTCAATTTTATTTTGTCATCTATAAGCATCCTTATGATAAGTGGTACATAAGCTTCACCAGTTTCAAAAAGGATTTTTGTCATAGATAGACAGAGAGACAGAGAGACTAACAGATAGATAGATAGATAGATATGTACATAAATAGAACAATGGATGGATACAGCAAAAAAAAAATACACATGGAAAGAAAAGACCTCCTGTATAAAAGCAGAGACTGTCTCTTATCCCTACATACATAGTTATGTGTACGTTTGAGGTATATGTGTATATATATATATATATATATATATATATATATACATATACATGAATGCACATATACATTCACAGAGTTCCAGAAATTGTCTTCAATAAATATAAATTGTGCCAGATTTCTAATAGCTAGGTTTAATAAATAAAACCATTTATGTGTTTAAAACCATGAATACCATACATTATAGGTGTTAAATAAATGTGACTTTATTGGTTCATTAAACAGAGCACAGCTTTGTTTTATGAATTTAAAATCTTTTGAGGCAGAAAAAAAACAACATAAAATGTCATCGAGATAGATGATGTTAAATGCTTGATGAAGGAACTGAATGAAGGAATATAAAAGACAATTTGATATGTATCTATATCTATATCTATGTGTGTGTGTGTGTGTGTGTGTGTGTGCGCGCGCACCAATTAACTGGAAATCTCTGTGGAGGTTTTAAAATGCTTAAATATTACTATTTTAATTCGACTTCAGAATTTGAGCATATAAATATGCATTCCCAATAAAAAAGCAGGCATCCTTGAAACTACTGCTTTCCTTTTAACTTTATTTGTTCATTGGTCATATAGGAATGTAATTATATACTTCCCACAATAAAGTTGTTATATTTATGTGTTTTTCTCCTAAAGCAGCTAAATATAATGGAAAAGTGGGGATTGGGAATAATGTTTTTTTTCTTACAAAAGACTGATTTTTAACTTCAATTTTTAAAACATAAATATAAACCTTTTATATTTCCTTTAAATTTTTAAAAGGTAAAACTTCTCTTATTGAAGATTATTTTTTTCCTTTGAAAGAAGCTCCAAAGCAAAAATGTAGATCTTAAAAGTTGAATTACTGACAACTTAAAAGGAAGGAGAAAAAATCACCCTAAATAAACAAAACAAAAACCTGCCATGCTTTGTACCTCGAGAAAAAAGCATTTGTAATCAGAATTATTTTTCAATTAATGTAGCTATCAATTCAAATGTACATTAATCCAACCCATTTCATGTTTTACAGGAAATATTGATGAAGTGGAGTATGAATGGAAAGCAGGATTCCGTCGCTGGAACAGTTATATGATGGACTGGAGAAATCAATTTAATGATTACACAAGGAAGAGGGAGAGGTGCGCAGGTCTCTAATTAATTGGCCTGGCCTTTTAGCAATGTTCCTTTTCCTGTGGATCAAGGCAAATGGGCTGGTAGCTCACTTGTGAGCCTCAAATGGAAGCTTTTCTATAGCTAAACCAAAATGCCAAGAGGACTGTATTGATTCTTCCCATTTTTCCTTTGTATTTTGCCTTTCATTTCAGGAAACAAACCATTCTACAAGCCAAACTAAAACATAAACATTAAAGCTTGACTATGAATTTATAGGCAAATTTCAACCTTTAGCTATATAAAATTCCTTTACCCAGAAGCCTTTTAAGCTTTTTTTTTTTAATCTTTGTATTCTTTTGACAAATTCTCCATCATGCTAAAAAGCACTGATTTTATTTTAATTATTTTATTTTATTTTTGTCTGTTTCTTCCTATCTTGCCTAGGTTGGAGAAGTAGTTTTCTAAGTTTTGGTCCTACTACTGATTGAAACAGAAACAGTTACTAGGTGTCTTTTTCATCTGAGTAACTTTATTCCTCCTTAGGCAGCCAGTTGCCCTCCCCAAAACTTATGGGCTCATTATATTGATGAGAGATTTACAGTGGATTTTCAATCAGATTTAAACCACAGAACTCCATCTAATAACCTCTGCTTCCCCAACAGCAAAGACTCTAGGCATATACAATCATGACCAACTTTTTATTAGCTCTTTAAATGTTATGTCTTATCATTCAAGTATCTGTTTTTGAATGGATGAAAGATGTAGGGGATATTAAAGATCATTTAGGATAATGCTTCATTTTATAGATGCTGAACTGAAAACCAGTTGGGTAAAACAGAAATCCAGAAAGATGAACATATTTATCCAAGTTCTCAGGAATTTTAAATTAGCAAAGCTGTGATCCAAATGTACCATTCTTTTTATAATAGCCTTATGACTTTACCTGATTAATTTATATGGTCATTTATTTAATGTTAACCAATCAAAAAAAAAGCACCTTCTCCCAAAATTTCTAGTGTCTTTAAGAGAAGGGAATACACAATCCTCATATAAACAATAATGCTTATTGATTTTAATAAGTTATTAAAATTGGAGCTTTCTATATTTACTTCATATTTTGGTGGATTTGCAATCTCATCAATGTGGATTGTTAAAACAATGACATCAACAAACCACACATACCTTCTGAACCTTTGTAATTCTTGATTCTTGCCTTTTTTTTTTCTATAACTGAGATCCCTCTCAAATATGCTAGAGGTCATCCTCCAGATCCTTGAATATCTGGTGGAGTCCAGTAGAATGTGTGGGTTTTCCAATTACTAGAATGAAATTTCTTTGCAAATAGGAAGTTTCACTTTTATGTGTTTATTCCCAGAGCTTAGCAGTATCTACTTCTAAGAAACACTTAATGTGTTTTTGCAGATTGATTGGATTCACCCAAACACACACACACACACACACACACACACACGTGCAAATATATAAATACACAGATATATAACTTTTCCATTAGTACCCTCCTTCCCCATACAAGTTGTACCCACACATACAACATATATATGCATATATATATATATATATAAACATATGTACAATTCTGAATTAATATCATCCCTCCACATACATGCTGTACATATGCACATATACATATAAACACATACAAAATGTGGCAGAAATTGTAAACTAATGCAAATAACAAAGGAATATTTAGCTGTCAGAGAGAAAGAAGCTATGGAACTACTTGCAATGCTAAAGTAAAAATACTTTTACAATAGGAAATATTAAGATTTCAGTCAAGAAATGATGATTTCTGCATAAAATAAGTCAAAGTAGAATCAATTTACTTCTCTCATATATAATAATTAAGTTGAGAATTTAAGAAGATACAGGGTATTACTGATAAAGCAGGACAAAATCTCATGAAAAGAAAGTTATATCTCTACAAAAATGCATTATCTATAGGTAATTGTGCCTATATCTTGTTCCCATTGAAAGCATTTTTTTTTAAAAAAAATCAATTTGATTAGCAATAATTTTTAGCAATACATATTTCCTTCCTTATTCTCAAAAAAAAACAAGCTTTTCAAACAAGATTGAAGTAGTTTAAAAACCTATAGATAGAAACTCTAGTGACTACATCTGTATGACTACATTTTAAAAGAACTCAGAGAATTTTAGAACTAGAGAGTACCTGTTATATATTAAAAAGAAAATTTTCTGTTCCTTATTTTTCTCATTAAGAAATTGAACAAAGAAAACTTAAATATTAACTGTTCAAGGGAAAAGGCACTATGATGGAATTAATAGATTTCAGAAACAGGACTGGGGTTCAAGTACCATGTATGACATAAATTCTATGACCTATGGAAGTAATGTACCCTCTAAGTTGTAGGAAATTTTTTAAAAATTATTTTCTTAAAAACTGGTCATTTGCATTGAGAAAAGGAAAATTTTCGACTTTAGTCAGCCGTACATAAAGAGGACTACTTTGTATTTAAAAATATATTTATATATTAAAGATGTACACATGCATATAAACAAATACATACATATGTAAACTTGTTTGTGTACATAAGTATATGTACACACATATCTAGACACACAAACATGTACAAATTCATGCAATTTTCTCAATAAGATCATAGAATGTTAAAAATTTAAAGAGATCTTAGAAATCACCAAGTCTAGCTAAATATATACATAAAGAAGAAATCAAAGACATTGCAGGTTCAAAAAAGTAATTAATAGAAAAGGTAGCACTTGCAACCATTATTTTTTTCAACAAGAATCTCTTCTTTTCTTGAAAGTCTAGTCATTTGCTTAATAATCATACTTAGCCATGATTCATAAATTACAATTTCTACAATCTGGCCTAAATCTCACCATTCAGTTACCAATGAGTAAGACAACATAAAGGAGATTAAACCCACTGTCCACAAGTTAGGATTAAAATGCCTAAGAAGGAAGATCATGAACGTTTTCCAGCTTCTTTTCATCATTATAGATTGGCTAAACAGTAAGTTGTGGTTACTTCCCAACTTTCTTCCAGTTATATATTATCTATCATCATATTGATGTTATTCTGGAGAGAACACATATGATGCACCTGTGAGGAGGAGGCAAGGACTTATATGATTCAGGGAGGTCATATTATTATAAGCCTTCATTAATGGTTCAAGTAAATAGGCAAGAAGATGTCAGGATCCTCTTTGCATCATAGCTGAGATTCCTTAAGCAATTTGAGATTCCCTATAAGAAAATTCCTCCTGACTATTCCAGAGTTATCGGGATGGGGAGAGGGGAGAACACCCAAGAATCTCCCCTATCTTATACTGTCTTTGCTGAATTTACTATAAAGTCAGAGGTTTTGATCTAAAACCACTATCTAACATGTTGTATGATCATAGGCAAGTTACCAGAACTCTTCCTTTATCTATAAAACATTTACCAACTCCACAGAATTAGTGTGTGTTTCAAATACAATGATGTAGATAAAACCTTTTTGAAAAATTTAAAGTAGTATATAAAGGTCATCATTATAATTATTATTCTTTTCTCATCCTTGTCTTTTTTTCCTTTACATGCCATTGAAATTATAATTAAAGAGATTAAGTTTATATCTCCCATGGTGCTAATTCTCCTCAACAAGGAATTTTTGAATGGCACTGGTGGTAGTGAATAAACTTTGTTCTTACAATGCATATTAAGAAATTCTGCTTTTGTTGTCTAATGGACGAAAAATTGAGAATGCTACAGCTATTTAAGTGATAGAATAAAACTCAACAGCAAGATTTTTCCCAAATATCAATAAAAATACTAATAATTTCTAGAAGATTAATTCATATATAGATAGATATATTCAGGATTTAAAAGGCTTATGGAAATTGGGTAGATAAAACAATCTCAATTTAATTAATGGTAAATAGATACAGCCATACTTGAGTAAGAAACTGAATTCACAATCCCTCTTTGAAGCTAAATGGCCATGTCACCTTGATCAAGACATTGCTGTGGTTTCAATTAAGTCAGCTTTGGAGATGTCATCTTAGGAATCTTCCAGATTTAAAGCTGTGATCCTATAAAACTTTGTGGTTTCTCCATATGACAATTCAATAAATACACTTTGATGAAAAATATATTAAGCTACTGATATGTATCACATGGTCTGCTAGTTATTGAAATACAAAGATTAATACAAAACAAGGATCTGCCCTAAAAAGACCTGATACTACTTGTAGTGTTCTTTGTTGGTTTTATGGAGGTCTTAAAGCAGCATTCCCTTCAGTTAGAATCAACACAAGAATAGCCAGGTGTTAAAGTCCAAATCCTTTATTATCTCCTTCACAATCACCAAATCTTCAAAATTTCCTTGCCTGGGGCCTGCGCCAGCTTTCTTAGAAGCTTTCCTGAGTCTTGGTTTCAGTGGAGAAGTACTGGAGGCCAGGCCAGCCACCAAGAGGCTGATGAAGATGGAATGAATGAATCTGTCTCTAGTGCTTCAGCCTCCATACCCTCTTGTCTTCTCTGGCTCTATCTCAGGACTCTCAGTCCCCGGGGAGAGCCATCAAGAGCCTGACTGAAGATGGAATGAATCTCTTCCAGTCCTTGCTGGCTGTTGTATATGCCACTATCATAGGTATTAATCTTGTGGAACTATATTAAGTACTAAGTACATGTACAGAACTAGAGAATTATTAATCACCATGCTAAACTAGATAACCATTGTCTTTATCAATTCCACTGACTTAACACCTTATAAGAATCCTTGTTTCAGAGTTCTGACCCATAACAACTACTAAGGGGATACAAAAGGAACATGTATACACAAAAAGTAAACACAAAGAATTTATGAAATAATTAAAGGTGTGTATAAAAAACAGTCTAATGGGGGAAATATATGCAAATAACTGATTACTATCAAGTTAGACTCAGAATGAAGATGGAAATAATCAATAAATGGAAGGAAGAAGGGACAACAAGAAAGGCTTCCTCTAAAAGATAGAATTTTAGCTGGGAATTGAAGGGAAGAAGGCAGGAGCCAGAGAAGGAAAGGGAGAGCTTTCTGTGAATAAAGGATGGTCAATGAAAATGCATGGGTTGGAAAAATGGAATGTTTTGAGTTGGTAACTCAACAGCTAGTACCACTGGATCACAGAATATGTGATTAAGTGAAAACATATAAGGTATAAAAATAGACTAGAAAAGTGAGAGGAAGGTTATGAAGAATGTTTAATACCAAATACAGGATTTCAATTATACTGAAGAGGAAAGAGAAAAACCATGTGACAAATCAGAAAACTTTTGCAATAATTTAGGCATAAGCTGATGATGTTTGCACCAGGATCAGAAGAGAGCAGGGGACACACTTTAGAGATGTCACTTCATTGATGATGGTTCCCTCAATAGCAATAAAATGTTGGGAAGAGCAAACAGTTTGAAGGGAAAATATTGAATTCAGTTTTGGACATGTTGAATTTAAGATATTTATGAGGAAAAAATGGAATTGAGTTTCCTCTGTCATTATCTCTATGACCAAGAACAATCTCCTAATCTTTTCAGTTCCTCTTTCCTTATCTAGAAATAGAATAGTGGGTTCCTAAAATCTCTAAATCAATGTTCTCAATTCATGACACTTATCTTAAGACAATGCAATGATTTTAATAAGTAGAGTACACAAACAACAAAAGATAGAGAATCAGTAAATGTCTTATTATTGAAGTCACTTTGGAAGAATTGCTATTTAATGTCATTGGCTGCTAACTAAATTCAGAGAAGCATATATTCAGCTTCTCTGGAAATCTGTAGGGCAGATTAAGGCATTGAGTTGGTTTTGAGTTCCAAAGATCTGGATTTAATTCTGATTCTGACATTTGCTGCCTCTTTTTCACAGAGATTGTCAATTGATCCCTCTGGGCTTCTAGGAGAATCTTAAAACCTATAAATTACACAGGAGTTGCTTATTTGCTTTAGTTGAGGGATTTATTTTTATTTTACTTTTACTAAAATGATCCTTGCTACTAAGAATTTACAGGTCAATACCAAAGCATAAAATAGTAAATAAAGAAATAACCCCCTTAAGTCTCATTCACAATTAGAAGTAGAGAAGTAAATTACTTAGTTAAAATTTGCAAACAATTCTGATGGGGGATTCTAACTTTTAGCATAAATACTAATTGCACAATGGTTGATTATCTCATCTCTCAAAAAGGGAAAGTAATCATTCCTGCCAGCTCCACTAGCTCTTGTTCAGATTAATTACTTAATGATTATAACAGTAACTATGCAAGGACTGAGGATTTATTCATTTTAAAAGACTTAGCACTAGTGTTTCTGCTTCAGTCAGTTTCTATTACCTTAGGTGTTTTGTTGTTTTTTGTTTGTTTGTTTGTTTTTTTCTGAAGTCAGTCTTTTGTTCTCCTTTACTTGATTGTTGTTTGTTTTCTTTTGACTGATTTGGAAAGGAATGTTTTTTTTTTTCATGCTAAGGTCATTTTATTTATCTTTTTAATAAAACTTTTTTTTCTCCCAAAAACAAATGTACAGATAATTTTCAATCTTCACCCTTGCAAAACTTTGTGTTCCAATTCTTTTTCTCCCTCCCTTCTTCCCACCCTCTCCCCTACAAGGCAAGTAATCCAATATATTTCAAACATGTGCAGTTCTTTTCTATCAGATCGAAAATGTAAAATGACAAATAAAAATAAAATTCAAGCAAACAATAAAAAAGTAAAAATCCTATGTTATGATCTATACTCGCCCCTCCCCCCCTTTAGGTGCCGATGACTCTCTCCATCACAAGACCACTGGAACTAGCCTGACTCAATTTGCTGTTGAAAAGAACCATGTCTGTCAGAATCAATCATCATATAATCTTGTTATTGCCATGTACACTGTTCAGGTTCTACTCACTTCACTTAGCATCAGTTCATGTAAGTCTTTCCAGGATTTTCTGAAATCATTTTGCTAATCATTTCTTATAGGACAATAATATTTCATAACATTCATATACTATAACTTATTCAGCCATTCTCCAAGGCATGGGCATCCACTCAGTTTCCAGTTCCTTGCCACTACCAAAAAAAATAAATAAATAAATAAATAAAGACTGCTACAAACATTTTTGCACATGTGAGAACTTTTCCTTTTTTATGATTTCTTTGGGTTAGAGGTACAATAGAGACATTGCTGGATCAAAAGTGTGCACACTCTGATAGCCCTTTGGATATAGTTCCATATTCTTCTCCAGAATGGTTGGATGAGTTTACAACTCCATTATTTTCCAGTTTTCTCACATCCCCTGCAACATTCATCCTTATCTTTTCCTGTCATCTTAGCCAATCTGAGAGGTGTGCAGTAGTACCTCAAATTTGTCTTAATTTGCATTTCTCTAATCAATAGTGATTTAGAGTATTTTTTCAAATGACTAAATGGTTTTAATTTCTTCATCTGAAAAACCTTCATTTTTTGATCATTTATCAATTGGAAAATGCCTTGTAGTCTTATAAATATGAATCAGTTCTCCATATGTTTTAGAAATGAGGCCTTTATCAGAACCCTTAAATGTAAAATAATTTTCCCAATTTATGGCTTCCCTTCTGATCTTGTCTGCATTGATTTTGTTTGTACAAACACTTTTAAACTTAATATGATCAAAATTATCTTTTTTTTTGCATTTCATAATGAACTCTAGTTCTTATTTGGTCACAAATTCTTTCTTTCTTCACAGATCTGAGAAATAGATTATCCTTTGTTCTTCTAATATGCTTATAGTATCACTGTTTATGTCTAAATCACAAACCCACAGAAATAAAAGAAAGCTTTCTGAAAACTTGAAAAGTTATGTTGAAAGGCTTACATATTGTGAAATCATATGGACATGATGTGACAAGAACAGTATTTATTTTGGAGACCCATATTGGTAGAGGGAGAGGAAGAGAGACGGAGACAGAGGTAGACAGAGAGACCAAGAGAGAGAGAAAGGAAGTTAGAAACAGGGACAAAGAAAGGAAAAGAGAGAAACAGAAACAGAGTGATAGACAGAAAGAGGGGGGAGAGACAGACAGAAAGAAGAAGATAGGTATAGAGATATACACAGAGAAAGACAGAAAGATAGAGATAGACACAGAGAATTTTAAACTAATTATATGACAGCCAGGGACTTATAGACAAAGTCCTTGGCCTACAAATATTTTAAGGTATCTACTGAAATACTTCTGGCCAACTCTGGTTTCCTAACATTTTCCTACAAATCTCTTGAGCATCATTTCAAGGGAATACAAACATCTGCCTGGAGGAGTGTTCTCTCAGAAAAATGATACCCCCTTCATTAGACTGTCAAGGGAAAGAGAACTAAAGCTAAAGGGATTTTTGAATAGTTATTTGTGTGCAAGAGAGAAATCCTTCCTAATATATTTTAGGCTCTAGGCACAAACTAATTTTAATGACTGCCTTAAACTCAGATGTTGCATTTTTGATCCCTCACTTTTCTTAATCTTTGGAAAATAGGCTCAGTGGTATTTTCCCTTTGCAGAAACAGAATTTTAATTTTTCATGGTAACACTATTTACATGATGCATTGCTTTAAAACATCGTGTTCTAGCATTTTGCATATCCTTTAAAAGAGGTCATAGATGAAATAGGAGAGCATCTTGTATAAATGGAGACTATTAGTTAACTAGTGACTACATATTGAAAGACATGCAAAAGATGGCACTGGCTCCTGAACAGATACTCAAAGTAATATGCATATTGGAAAGAACAAACTTCATTTGTAAGATGAAGGGATTCACAAGAGCCCATAAAATCCTATGAAGAATACAGAGAAATGGGTAACACACTTGGTATTTCCTTTGTATAGAAAATTCATTTGAGGCAATAATGCAGGTCTGAATCTTCTCTGCTATTTATTGCTCAGAAAACTGAGTAGTTAAATAAAATGCCCAGGGTGGTAAAATAAATAATGTGGGAGGTTTGACTTCTGTTCAGATATCCCTGGTTGTATTATCAACTCTCTAACCCCTTTCTCAAGGTGGCTCTCAGCAATCCCTTGACACACTTCTTATAGCTCATGGACGCCATCAGCAAGACAACCACATTATAAAGATTAATAAATAGGCAGTTCTCTTCAATGCAAACCAATGTTATTCAAATAAGTCACTCTAATTGTTATTAATCCTTCATTTCAGAATACCAATTATATAATTCCTGTGTGAATAGGATTTGACTGAGACTGCCCAATGTCATCAGCTTCACTCTCTCTTCCATACTCTAAGTTCAAGAAAGTATCCAACCGACAATAGCCTGGGACACAGTGATCCTATGCAAAAACCTTCGTGTTTTTGATGTCTAACCAAACTCTATGTTTTCCATAGCATTTCAGCCACCTTCATGGCCACTGGAACAATTGTTCAGATGAGCAGCCTTGCAAAGATCTTGGCAAAGCCCTCACACCAAAGATGCTAGTCTTCCTTGAACTTTCCAGGCACCTGGTTGATATTTGAGGCAAGGAGTGGCAAGTTTCAGAACTCTGGTTTCCCAAAAACAAACCTATTCTTTACAGTCTCAACAATAATATTCTTTCTAGAGATTTTTTTTCTATAAGACTTACAAGGACTCCTCTCAACTATTTGTAAGTTGTAATGCCTAAACTCTAAAACCTGTAAATGATTCAAACTGGCGTGACAAGAGAGACAACCCCCAAAGCACCAGCCAGAAAATGACCTTTCTTTGTTTAAAAGACCAGATTCTACTCAGGAGACAGATATCTTCCCTTACCCATGTCCCACTTAGAGTATCATATAGTCACATGATTCTAGCATTAGAGCTGGAAGCAAGGTCTAGTCTACTATAAAACTCTCATTTTAAAGAGAAAGAAACAGACCCAGAGATTTAAAATGATTCATAAAAAGTCACATAAATAAAGTAGCAGAACTTATATTTAAGTAAGGTGCTATAATTTCAATTTAAATGCTTTAAACTAAAGATTAAGATTCAGGAATGTTATCCAAGATCTCCAATCTTGGGATAATGGAGTATGCACATGTCTTTTTTGCCATGTGCTTCTGGGAAAATTTATCAGTGCTAGTCTACTACCACTACACAGATTAAGGAAATGCTTTCTCAAGATCTGTCCTCTCAGGTCACATAGGAAAGATCATGCAGCTTTCAATATACTGTCTTAATTTATCCACTAACAGCTCCTGTTGGTAAAATGTTGTTCAGATACAGACTTCTTCAGGGTTACACTTTTCTCTATGGAATTATGTACACTGAATAGGGAACCAATGAAAAAGGAATCTAAAAAAATCTAAGAACCATCTTTCAGCTTTTTTTTGTAGTCCAACAACAAAGAGAAGCTTCTCAACTAAAATTTCATCTTCTAGAGTCCTAGCCTGTGCCAAACAATAGAAAATAACCAAAAAGTTTTTAATTTTCCTCTTAAGAAGGTTCCAATGTAAACGTCCATATTCCACATATGAGTTAGTCCAACTGGTAGTGGGCTTCCCCAAATTCTAAACCCCTAATTTCTAAGCATAATGAGTGTATTCAATCCAATATAAACATTAATTACAAAGCCTTCATCCCTTTCTAAGCTTACCACCAGTGAAGAGGAAGAGAGCAAACAAAGATACTGGGCCTTTGATCCATTCCCTCAATGGGTGAGTGGAACATGTGACAATCCTCCCTCTAGTTTGGAGTAGGAAAAAAACTGATAATATCATTATAATATTTTATAATAATTATTATTTTATACAATAATTATTATTAAAATAATATTTCCTCAGGGGAAAAAATCACAGGGCTTTGAAAACCATTATTACTTAGCTGCATCTTTGTATCTTCTGGGTTTTTTGTTGTTGTTGTTATTTTGGCTCCTTTTGTTCCCTTTCCTCAGTTTGCTAGTTGGTAGAAGTGGAGTAAGTCAGAGTAAGAAAATTACATGCATTAAATTTAAATAACTTAAGAAAATGCAGAACTCACCAAAACCTGAATTTAACTTTTTTTTCCTGTAAAGTAATAGGTGCATGCAAAACTCAAATGAATTAGAGGCTGTGATATTTGCATTTTAAACCAAGCAAGTCTATAATATTCTCTTTGGTAAGTGGAATTAACATTTTCACATGAACTGGAAATGCTAAATTGTTAATAACATCCCTTGGCGTTCACTCTTTGAAGCCATTTGCAAAGGAAAAGTTAGTGTCCTAATAGACCACTAGTTCATCTTGCTTATAGTTTAAGATCTAAAAAAAATAAACTTCAGAAGAAGGAGATGGGGGCAGGTAGACAACTGTGTTATAGCATATGATTTAGCTTTATAAGTCACTGGACAGTGTTTTAAAAGGGTCAAGGAAATATTTCTATTAAATCTCTCAATAAATATCTGATACTGAAAAAATATATAGATGATTTATCAAAAACAATGACTAAATTTCACCCCCAACAAAAGATAGAAATGTAAATAAATATATAAATATAAATAAATATTTCATAAAATAATTTCAAATTATCAACAACTATATGAAAAATGCCCCCAAATCACTGAAAAATAAGATAAATTCAAATCAAAATAACTTTCACACTACTTTAAGAAAATTCACTGAAGATGATGAAAGATGAGTATAGTCAATATTGGAAGTTAGAAAGAAGGGCAGACTAATCCATTGTTCCTGGAACTATGAATTATTCCAAACATTATAAAAATCTTTTTGAAAGTATACAGAATCCATATTCTTTGACTTGGTACATTTCTTGACTAGGTATATAATCCTGAGAGCTTAGTAGCAAAAATAAAAGCCCCATACATATCAATATATTCATATCACCTTATTTCGTAGTCACAATGTATTGGAAACAATATAAATGTTCATTAATTGAGGAATGGATTAACAAATTGCAATATCTGAATTTAAAAGAATATTTTTGTTTTGTAAGAAATGATGACTATAGATGAATATAGAGAAACACGGGAAGACAGGTGAATTGATATAAATACATTATCATCTACAAAGGAACATAATATATACAATGACTACAATGACTAATATACAAAATGATTACTTTGGTATAAATGGAAAGAACAAAACAACAAAATGTAATTTTGGAAATGACCAAGTTTACTAACAAAAACTTTTTAGAAAATACCCAATTTTCTGTGGAGACAAGAAGAGATGAATGTGAAATGGTCCATATGAAGTTTTAAATTTTAGTTTTAGTTAACTTTGCTAATTGCTTTTATGTTCCCTGCCTCTTTTTAAAATTCATTATTATAAGAAACAGCTCACTGGAGAATGAGAGGAGGGATTCATTGGATAATGTTGGTGATATAAAAATTAATAATAGAAATGTATTTGAAAAATAAACGTGCCCTTTTTTTTAGAAGAATGAGTCCTTCCACACTAGAAATTTTATGATTCAAATGAACTCCTAGTGTGGAAATGCCTTCCACTGATGAAAATTTGCAATTCATTTGTAACTGAAAATTTGAGAACTGGGCCTTGAGAGTCCAAGTGACTGGCTTAAGTTTTATAGTAGTTAATATGGGATAGAGGGAGATATTGACAGCAGATGTTTTGGACATGAAGACCAAGATACATCAGCAAACTTATAACATAACTTGTCATCAAATAGTTTTCTATCGTGTCACTGTGCCTCTCGGATATCCAACATGGTAAAATTGAAAAGGTGACCAACCAACTGCCAAGTTCCAAACTATTTCTTTTTCCCTATGTCTCATCCCCTTTTAATTTTCCTTTTTTTAATACTTGAAAATTCTCACAATGTCCTATTAAAATGCAAATAACCCTTGGAAAGATAATACCCCAAGCTCTTAAAACACTTGAAGGTATTATATTAGAAACAGGCCCTAGGGAATACTTAAAGTCCAGACTTGGCAAGCCAAGGGAAAAAGGCAACTAATGATGTTTCAGGCCTTCTATTTCACTTTCACTATTACCTATTTGCTGTTATCAGTTCCTTTGTCATCTCTTTCTGCCAGCCTTCCTCCCTGGCCCAATCACCATGTTTCTAGTTGCATCATTTTTGTTCTCAAAACAACCTATTTACATCTTTTGTATTGTCCCTTCCTCTGACTGTGGGTGATATAACTTCCTTTATGACTGGACTAATTAATCTTCTTGATATTTTTACAGATATAACACTTAGTATAGTCAACTGCATTTAGTAAGCCCTCAATAAATGCTTGTTTGAATATATTTATTGCATTAGATGTGAGGTATAGAATTCAACAGGTAGGAAAGATAAGGAAAAGAGTGAAAATATAAATTGTACAGAAAAAAAAAAAAGAAAGGCAAAATTCCAAATAATATCATTTCATTGCTTTTGATTGCCTTCCATACTGACTCATGCTTAGGGAGAAGATCTATATCTTGGTTCTGGCCACCTACTAAATCCCCTTTTTTTTTTTTTTTTTTTTTAAATTTAATAGTCTTTTATTTTCAGGTTATATGTATGGGTAACCTTACAGCATTAATAATTGCCAAACCTCTTGTTCCAATTTTTCACCTCTTACCCCCCCATCCCCTCCCCCAGATGACAGGATGACCAGTAGATGTTAAATATATAAAAATATAAATTTGATACACAATAAGTATACATGACCAAACCACTATTTTGCTGTACAAAAAGAATCAGACTCTGAAATATTGTACAATTAGCCTGTGAAGGAAATCCAAAATGCAGGTGGGCATAAATATAGGGATTGGGAATTCAATGTAATGGTTTTTAGTCATCTCCCAGAGTTCTTTTTCTGGGCATAGCTAGTTCAGTTCATTACTGCTCCATTAGAAATGATTTGGTTGATCTCGTTGCTGAGGATGGCCTGATCCATCAGAACTGGTCATCATCTAGTATTGTTGTTGAAGTATATAATGATCTCCTGGTCCTGCTCATTTCACTCAGCATCAGTTCGTGTAAGTCTCTCCAGGCCTTTCTGAAATCATCCTGTTGGTCATTTCTTACAGAACAGTAATATTCCATAATTTTCATATACCACAATTTATTCAGCCATTCTCCAACTGATGGACATCCATTCAGTTTCCAGTTTCTAGCCACTACAAAGAGGGCTGCCACAAACATTCGTGCACATACAGGTCCCTTTCCCTTCTTTATGATCTCTTTGGGATATAAGCCCAGTAGTAACACTGCTGGATCAAAGGGTATTCACAGTTTGGTAACTTTTTGAGCATAGTTCCAAACTATTCTCCAGAATGGTTGGATTCGTTCACAACTTCACCAACAATGCATCAATGTCCCAGTTTTCCCGCATCCCCTCCAACAATCATCATTATTTTTTCCTGTCATCTTAGCCAATCTGACAGGTGTGGAGTGGTATCTTAGAGTTGTCTTAATTTGCATTTCTCTGATTAATAATGACTTGGAGCATCTTTTCATATGACTAGAAATAGTTTCAATTTCTTCATCTGAGAATTGTCTGTTCATATCCTTTGACCATTTTTCAATTGGAGAATGGCTTGCTAAATCCCCTTGTTAATAAATATAGTTTATAACATGTATGTCATTCTCATAGTCAGGGGATTCTAGATTCAAAGATAACCTTGAATATTACATGTGTAAAAAATAAGAATATTATCTATGACAGTGGAAACAGATTAACGTCTTTGAACTTCTCTTTTCACTTGTGTAAGACAGACATAATTATGCCCAAATTATTTACCTTGTGTTTTTATTAATGGTCAAATGAATGGAATAAAATAAATATAATGTTTGATTATTAATTATTATTAGTTCACATTATTATAAACTGATAAGATTTCTAAAATAATGCATGGAGTATCTCATTTCAACCCCCATTTTGCAGGTGAAGAAACTGAGGCTGATAAAGTTTACATCACTCACCCACGTTCGTATGTGAATAACTGTTCAACAATAGATTGGCATTCATTCTGAGTTTAGGACTTTTTCCCAGTACTCATCTCCTTCAGTTTCAGATCCAGCTCACTCCCCGACCCCCCCACCCCTGCCATGGGAAAACCTCGCATACCTACTCGGGAGGAGGCTCAAATATGAAGTACTAAGGAAAAGCATCCAGTTACTTTGTGCTAATGATTACTTCTTAATCTTTATTCTCCTTTGCCTATTAACACAATTTTCCTGTTGTTGATTCACAAAAGGGAATTTGTTCCATAATGGGCAAATGAAAATTAATAGTTGAATGATTCTTGGTGGAGAATATAATGGCATAAATAGTACTGAGATCTTTGAAATCTGTTCACTTTGGTAGGATAGAGTACAGGAAATTATAAATAATGACCAATGGAAGTCTTAGAAACACTTCCTGAACACATGGAATAATGATTTTAAACTTAATGATTGTCTTTTCCTCTGTCCTTCTTTTCAGTGAGCTTAGTATCCAAACAGCTGAGCACAACCATTAGAATCATATGGTATTTGCAGGAACCTACCACTAAATCATAGGATCATAGCTTTAAAATGGTTTGAATGCTTCTCATCCAATCTTTTAACTTTGATTTTAAAGATGAGCAAATGAACATCCACACAAATTAGATTATTTTCCCAAGGACATAGCTGGAATCTGAAGACAGATCCTTTGTTTTCTGACCCACACTATATATATATATTATATATATTAATATATATATTATCAATTCATTCCACCCTGGGGAAATCTTCAAAATCTTGGACACTCTCTTAACTCACCAATGGATTTGAGACATGCCCCCTTAGTTGCTCTTAAGCTGGTTTATTCTGTGTGTTGTTCCATGGTGCAGCCATATTCATGGTACAGCTTTTTAAAAGTACAGATGAGAGTTGGATGAAATTGGTGGATACTAAAAGTGCAAAGCAACCCTAAGACAGCATTGCAATCCTAACGCCAGAGGTAATAGTCTTCCCTGAAGACTCCTACATCCCAAATAGTACATATAAAAAAGAAAATTTGGGCGAAGTTGTATATCGAACTCCGTCAGACAAATTATCTCCATATTGGTGAATGGTATCAATCCAAAGCATCAGCATAATTTGGAAGAGATTATCAGCACAATTTGGAAGATATTACAAACTTGTTTACACACATGTGCATGTGTGTACATAAATACATTTATGCACATGTGTGTATTTTTATGTGTGTACATAATGTACACATGCACATGTACACATAAATGTGTGTACATTTATGTGTGTACATAAAATGATATAAGCAATCAAGACTTGATAACATTCACCAAGCATTTCAATTTATTCACCAAGATTTATAATTTAATATGCCATCTTAGATTGTTATGATGAATTAATGTCATCACTATCAAAACTAAATGAGCTTTGAGAAATATGATAAATTTTTAAAAGACCAACAGTTGTTGGTTTTTCCTCTTCTCATCTCATATATGCTGTTGGTAGTATTTCATTGATATCTATACTTTTGGGAGGAATTTAAATTCCAATGTCCTCATAAAAATGCATAGTATGTGATTTAAGAAATGTACTATTACTGTCTTTGACTGAGTCATTTAATAAGAAGTGAGAATACCCTGGAGAGTACTTAATGATCTCAAGAACTTTTTATGATATTACTAACCTATTGAAATGAAAGAGGACCTTAGAGAATTTAGAAAATGTTACATAACTAGCTTTGAGATCCCTTATGTCCTTGAGCAAGTAACATAAAATAAATGAAATTAGACTGGACTCGTCATGGAATCCCACCTTCATTGTTTGCTATTGGAGGAGTCAGTTAGGTTATGTGTTACTTATTTCTGACTAATTATTTGGTCCCTGAGAAGATCCTTTCCAGAACTAAATTTCTATGGCTTAGGCCCAGGACATTTGGGTGGGGAGCTTTTGTTTGGAGACTCTAGATACAAAAGTAGCATAGACAATAGGAAACATCAATCTTTAAGAATAGATGGTGAATTCTGGAGAGCAATTTGGAAATATGCCCAAAGGGCTATCAAACTGTGCATATACTTTGATCTAGCAGTATCTCTACTGGATTCATAACCCCAAAAGATCATTAAAAAGGGAAAGAGACCCACATGTGCAAAAAAAGTTTGTACCAACCTTTTTTTGTAGCTACAATGAAGTGGAAACTGAGTTGATGCCCATCAGTTAGAGAATGGCTGATTAAGGTATATAGTACATGAGTGTAATGAAATATTATCATCCTATAAGAAATGATCAGCAGGTTGATATCAGAAAGGGCTGGAGAAACTTACACAAAGTGATGCTAATGAAGTGAGTAGAACCAAGAGAACATTGCACACAGCCACAAAATTATGCAATGATTAACTATGAAGGACTTGGCTCTTTTCAGCATTTAGGTGACTCTGGCCAATTCCAATAGAATTGTGATGAAAAGAGTTATTTGCACCCAGAGAGAGAGTATGGGAACTGAATGTGGATCACAACATGGTATTTTCACCTTTTTGTTGTTGTTTGCTTGTTTCTTTCTCTTTCATTTTTTTTCTTTTTCATCTTATATTTTTTTTCTTGTGCAGCATGATAAATGTGGAAATATGTTTAGAAGACTTGCACATGTTTAACCAATATTTAATTATTTGTGACCTAGGGGAGGGAAGAAGGAGGCAGAAATTTATGGAACGCAAGATTTTGCAAGGATGAATGTTGAAAACTATCATTGCCTGTATTTTTAAAAATAAAAAGTTATAAAAAAAAGAATAGATGGTGAATGTTGCAACACTTACATTGAGTATTATAGACTTCTAAATTATGATATGGTAGAAATATTATTGTCTTTACAACCAAAAGAGGTGAATTGAAATCCAATTACTCAAATTCTTACCTGGAAAACCACTAGAGGTCTGAGGGCTTTGTAAAATAATCTGTAAAATCTGTATCTGTAAAATAAAGAGTTTGATCTTTTAAAAGTATTTTCATCTTATTCTTCATTCAAGGCATTTTCATAATAAAAGTTTTCATATCATCTTCAGAAAATCATACTATCACATGTTAAGATCGCGTATTTTTAAATCAGCAGGAGTCAGGAATTCAGGTTAGGGGAAAATCGTCAGTCTTTATTCTCAGTGAAGAAGGATCGGAGGTGGAAGAGAATCGGCAATAGCAATGGGTGCAGCTGAGTCAAGAAGCTAGCTCGACCAGCAGCCACACAACCAGCAGCTCGGAGTCTCCTACCCACCCCAATCTCTCCCAGCTTCTCTTCCTGTCTCTCTCTCTCTGCCTCCACCCACCAAAATCGTCATTTCCTATACAACACATCAGGACTTGCACGGAGAGTGGGCAGGGACCATTCTTTATCCAATCATGTATATTAATAGAGTATAGTCCAATTACTATTTAGCCTCACGTACTTGGGACCTCAGTGCATCAACTCAAACCTCAGCCCATTACAGTCACAAATTAAAAAATTAACACATAAAGTTACATAGTTCTCTCAGAAACTAAGAGCCTTTTTTCACACTAATGTTCTTCCAATGATGTTGTGTAGTTTTCCTGGAACTCTATACTCTTTGAAAACACAAAGTTAAGAATCAGCCATTAGGTAAAGAAGAAATGATTATGGGCAGGCTGCAATAGATTTCAGGGTAGACATCATGGAAAAGAAAAGATGGAAAGCTGTAATCAGAATAATATATGAATAGAAATTAGGACCTATCAGTGCCAAGAATAAGGACCATATGAATATGGACACTGGTATCATTGGTATCCAGAAAACATGGTAAGAATTTGAAAAAGGTCTTTGTCATATTGACTTGCCTATTTGCAATGAATTTTTGAGGAGCTATGGATGAAAGTTGCACTGAATGGGAAGGCTTGGTTGGGTTACAATATGGATGATGGTAGAGACATGCAAATTAATGCTCTCACAGACAATACATTATAGAGAGACTCTGTAATTCATTGGTAGTTTGGGTCCCCCCACCATGTGACAACTTGTTATACCAATGAAATTGTAGGTGGAACACGTCTGCCTATTTAAAGTTTTACAGACAATAGCACAAGTAGATGTAATTACTCACTTTGCAAATTGGATAAAAATAGTAAGATATGGGCTCATCCTCTGAATTCTCATTGAAAGTATAATAACACTACCACTCTTTTACTTTGGGTTTAATGTTGAGGTGAAATGAGGCACTGGAAATAACAGAACATTTAACAAAAGCATTTGACTTTGCCTTAACATGCAAGAATATGCAACAGTGATACAATCAGGAGCAATTACCTCCACTGGAATTCTCCTCTCATCTCCATCTTGAAAAGTGTTTGGTGTAGAGAGCTGAAACACTTGAGTTTATGCACTGAGGTCCAGACAACGGAGCACTTAAGGCTAATTACTGATTGGATAATACTCTAAAAGCATATACTTGGGAAATGGCCCTTCCTACTATCCTGTGCTGGCTCGATAATTGGTGTATACAGAGAATTGTAGGAGGGAGGAGGGGGTGGAGTAAGATGAGCCAGGGTCACTTTGGCAGTAAATGAGGAAGAAGTAAGGCTGTGGAGATTCTGCTTCCATCCAATTCAATCCTACCTCTAAAGACCAAGAATAAAGACAGAGGACTTTTGCTTATTCTAACTCCAGCTGATTCTAAGGTATCCAGGGTGCTAACATGATCATCACAGTTTGGTCACTAAATCATAAGAGGATGTCAATCTTATAGTCTTAGGTATACATCAAGTCTGAGAGATATCAATCACATGTAGCCTCCTCGACAAAAAAAGTATCAAGGAAGCTGGGACTGAATGACATCAGGAAAATATTGGATCCATCACAGACAGCTTCCTTGGTACAACCTCAGTAGTAAACAGAACAAAAATAATAATAAGTACTTCATCCAATTTTATTTACTATTGACTCTTGTGGCTGCTGCTGCTATTGCTATTACTACTACTAACTACTACTACTGCTACTATTAATAGTTTTAGTCATAATAGAAAATTGGAAGGAAGCTGCTATCATTTACTATTCATGCTAGAAAAATGTTCTTTAAGACTACATTGGTTCCTGAGTTTTACAAAATGCCCTGGGGATAGTGAGCAATGAAGTGCACATTGATAACTAGAATCTATTTTGAGTGTTCTATTCTGATTTGGGAGAGATGGGGACAGAAATTCAATTGAGAGCTGAGAGACAATGAATTGGTCAATTCATTGACGACTTTGCTCAACCCAGGATGGTCACAGTTGTATAAGGAGTGAAGAAGCAGCACAGTGAATGTGTATGGGAAATGGATGGCATTATTTATCCTCAATAATTTGGCATCATGGTTAATCATTGTGTGAATGTATACTCTCAGATAGAAAGATAGATATAATTCGTGTCCATATCTCTCTCTTTATAAATATATATGTGTGTGTGTGTGAATTCATATAATTCATAATTTTCAGGATATAATTTATATAATTCATTATTTTCAGGAGCCCTAGCTACACACTCAATGAAACAACAAGCTTTTCTTAAATGACTATTGTGTGTAAAGAACATATACCAAGAAAGTTTGTAGATGTACATATTTTCTAAGCTATTCCTTGTTCCTTTTTGGGGTACCCAGGAGGAGCACAGAGCAAGATAGAAAAGTCCTGGTGTTAGCACATCTCTCTGTAAAATCTGAAGATTTCCACAAAACAGATTGGACAAAGTCTTACATGGTCAAGACACATTTCATCCCTCTCAGCAGAAGGCCTAAAAATGTAAGTCACCCCCCCCAAAACTACCCAGCAAATGTTCAAGATCACTCTAGAGTAGTGTCATTATGCATCAAAACTTTTTTAAGGGCATGAAATTTACCTTGAAAGAGCCAAGGTGAAACATTTTCAAGGTAATTCCAGTTCTAAAAACAGTGACCACAAGTTTCAAACCAAAGGATGAACTTTCTTTATCTTATGATATGAATGAGGTGGAATGAGAGGCAAATAAGCAAAAAAGCAAAATATAAAAGCCTTTTTCCTCTGTTATTCTATTCAAATAACAATCAACTTCAATAATAGTAAGATATTGGAAGTACACTTGTTACACACTAGTATGGAATGGCTGAAAAGTTTATGGTTTATTACACTTATGTAATAAGTGTATATATAAATTATATATATATATATATATATATGATATAAATCATCATCTATATGACAAATTCCAAGAAAATTTGGAAAACCTGCAGATATAGAGTGAAGAAAGCAGAACCAGGAAAACCACAAATATAAGAGTTATTGCAATTATATATAATGTAATATTTTAAAAAATACCACTGATCTCAGATTTAAATTAGGACCATGTTAGTTCCAGAAAACTGAAAGTGAAAATCACTTCTCTCTTAGTGGAGAAGTACAGAACAATCATTGCAGACTACTAGATATACCCTCAATATTTTTTGATGTATCCACCAGTTTTGCTTAATTTGAGTGAATATTTGTTTATTCAGTTAACTATTCAGAAATAATTTTTTTAGTGACTACTATATCTAGGCGAAAGGTAGTGGGATGAAGTGGTTGTAGAACAGATCTCAAATCAAAGAAAACACAGATTTGGGAAGTTATCTGGAAAATTATAATGTAAGTTACCACCTCTTAGTGCCCCTGGAAACTCTTGAAGATTATAAGGTACAGAGTAGGTTCTGTTATGCCTTGGCAAAGAGAGGTATCTCACTGATGTTTCCCTATTGAACTCATAAGAGCAGTTCCTCTCCCCAAATGTAGACATTATTCTAGATACAGGGGATGCAAAACTAGAAATAAAACAGACTCTGCCATTCAGGAGTATGATATTTTATGCTGGGAGGAAACAACATGCAGCTAATGAATGAATGAATAAATGAAATATAAATTTCATTTTGAATAAATGAAAAATAAAAATAAGTCATTTTAGATAAAATCCACAGGGTAATCAATTTGGGGATGGAAGGGATGCTGGAGTTTATTAAGTTCAAATACCCTCATTTTACAGCTGAGGAAGCTGAAGAACAGATGTCAAATGACTTGATCAAGGTTATAAAGGTACTAAGTAGCAAAGTCAGGATTTAAAATGGTTTTCTACCATAGTCAATGGATGGGGATTAAATTGAGAAATGTAAATGATATAAAAAGAATCAATAAAGTGTTAGTGTTGTTTTAAATAAGTCTCAGTCATCCCATCTTCAATCTGGAAGAACAGAAAACAAACAAAAAAAAAATCCATTCCAATTGCAGAAATAATGAACCTAAAGCACTTTACTTGAGTTTGCTTCAGCTTATATCAGGTCTCATTTTCCATTTTTTTTTTTTGAAAAGGAGATTGGCTGCAATCTTTATTTGGTAGCATCCTCTTAGAAGAAAGCAAATATATCATTTCCATATCAAAGCCCCCTGACAATCCCAGCTCAAAATCTTTCCCCCTAATTTCAAGGGACTGGTCAGGAATCTGAAAGTGATTCAGTCTCAGAAAGAAATTATGGCAGTGGATTTGGTCCAAGCTTGAGACTAATTATGGAGTCAGATTAATGCCAGCTGAGTGAGTAGGCACATGCTCTCTCTGCCTCCCTTTGTAATGACAGGGGCTTTTCCAACATCTAGTACACTGCTGGTTGGCAAACACATGATAACCCAAGCACCTGTATTGTCTAAAGGTGCAGTTGTATGTTTGCCACAACAATCCATCTGTAATATTGGTACTGGCCACATATCAGTTGACTCACATAAAATAGGTTGAAAGGAGAAATGCACTATCCATGTGTCTACTGCAGAATTAACATGAGATTTACTTCTCTTCCCATTCAGCTAAAAATAATGGAAGGGATAGATGTCTGTAGAGTTTTCCAAAGAATTTGGAAGACTGTGAAATAATGGGGAAGCCATCCCCTATTAATTTGCACATTTCATACATCACCATTGCACAAAAATGAGCCTGATTTCTTATTTGCTATGCTAGGAATTGAGAAGTCCTTGTGAGTTTTGATCAGGATGAGAAGTTCCAAGTAGACTAGACAGCTTTTATTTTGTGGGAAGACCAGCTGGGCTATCTTGAGAGAATTCTTGTCACTTATTGTGACTTTTTCATTGATTAGAACTCTCTCCTAGATTGCCTATGAAGTTTAGAGAGGGCCTGAGTTTTGTTACTAAAGGGAATAATAAATAAAATCATGCAGGAAATCTATATGTTAATGAAATGGTAATTTCAGGCGCTGTTAAAATCAGTATACATTTGATTTGAAAGACAAGGAGCTAATTTGGCATTAGTTGAGAACCCCAAATACTTTGTTGCATCTTTGGCCAGATGCTATCCATATGAAGAACATTAGCCATCAGAAGCAGGAAAACACAGTGGATATGGTTTCTAATTCCTTCTTTGATGTTTATGATCTCTACATCCTTGTCCAATTCTTAGCCACCTGAGCCTCAAGTTGCTAATCTATAAAATAAAATATTTTGAATAGATGGCCTTTAAGGTCCCTTAAAGCTTCAGATTGATGCTGTGATCTGATAGAAGAATGAATAAAAGACTGGCTTTAGAATTAGCATAACCAGAATTTTTATTCCCTTTAGACAATGGCTAGCTATGGGAGTCTGCCCATTCACAACCTCTCTGAGTTTCCATTCTTTTATAGAGTGGTGGATGCAGAGTGACTGAAACGAAGAGAAAACCTAGTTCAAGTCTTGCCTCTGAAATACACTGACTCTGAAAATGAAGGCAAACCTCTAAACCCCATGTTGCTACAGGTAACTCTGAGATTTTATTGAGAGATGCTTATTTACACCAGTAGAAAGTTGTTGTTGTTGTTGTTTTTAAATTAAGAAGTCTGTATACCAATGACATCAATTCTTGATTTTCTCTGTCCATGATCACACCTACATCCCAGGGTTGTCCCAGTAGTCAAACAATATATTGTATATAAAGACTTCAGCAAACCTTAAAGTTCAAAATAATCAATAGTATGGGGAAGACAATTTATGCTGGCTTCTAAAAGCCAATTGCTAAATTTTCAATATGAGCACTTACACCTCCAATACTGGCAAAGTCTCAAAATCTGAACTTGAGTTATCATTTTAATTTTCTAGGATTAAGAAAATGATGAAGATAATGTAGTGAGAAAGATTAAACTTAGACATATGATGTGTGTATTTTGAAAGAGCCAGTTGTTAAATATTTATCAGCATAAATCACTGCTTTTAACATAATAGCATAGTAAGGACAGTTGTAAAATAACATTTCTACTATAAATATAAGGCATATTCTCTCAAACCATAAGCAGGAATAACAGATTCATATAAGACTCATACAAAAGTATATATGTAGATGATATTGGGAAATGAGGGGCATATATAAAATGACTTTAAGAGGCACTACTCATATCTCCAAAGTTTCAAGGATATTCATACCTTCAAATTACATTGTCATTTGCCCATTCTCTGCTTTCATCATGTCTCTGTGCTTTGTTACATGTGTCATACTGAAATGTTGTGATGGTTGATTGTCTTGCGGTTAAAAGATTTGTGATTCAGAGAGACTGATTAATGAAGTTACACAAATAGAAAAAGTATAATTAATGTGCTCTTCAGAGAAGAACACAGAAGAACAGAGATCAAGAATATAGAGAATGTATAGACTACATGAAATGGAGTATAAACCATCTTCCAGCATATTCCATTGGCTAAACAAAAAAATAGCAGTTGTGAGTGTAAGGTTCTTGAAGAGACAGTCCTTAGAGGAGAATAAAAACAATAATAAAAGCAACAATGAGATGGAAAAGTGAGAGAAATCTTCAATCACAGCAAGATACAGGAAAAAGAAGAAAAGCTTCTATTGAGAGCTATGTATATACATCATGAAGAGAACAAAGATGAAAATTATACAAGAGTATGATATATATTTGAGAGAACACGTTTAACGAATGGGAAGAATAAAAAAACCTTATTTCATTTGAAAATGAAAAATTTTCAAGTTGAGAATGTATAGAGTATTCTATTTTGTTCTTAATTAAGCTAAACACTGGAAATATATAAAATTACTTTAAAATAATAATACAGAATAAAATTGAATATAAATAAAATTAAGTTTGCAATTGTAAAGATTAATTGATGGGGTGAAGGTGACATTGATGTGAAGGGATTAGCATCCTATCAATGCAAGCCAAAGCAATAGTTACTCAGGTGCTGATTTTAAAGAGAAAGTAGAGGAGAACGTATGAAGAAAAATAATCAAACCATAAATATAACAATGATAACTTTAAATGTGAACAGATAAAATTCTATAATAAAAAAGATAGTGGATGATAAAACAAAGTGAAAGCGTTTGAGATGTGTAAGAAGCACATTTAAAATGTGAATATAAAGAACAAAAGGGAGAGGCTGAATGTTATTTATTATTCTTCATGTGATTCCAAAAAAGCAGAAAGGGAAGTATTTCAGATAAAACTAAAAATTCATAAAATTACTGGAATAGTAATTCTAAGGTGGTGTAATTATGAGAAACATTAACATGTACAATAAATCAAAATAGGAAAAGTCATATCCTCGAAAACACGATGCAAATTAGTGAACTGAAGGAAGAACAACTTGAATAGATAATTAAAACACACAGCTGGACATGTTAGCACATGCCTGTAAAATCCTCTATTGAATTAGACTAAAGCCCATGGATTATTTGAGTCCAATAGATCTGGGAAACAGTGGGATTAAAGCTAATTGGTTGCCCGCAGTTAGTCCAGTAAAAATATGGTGACTTTCCGGGAGTAGAGGATAATCCAGATGTTCAAGTAAGAGTGAATGTACAAAGGTCAGAGAAAAAAAAAAGGATAAATTAAAACTTCTATGCCAATCAGTACTGAGATCAAGGTTATTAGTGGTTACAAAACTTGTAGATTACATAAAATAGGCTGACACCAGTCATCCCACCCACCCATCCCCCAAAGAAAAGCAAACATACACAAATTTACACAGAGAAAAATCAATAAATCAATAAAAAATAATCTAAATCACACCCCCCATAAGCACAGTAAAAGACATTTGAAAATTAGGTTAGAAATATATGAAATTAAGAATAAAAAAGACTGTGGAACTTAAAAGTTATAAAGTTGCCAAAGAAAATTAACAAACATTTAAAACATTAATTTTATTTATAAAAAGATAAATATCTGAAGAATTAAAATTATCAAAATAAATAAGTAGGCTCTTAAAAGAGAAGAAATAAAATAAATATACATATTGTTCACAATGTATCAATGTTATAAATCATGTTATATAATTCATAATTTGAATAATCATTTAAACAAAATTTAAATCAACAAATATGATTCATTTTCAAGTTAACAATAAAAAGAGATCTAAATAGAATGAATCTCAGGAAAAAATAGTGATTTTTTTTTAAAAGCAGAGGGATATAGTTTTTGTCTTTAATCATTCATGATCCCCCATGAGAATCCTCCCTATTTTTAATTAGTCTCCTAACTTACTTATAATTTAGAAAAGAGACTGAAAAATGAGTGTAAAGAGAATAGGTAAAAAGAATTCTGTCCAAACTGAGACATCCAGATACAAAAGTTCTCTGGAGATAGGGGTTTTAAATTGAGGGTTTACCCCACTCAGTCTCTACCCTAAATTCTTACTAGTTCTTTGAGTGCAAACATTTTTTCCTGCCTCAGCATATCACTCTCAAGGCTGCTACTCATTCTACTCTGACTTTTGCAAGTACTCATACCACCTTTTCTGAACTCTGCTGCCAATGGTGGTTATCAGTGAGACTTCTGATTCTCTTTGTAATCCAAGTTTGATAGCTAGACACATCCGCTTTAGGGCATTCATTAGTCTGATAATATATAAAAAAGGATGAAAACAGAAGAGACACACACAAAAAAACCTGAATACTCATAGTTATATAATAATGCTACTATTTGCTCAATTACTGTGACTTGCATATACAAAGCATATATATATATATATATATATATATATATATATACACACATACACACACATACATATGTATACATATTTATTGGTTAGTAATTGCATTTTGGGTACTTATGTTTTATTTACAATTGTTTGCTTTTCATTGGCATTATAGCTATATTATACCAACATTTGACCAACTATGCAGGTTTGTTCCTGTGTTTATCTTGTTAGTGAGTCTAATGATTTTATTATTGCCTTAACTGAGTTCATTGTTACACATATCTGCATTTTAATGTACTAATTGTTTGAAGCATATCTTGCAATTAATATAGATATGTAGTTATTGGAGCAACTTACCATGAGATTCTTTACATTTGGCTATATTTATTGCATGTATTGTTGATGTATATTTACTCTAAATAAAATTTTAAGATCTTTCAGGAGTCCTTTGAGTAATACTCATAGACTTTGAAGAACAAGGAAAAATTTTGAAAAACCAAAGCAAAATAAATCAGGTGGGAGGAAGGAAGTAGAATTGTGTGACAACTAGTATTTGAGTCCTTAAGGATGAAATCCATTGTGCACTTCAAGACAGGGGACTAAGTGTAGAATCTCTCATCTTCCACTTTGCACTAATACTGTACTTTCTCTGCTCAGAATAATGATAAAACACAAGTATAAAAGAAGTAAGCTGAAATGTGCTACTCAAACCCTGACAGAGCATGATAAACCTACAATACAGAAAGAGACATACATTTTTGGACATGCCTAATTAAGTAATTTGTATTACCAGACGATGCAGCAATATATTGAATTTTTGTTTGTTTGTTTTGTTTGTTTGTTTGTTTGTTTTGGATTTCCTAAGTGAGGGGAGAGAATAATTAAAGGGATAGGTTAATATTTAATAAAAAAACTTGTCATTTATAAAACACAAAGTAGCTTGAAAAAATTGAATCTAGTAAGCTATTACCCCTCCCTTTCAAAAGAATTTTTTAAAGCTACTTCTGTGTTTTCCCTTCTTTTCAACATCCTTTGTTTTTTCTTTCCTTTGTCTTAATGCTGCCTTGTACACATGTTGAGAAAATTTTTATTTGCTTTTATTTTTATCTTTTAAAAATTATTTAATCAACTCATCCTCACATATAACTATATTTTCAAGCTTAAAATATAATGAATGCTGTTTTTATTACTTGTTTCAAAACAAAGACAGGATTTATGGGAAACATCATAGATAGTTGAAATTTAGAGTGTAATATAAAACAAGGCAGTTATCCTATGTTCTATGATCAAAGAAAAGTAAATATCTTATTTAAGCCAGGTCCTCAGAGCTTGTTTTTTATTATCTTTCTAAGTAAGTATTAGTAAGTTTCCTGAAATAGCAAGAGAAAACAACAAAATTAATTTGGGCCAATTGCTTTCAATGATAAAGAAAATAAATGCATGCTTATATTGAGCCCTCTGGTAGAAATCTTGGAATTTTATGAATGTAATGAAATATTTTATTCCATAAGAAACAATGAATTTGGAGACTTCAGGGGAAGTCTCCCTTATATATAGGTAAATGCAGACCAAAAAAGCATAACTCAGAGACCAATATACACGACTATAATATTTTAAAAGGAAACAACACCAATTCGTAGAAGTCATATTAATTTCGATGACCAATGTTGATCCAAGCAAAAAAAAAAAAAAAAAAAAAAAAACCTAACCAGAAAACAGAGAGCCTTTCTCATAAAAGAAATAGGGAACTATGGGTAGGGAATAAAGCAATTTTGTCATATTTTTTTTTCTATATACAAACATTATTCAGGAAGAATAATCTGATGAATAACTTGTTTTAAAAAAACAAAATGGAAAGCAATGATTGGTTCAAATAATTAAGAAATATAATTTCAAACATAAATCATTTAACACACATAATATAAACTAAAAAGAACCCAACAAAATGGGTAAGTTTTAAATAGCAAAAAATAAATAAAAAGGAAAATCAACTTTTTTCTGTGAAAAAAAAAAAGAGCTAATATATATTGCTCCATAATATAGGTTCCCTCTTAAACCTGTCTTTTCTTTGTCTTGATTTTTTGGATGACTCTTCCAATGTGTGTGTGTATTTAGTTTAGTTCAGTTTTGTTTTGTTTTTGCTGAGGCAATTGGGGTTAAGTGAATTGCCCAGGGTCACACAGGTAGCAAGTATTAAGTGTCTGGGTCTGGAGTTGAACTCAAGTCCTCCTGACTTCAAGGCCAACACTCTATACACTGCATCTAGCTGCCCCCCCTCCTTCCCCCAATGTGTTTTAAAAGTTAGAAATTCCACCATCCAATTAGATTCTTTTGATTTTTCTTCACTGGGTATTTTTCCAAGCCGTAACACTGACATAAAAAGTGATGCTGTTGAAAAAATTACAGTTAATAAAGAAATCACTTCTGTAGATATGAAGAGCAATGCAAGAACCATTTAAAAATGGAATAAAAGAGAGTAGGTTCAGGAAAAATAAATCCCATCATTGAAGTTGGGAACTTCTAGGAATTTTCTCTCTTCTTTCTTCTTCTTCATTTGATATGAACCAGAACTCTGAACTTGAAACAAAGGATTCTTACAAGGTGCTAAGTCAGTGGAATTGATAGAGACAATAGTTATCTAATTTAGCCTAGTTCAGTATGATTGATTTAATCCTACAAGGAGATGTTATGGGCCAGAAGTTGAAACAAGGCACTAAGTGGAATTGAGGAAACAATGGTTAAATCTAGTTTAGCATTGATTTAATCCTATAATAAATAATGGTTTCCTGGTGATATAATGATTGGTTTGTACTCAGTGTGGGGCATATAAGCTAGAAGACTCAGCCACGGAGATTCAGAGACATTCAGAGAGAAAGCAAAAGACTAGCAGCAGGAATTAAGCTCTTAGAAATAAGGGGAGAAATGCAATTCACTCTTCGATCTTCCTGGAGGCTCTTCTGGACTCCTGCACTTCCTCCACTAAGACCAAGGCCAGATTGAAAGGCTCTCCAGAAAGCTGCCCAGCTCCAGGAAGGAGATAATAAAGGATCTGGACTATAAGAAAGCTAACCAGGCCCCAGGAAATGAGACAAGACTTTGAAGGAGACAAGAAAGGATTCGGACTTTAACACCTGGCTGTACTTGTGGTGATTACTGAACTGAAACGAAGGCTGCCTCCAGAGGCCCCAAGAAAATGCAACAAGAGAACATAACATTTTGGTGAGAACATTGCTTTCATTATCATTTCCAGCCTCTCCATATTGAGAGAGAGGGAGAAAGGAAGAATTTTGGAGAGACAATCTTTTCTATAGTACTTTGGCTGGAAGTTCACATATTTATTGGAACACTCAAGAGGAATATGCCTTCAATTGCTAGCAATATGTTGCCACAGTTTTCTCTCATACATAGGCAAGGGGAAAGATCATATAACTGTTACTGCTACTTCTGTTGTTTATCCCTCATTAAAAAAAAGAAAAAGAATAATCATGATTTTTATGGATGATGTCTCGATTTGTATGTGCTTGTATGCAGAGATTTAAATGAGGCAGAGTTGCACAAATTTGTCTGTCTCACTTTGTTTTTCACTCAATGAAGTTCATTGGTACGACAAAAGTAAAGATCATTGGCAATGGTCCATGACACGGTGAATGGTTTCTTTGATTCCAAATCAATCTCTAAACACCCCACACTTCCCATTTCAACTCTCTTTGTGGACATTGGAACAAATTGTTCTCATGTATTGTTCTCATGTATCCATTCCATTAGGGGAAATCTTCATATGTTAGGGATAGACTTCACCCTACTTTACCAATATATCTGAGGTCTGTTGCTTATCCTCAATTTGGTTTAGTTTGTTTGCCAAGAAAGTTTTACTGGAGTTTGGCTTCATCTTCTTGGAGCCACAGGTGAGAGTTAGGCAACAGGTGGACACCAAAAGTGAATGAGCAAGCCTTGAAAAATCTTGGCAAGCCTTCATATTACTTTATTGTTCTTCATTCCCAAAGAGGTCCAAAACTTACATCACTATGTTGGGGTCAAGGTACAGTGTGTTCAACTCTGATTTATCGGACCACTAAGAACTCAGAAGGCTCTACCACAAGTGAGGCACAAATATTCCATATGAGTGAATACACATAATATATTTCTTCGAGAAGTAGCCATATATAAACAGTGAAAGTGAATACATAATGATAGACCATACTCAAGTTGTAGAACAACTAGATATTAGCAAAGCTTATATTTTTATCTACATGATTTTAATTAATTTTCATCAACATGTTAACAAGAGGATAACAATATTTGTTTAAAAACATTTTTGTCAACTTTTTAAAATACATTTAAATATAAGGAAACCATTCTACAAATATATTATAAAATTTGAACTTTTTGACTGATTAAGATTGAATTAATATGTTCTTCTCATGAGCCTTTAAAAATTAGAAGACTAAACACCAATTATATGCCTGCTTTGCCATGACCTTTAATAAACATGCCTTCATGATGATAGTGCTCATTATGGTGATGATTCCAAGAACAAAGAAAGTGAAGAAAATTCTTCCCTACGAAGAAAGCTATTTGTGGTACTCAAGCAAAAATATACTAAAAAAAAATCAAGCCAGAATCGAAAAAAAAAAAACACACCAGAATCAAAATGGGAAAAGTTCTTCTGAAAACCACAAAGATTTTCAAGAATCCAACTTGATACAATCATCTAGTTGATAGGAAAACAAATTTTAAAATGCAAACATTCAGGCAAGGGTAATTCCCTTACAAATGGGAAGATTAATTTATCTTCTATGTAAAAATTATTTCTTCTATCTTATAAGGAAACTGTTGAAAAACTCTGGTTGCATAGGAAATGTCTTTGATAAAATATTTTGAGCAGTTACTTAATAAGTTCTATCTTAATTTTATAAAATTTGATTCCTGGCTGACCTGTTAATAATGTAGAAGAGCTTTCTTTTTCCAAGAGAAATTTCTTTTTAAAATATCTTCCCAAAGCCTTAATTCATGTTTTCCTGACCTTGCCTAGACATCTAGTCAACTAAAAATCATATTTTGCATATATTTGTATGAAATAGTATTACTCAAGTATTCTGTGGCAATTTTCATTGATAGAAGGCTATTTAGATCAATGTAAGTTAGGCAAAGTACAATGATAAAACATAAAATTATGGTGTGGCTAACAAAACAGTATAATGCAATAATATTTATATTTTGTAAAACCAGTATTTTAAGGGAAACAAAGAAAATCTCTGAAATAGTAACCTCAAATGGAGGAATTATAAAGGGCTTGAAAAAACGTACTAATGGTATTAATAATCAAATTCAGGAAGTAAAATGTAAAAAAAAAAAAAAAAAAAGATTCATCAATCAAAGAGTTTGGTTTCCTGTACAAAGGCAAATGATTTAGAAAGTGGTTGAACAAGTTGCTTCATGCATAATGTTTTTCAGAACTATAGCTAAAAATAGGAAAATGGAGCATTACTTCAAATACACAAAATTCAGATGACAATCTTAGTGGTTATGGGTATTTTATAGCATAAAAATGATTTTAGGACATAATTTAATTCAGTTAAATACATATCCATTAATATTGTACTAAATGCAAAAAGCTATATAAGTATATAATATAAGAATAAGTAAGACTACAGACTATAGAATATATATAAAGAAAAAAAAAAAAGAAAATTGACATGGGATGAGGAAAGAAAGTTCAATAAAAAGTAATAACTTCTCCTGAGCTTATTCACAACTTTCTTTGCAGTGATCTGAAATACATTTCTAACTAAATTTTGAGTGGGACTGCCAAGAAAAAGTCACAGTGAGTAATTTTTCCAGCCTAAATCAGCTTTGGAAGATAAACAGAAAGAACTACCAAAAGTACAGAAAGATTAGCTAGAGATCCAGCAAATAAGCAGCGATCCTACAGGAAGAAACTTTAAAGAATAGCACAGCACTCAGTAATGGTAAGGCCACAGACTACAGAGGAATAGAGATCCCAGGGAGTGCTGAAGTAGCTCTGGGAGTAGGAATGTGTGTCATCTGGCAGCTTTGTCACTCATCATCCAGTTCTAGGTCACAGTTCCCTAGCAGAGATAAGTTGTTGTGAGGGAACAGTTGATCTACCTCTGAGAAAAGCCAACAAGTCCAAGAAATATAATTTTCTCTCAGAGAACAAGCGTAGAACAAGGTTCTAAACTTTAGTCCTAAAAAAACAAAGTCTATGGTGGATTAAGCCAAAGCAGTAGACCAAAACCACTTAAATAATCATGGGTAATAAAGAAAAGAGACTGTCTCTATTTCCAGATATGATAGTTTATTTGGAGAATACAGGAGAGTCAACCCACCCCCCAAAAAAAAGAAAGAAAAGAAAAGAAAAGAAAAAGACTTGTGAAGTAATTAATAACTTTAGAAAAGTTAAGAAATATAAAATAAACCCATAACTTTAGAAAAGTTGGGAAATATAAAATAAACTCACAAATCATCAGCATTTCTATGTATTATCAACAAAACCTAATTCATTTTTAATCAAAATCACAAATTCAGTTTTTAAAAATTGAAGAAAGTTTGAAATACTTGAGAAATTACTTTCCAAGATTCACCCTGGAATCAAATAAATACAATTAAAAGCACTCAATATAAATGAAGACAGATCTAAATCACTGGGAAAATATTAGAGACTCATGAATAGATTAAGTCAATATAATCAAAATGAAAATGCGTTAATTAATTTGATTTTTCAATGCCATACCAATCAAACTATAAAATAATTATTTAATGAGCTAGAAAAAATTACAAAATGATCTTGGGGGAAACATAAGGTGAATAACATCAAGGGAATCAATTATTTTTAATGTGAATTAACAGGGTCTAGCAGTACCAGATCTCAAATATCACTCTAAAGCTGTAATCATCAAAATTGTCTGATGCTGGATTGGAAATAAGAGTGACTAATCAATAGAACATTTTAAGTAAACAATATCCAGAAGCAAATGTGCACAATAACCTATTGTTTGATAACCCCAAAGATTCCAGCTGTTGGGGCAATAATACATTATTTAACAAAAACTGATGAAACATCTAGAAAGCCGTTTGGCAGAATCTAGGCATAAGCAAACATCTCATACCATCTACACATATAAGGCTACTAGGTAAAAGATTTAGACATAAATGAAGACATAAAAAGCAAATTTGAGTAGCTTGGAAAAAAATTATACCTTAGGTTTATGGAAAGTGGAAGAGTCAATGAGCAATAGAGAGTTTCACAGGAGGTAAAACGGATAGTTTTAATTATCTAAAATTTTACATTTTTATTTTCCCAGAAACAAAATCAGTGTAGTTAAAATTAAAAGAAAAGCAGGAAATATGGTGAGGAGAACCTTTATATCAAGATTTTCTATTCTAATTTCTGAAATATATAAGGAACTGAACCAAATTAGGAGAGAAAGAAAGAGACAGAGACAAATAGAAAAAGAGGCAAAGAGACAAAGAGGGATGAAGACATCCAGTTAATTAGTGATCATTGAAAATGTTCTAAATCACTAATAATTAGAGAATTACAAATTAAAGCAACCCTATTTCTACCTATACCCATTAGATTGGCTTAGTGATAGGAAAAGGAAATGACAAAATTTGGAGAAAATGTTGGGACAAAAAAGGTATACTAATTCAGGGTTAGTGGAATTGTGAAATAGTTCAACCATTCTGAAGCAATCTGGAACTATGCTCAAATAGTTAGGAAATTATGCTTACCCTTTGTCTCAGCAATACAACTATCTAAGAAATAAAAACATGAAAATATATTCATAGGTAGAAAAATATTTGGTGATAGTGGTGGGGCTAAGATTGGTGATGATTTTGATGGTGGTGGGGGGGGTGTGTATGTTTGTGTTTATGTATGTTTGTGTGTGTGTGTTTGTGTGTGTAGTAGCAAAGATTAAGAAACTGAGAAAATATCCATCAATTAAGAAATGATTGAATTTAGGATCTATGAAAATGCTCAAATAATATTACTTATAAGAAGTTGAGATGCTAATTTCAGAAAAACCATGTTAAATTTCAAATGAACTGACACAAATAAAATAAGCAGGACCAGGAAAACTCTTTACACAGCAATAGCAATATTTTAAACATAATCTCCTTTAAAAAGACTGATAATCTTTGATAACACAATGACCTACTACAATTTGAAAGATTCATGATAGAGAATTGATAGACTTGAGTCCACATTGATAGATTATTGCCTCTTACTTTTTTTTATTCCCCCCCACGAAATGATTAATGTTTTTTTTTTAAATATACCCTCTACTTTCAAGGAGCTTATGGTCTAATTGTAGAAGATCACATATGAAAAGAAGCTGAAAAATAGGATGGGGAATATCAAGTGGTACCTGGCAAGGGTCATGATTTCTTATGGAGTTGAAACCAAGCAGAGCTACTGATAGAGAATGGAACTTGGAAATTTCTGAAAGTCTTTACACCTCCCCAAGAAAGTTTCTGGGATTAGTTTGTTGTTTTATCTTCCACTAGACAAAGCCAACTGGGAAGATGTCACCAGCAAGTCTTCAGGTAATTTACGCCAAATTTTTTCATGTCAGGGAAAAATTAAACTGTCTTGACCAATGATAATAATGAGACATTTATAGGACTTTAAAATTTGGCATTATATTACTTGTCTCATCTTTGAAAATCTGTATAGATGTATAAATATGTATATATATGTGTGTCTGTGTATATATATATGTATATATATATATATATGTACATTGTATATGTGTAAGTACATACACCACTGATTATATATATCCCATATATTTTGACAAATTTGGGGAACTTAAATATTAACAGAATGGAATAGAAACTACCACTCAAAGAAAACACAGCCTCTACTTATGTGACTTTGTCTTCTGTTCATTCTTCTTTCTCTCTCCAACAAACATACATACACTGTCTGTTCTTATTAAACCTTAATAAGGCCAAAAGTCAGGAATCTTAGATCATCATTATTCTACATGATTTTGGAACCTACAATGAATTGGCACCAAATATGGCATTTCCCACCACATGTCCTGCACATAACAGGAGGAAATCACTCATCTCTGTAAGCTCCAATTCCCCACTAATTTATTCCAGGGCTTTGGCAGCTAATGCTTCTCTCTCACTATTAATAGAAAACTGAAAATGGTGTAGGTGGTACTTTGAGTTTCACAGCAAGGCAGTTAATTTCTTTTAATTTATAAAGTATTTATAAGTCTCATCTCTGCCATGGTGCTAAAAGTGTGTAGGCAGAGACCAGTTATCTCCCAATCACTGTTTCCCCCCAAAGAAATTAACTCTTATAGCCCATCGAATCACTTACAGTCAATACTTTCCCTGATTCTGGTTGTATTTTCATAGATGATGTTTCATATCATGGGAATGAGCCATGGGAATAACAATTAACCTTCATTTTTATTATACTAATGGCTTGGATACTCTAGAAAATCAGAAATAAGCACACGATGTATATTGTAGTTTTTCTCAAGCTTTTTAAACATTCAAGAGTCATCTAAACTCTTGGCTTCACTAGGCATGGCAAAGTGCTTGGCACCTGCTTGCTGGCAGACATCATAGACTGGAGTAAAGTGGACTGAATTTTGACAAGGATGGAAATTAACATTTAGCATGGAACAGACTCCTATACTTCAATGTGGATTAAGAACACAAATCTATGTCTTATCAAGATTAAACACAACATAACTAGACAATAATATGGAAAATTCTATTTTACTAAATCAATTAAGCTAACACAGCATGCATTCTCTCTGACTTACTGAAAACTTCTTTGACTTTTATCCATCAGTTATTTAACAAATTAAATGGATATAATATAAATATAATTTATATATAAATATAACCTCCTTGAGGACAGAAATCATAATATTTACTCATGATACCACATCAAATATTTTTATTAAAAACCTTAATCATAATGTGTAATCACTTATATTCTAGTGTGTTTCACTCGTCTTTTTTGTCTTTTTTTCTTTCTGCCTTTCCATCTATCTTCCTATCTATAATCACTTTATAATTCCATTCAAATGAATTTCATTTTGTCATATGAAGAATGTTTTATATCCTAGGTCAACTTATATTATAATCAATCTCCTAAAGTATAACTCCAATAACACATTGGAGGTGATCACAAAAAATTGTTAAATGGTTTGGTCCTATGTATAGCAACATAACATAGAATGGTTTTACGGATTTTTTCATGATCAGATAGATAGATAAATGTTTTTTTTAAAGGATTCATCCTCATATGATCTACTTCATGTATCTTAGATGAAAAATCTCACCATTTTTTCCTACATGGTATCTCTCACCTATGGTTCCATTCTTTCCATCCTAACTGCCAAATTCCTATTTCATAAATTTATTTCTATTTTTTTCCAAAAAGAAAAAAATAGTTATGAGATATGCTTTGAAATAATGAAGATTTTACCCATACCATCCACTTTCCACCAATATGTATCATGGCTGTAATAGGCATGAGTGGAGAGAAAATAGACTCACAAGATTTCATGGGAGAAAAGTCATAGTATGATGATTTGGGGAAAACTTTGTGCTATACTAAGGTAGGAAACTTTGCATAATAATAAAATTAAAGATTTAGAGAAGATTTTTTTAAATAGCTTTTTATTTACAAGTTATATGCATGGGCAATTTTATAACATTCACAATGGCCAAACCTTTTGTTCCAATTTTTCCCCTCCTTTCCCCCACCCCCTTCCATAGACAGCAGGATGACCAATACCTGTTAAATATATTAAAGTATAAATTAAATACAAAATAAATATATATGACCTTATTTTGCTATACAAAAAGAATCGGACTCTGAAATATTGTACAATTAGCCTGTGAAGGAAATCCAAAATGCATGCAGGCAAAAATATAGGGATTGGGAATTCTATGTAATTGGTTCAGTTCATTACTGCTCCATTAGAACTGATTTGGTTCATCTCATTGCTGAGGATGGCCAGGTCCATCAGAATTGGTCATCATATAGTATTGTTGTTGAAGTATATAATGATCTCCTGGCCCTGCTCATTTCACTCAGCATCTGTTTGTGTAAGTCTCTCCAGGCCTTTCTGAAATCATCCTGTTGGTCATTTCTTACACAACAATAATATTCTATAATATTCATATACCACAATTTATTCAGCCATTCTCCAACTGATGGGCATCTACTCAGTTTCCAGTTTCTGGCCACTACAAAGAGGGCTGCCACAAACATTTTTGCACATATAGGTCCCTTTCCCTTCTTTAAGATCTTTTAGAGCAGTATTCTTCACTGAGAGCCTGTGAACTTCGTTTGTAAGTAGTTCTCTAAATAGTCCTTTAAGTCTTAACCAAAATCTCATCTAAAAGAAGCCTTTCCAAATCCCTCTTAATTCTCATGCCTCTCCTCTGTTGATTATTTCCTGTCTATTCTGTATACAATTTGTGTGAAGACAGTCGTCACTTTTTGTCTCCTCCATTAGATTATGAGCTCCTTGAAACCAAGGACTGTCTTCTGCCTTTGTATCCCCAGAGTTTAGCACATTGTCTGGCATAGAGGAACTTAAATGAATATTTATTGACTAACTGACTTGATCGTGGTATTTCAATATGATTTTTTTCATAATCTTACATGTTTTATTATATGCATTTAAAAACAATATGAATGTCAAGGTTATCAGACTTCCAATGAAGTCAGTCTCTTTTTTTCTCTCTCTTTCATACACACACATACATGAACACACACAGAGACATGCAAATACACACAGGTGCATGTAATAGTCCCTGATCTTAGAAAGTTTGTTAGGATAGTCAAAGTATAAGATACTGGATCATACATCTACTATATGTCAGAGTCTGGTTTTGAAATTTGTTACTTTGACTCTGAAATTAAATAATTCCACTATTCCATGTTCCTTCTCTAAAAGTCGATTTCTATAGATTAGAATAGAATAAAATATGATTAAAATATAATTAATATAAGAAAATAGGTTATACATATGCAATATGTAATATATAATATACATTATATTACAAAGCAAAGCACTTAAATACATAATACATCACATATAATATCATGATATTAAACTATATTAGTTATATTTGATTAGGTTATATTTATATCATATTATATATCACATCAAGTATATTAAGCTTTTATTACATTCAGTATAAATTATTGTATATTGCATTGTGTTGTGTTGAATAGTATTTTAATCTTTTTATTTTATGTTGTACTATATCATATAAATCTTATGTTATCCTATCCTATATTAGCCTACCTTAGCATATTCTATTCTAATGTTTTATATTGTCTTAGGTTACGTTACTCTGGACTTGATATTTACTAGAGTCCTAAATACATAAAATTTTGCATATCACTAGCATTTATATAGAACTTCAATGTTTGCAAGCTCCATTACATAATTTCCTTTGCTCCTTTGAATTAGATGCTATTATTATTCCATATTTTCAGACAAAGAAACTGAGGCAGAAGAGAGATTAAAGGCACTTAGAATTTCACAGTCAGGAAGTTTCAGAGGTCAGATTTGAACTCAGATGTTCCTGATTCCAGATCAAGAAAATATAGTTACTTCATAACTGAGATAAATGATTAGGAGCAGAAAAAAAAAAAATAGATAGGTCTGGAAAGTGAGAATCCCTAAGAAACAAGTGTAAAATTCATTGTTAAATTGGCATTTACAGCTAGATGGTGTAGCTGATAGAGTACCAGCCCTGAAGTCAGGAGGATCTGAGTTCAAATCTGGACTCAGACACTTAACCCTTCCTAGCTGTGTGCCCCTGGGAAAAATCACTTAATCCCAATTGCCTCAGGAAAAAAAAAAAAGGCATTTACTCTCAAAGGGAACTAGAGAAAGGAGACCAAACTCATCAGCATTTATTACTTTAGGTTAACTGAAGACTTTCCTAATTGATAAATGGTCAAAACAGATAGATAATTTTCAGATGATGAAATTAAAGCTATGCATAGTCATATGAAAAAATGTTTTAAATCACTATTGATTAGAGAAATGTAATTAAAACAATTCTGAACTACCACTTCACACCTCGCAGATTAACTAAAATGACAGGAAAAGGTAAATGTCAGAGAGGATGTGGGAAAACTATGACACTGATGCATTGTTGGTGGAATTGTGAATTGATCCAACCATTTTGGAGAGCTATTTGGAACTATGCTCAAAAAGCTATACAATTGAGGGGGAAAAAAACTCTTTGATCCAGCAGTGCCACTATTGAGTCTATACTCCAAGGAAATCCTAAAGGAGGGGAAGAACTCTCATGTGCAAAAATGTCCCATTATTTTGGGTGAATGGCTGAATAAACTGTGGTACATAAAGATGAGATAATTATTATTCTATAAATTTATATGAATAAGCTGATTTTAAAAAGGCCTAGAAAGATTTATATGAACTGATGCTGAGTAAAACAAACCAAACCAAGAATAAATTGTACACAGTGACAGCAAGATTGTGTGATAATCAACTATAAAAGACAGTTCTCAGTGATTCAGTGATTCAACACAATCCCAATAAACTTTGGATTGAAAATATCATTTGCATCCAGCAAAGGAACTATGGAGATTGAATGTAAATCAACACATGCTATGTTCACTTTTTTTTCTGTTTTTTTTTCCTCTCCCTGATTTTTCCCTTTTGTTCTGATTTTTCTCTCCCAACCTTATTCATAAATAAATATGCATTTAAAAAGTTAATATACATATGTAATGTGAAAAAATAAACAAAAAAGAAAAAAGATAAGATTTGTTGAAGCCACAGTTCAACAAATCTCAATCATTTTAAATTCAGATTTGAGGAGTCTGAGGAAAGACTCAAGAGAAAATCAGAATTAAAAGTAAAAGGAAATCTGTTGAGTGAAATGAGGTCTCCTTCATATATATCCTTGTAAATATTGTATTATGTTTAATAAACATAAAATTGGATAGAACAAAAATATATAATCTGCATAACAAATTGAAATTAATCCAAATTTAAGGGGGGCGTGGAATGGGCCTAACTATCATAATAATTTGAAGGAGCAAGTATTCTTGTAATATGTATTAAACATACATATACATGAGGGAATCCATACTTTTTCTCAAAGGAAATAATTCTGTTATATAAGTGATGAATGACTCTCAGGAAATTCACTTGTAAGAAACACATATTTATGCTGATAATTGAGAATAAACCTAGTCACCTAATTGGCCTTTTTCCTCTCCATCTCTGATTTCTATTGTTTATGGTAATACACATATACACACATCACCATAAACACCATAAATAACATATAATTATATAATACATATACTATGTAAAATAATACATACACACACATATATATATATATATATATATATATATATATATTCATGAAAAGATGTATAATATATATTCCTTGCCCACACTGGTCTGTTCAAGAGTCTTAGAATTAAATAGGAAGTAATTATATTTATATTTCCTAACATCCATGGAGAGATTTAGTTGTATTTTATGCTGCACAATTTTATATGAGGCCCATCCTTTGCAGTGACCTCTAGGCAAAAATTCAGTTACTGATTTAATTCCCTTATAATCAATCCAATAAGATGTAGTTAAGAAAATTAAAGCTAAGAACATTTACCTCAGATTTCTGGACACATGATTTTTGGGGGAGGGCAGTGTGGAAAAATGAAGCTTCACATGTACTTTTAAAGTCTATTTTTTTTTGTCCACACATATTATTGCAGTGGGGGAATCGCATTGTGAAAATTCCTGCCAATGCAGTTAAGCAATTTCTCCAAAATTAAGAATCTTAAACAAAGTTGTCTAAAATATTGAGAAACTTTGATTTATCTATGGTCAGGGTACCAGTAAGAGTAGGAGGCAAGATGTGAATATAGATCTACCTGAATTTAAAGCAAGTCATAGTTTTGCTATGAAAATTTTTCTCTGACTTTACACATATACATGCATGCACAATTTGTACATTGAAATAAATGTATATGCATGGACATATTACATATGATCTTAATGTCATGCTTTGTGATTGAAATACTATCATATGATATGTTCTTATGGTTATAACAATGTGTTATATATGTACATATATATATAGAATAGCAAATAATCATGTCATGTGTTGTGTTTTATGTTATATTATTATATTTCATTTTAATTGTACTATATTGTCTCATTTAGTACCATACCATGTCATATCATATCATATCATTTTGTATCAAAACATATTTTAGGTAGATTGGGAAGATCATTGGAGTTGGAGTGTGGAGATCCTTGTTTACGTCCCGGTTCTTACAATTACTAGCTCTAGTACATAATCTAATCATTCAACATCTAGAATCTTGGAGGGATAGAGAGATAGAATTTGGAACTCAAAACTTTATATTAAAATGTTTAAAAAGTTGTTTTAACACATTATTGAGGAAAATAAAATAAATTAAAATACAAAAACACTTTTATTCAAAAATGAAATAATTCAGATGAAAAGATAAAATGTAGGAGATGCTCACATAAGTGTTGGGAGAAAAAGCATTTAAAAATTTTATCTCTTTATAAGCATGAATTAGTATGATTATTCTGAGTCATATTATAATTGGAAGCCTATATTTTTTGCATGAAGATCATTGGTTTATATATCTTAGCAAATATTTATTAGAATTAATAATGTTATGATATTAACTTAATTGTTAGACACCATGAATTTTAAAAAGAGATGGTTGCCAAATTCATTTTAAATATAATGAAAGTTCAATACAATGATATCTTGAAGAACAAATTGAAATGTTTCTTTAGTTTATTGGGATTTCTATATCTTAGATTCACTCTGGAGAGGGAACCCTGGTGTCTGATCTCCCACAACTGATGTAGATCATATGTTTATGTATGTGAGAGGGCAGATTTCACCCTTCTACTCCCATCATTCAAACTCTGAGAACAGATCTCTAAGTACTCTACCAGGCTGTCTCTAAACATATTTTTAATTCAGAATATATTAGAATGTATAATGGGCACCAATTTTAAGGAAAATAGATATGGGTCACATGTCCTAAAAAGGTTGTATACTTATTCACAAAGCTCATTTAATATTATAAATATATTTATATTTATAAATATATTTATAAACATTTTTCCCTTGACTTTTAATCTTCCTCTCTCTGAACTAGATGAAATCTCACCACAAAATAAATTTTAAAAAGAATTCAAGGTAGTGAATAGAATTTCAAATGAACTAGCTATAATAAATTTCTGGAGAAACTTGAAAAGAAAGAAAATTTTCATGTATGTGTATATATGTGTATGTATATGTATATATGTATACATGTGTACATGTCTCTGTAGGTATGTTTTACAATGTTTCTAACAGCTTTATTTGTGTTGGTAAAGAACTGGAAATTGTTGTGCTATCCATCAGTTGGAGAATAGTTTGCCAAGTTGTGTTAGATGATTGTGATGAATACAACTGTGCTATAAGAAATAATGAGCTCAATGATCTTAGAAAAACATGTAAAGAGTTGCATGAAATAATAAAAATCCAAATGAGTAGAACCAAAAGAACACTATATATAGTAACATTTATATTGTTTTAAGAACAACTTTGAACAAATACCCAAATTAATTCAAAGGACATGTGAAGAAAGATACTATCTTCATCAAGAGAAAGAATTGATTAATACAAGTATATATTAAATAATTTTACATACAGGACAACTGGAGTTAGCCCTGGATGGATTAGGAGATCTTGACCGTGTTAAGCTGAGATCTTTAACAGGACTCACTTTAACTGAGGCAATACCCAATTCATGATTAACACTAAGTAAGAAAGAAATGAGGCAGAGAATGGCTTTTTTTTTTACCTAATTAAAAAAAAAATAAATGTGAGAGGGGAAATGCTTCAGGGTTGTGCATGTGTGTGTGTGTGTATGTGTGTGTGTGTGTGTGTGTGTGTGTGTATGCCTAAATTTATCTAGGGCCACCTCGACTTGTCTTGATCTTTATCTGGCTCCAGGTGGCTCCAGAGGAGAAAGTGAAGTTGGTGACTCTGCATGGCCCACTCTCATTCAAATCCAATTCACTTGCATGTCATGGCATTCCCTCTCTGACATCATGGTCCTCTTCAAGAATCAAGAACCGATTTTACTGGGCCTGTATTCCAAAGAAATCATAAAAAAAGGAAAAAAGGACCCACATGCACAAAAAATGTTAGTGGCCACCCTTTTTGTAGCATCAAGAAACGAGCCCATCAATTGAAGAATGGCTTAATAAATTATGGTATATCAATATTATGGAATATTATTGTTCTATAAGAAATGATCAGAAGGGTGATTTCAGAAAGACCTGAAGAGACTTACATGAACCAATGCTAAGTGAAAGGAGTAACAACACCAAGATTATGCACTCATCAGTTCTGATGGACCTGGCTCTTTTTCACAGCGAACTGATTCAGGTAAATTCCAAAAGATTTGTCATAGAGAGAGCTATTTGTACCCAAGAGAGGATTGTGGGAATTGAGTGTGGATCACAACATAGTATTTTTTACTTTTTTTTTTGTTATTGTTTGCTTCCTTTTTGTTTTCTTTCTTATTTGTTTTCTTTTTTGATCTGATTTTTCTTATACAGCATGATAATTTTGGGAAAACGTATAGAAGAATTAAACATATTTAAGATGTATTGCTGTTTAAGGGAGGAAATGGGGGGAAAAGAAGGAGAAAACAATTTGCAAGACAAGATTTTGCGAGGGTGAATGTGGAAAACTATCTCCATATATTATTTTGAAAATAAAAGGCTATTATTAAAAATAACTTACAAAAAAGAATCAAGGACAGACAACATATATATATATATATATATATATATATATATATATATATATATATATATATATTGGTTTCTAAAGGAAATCAACTCTAAGAAAGGAAGAACAGAAGTAAAAAGAAAGAAAAAACTAAATAAATTTATATTATAATTTTATTATATATTAAAAGGAATAGCAAATTGTACATAGTAGATTTGCATTGTTATATGCAATCATCTTTTTTTGTTACACTACATTATGGAAATTGTTGTTTTTTTCCCATAAATTAAAAAAAAAAGGTAAATTAACCAAAATAAATTCTCTTTTACCTGAACCTTCAAAGTGTCTGGTTGTACTTAACAAATCCACAAACTCAAAACTTTATTTTAGGTGAAAAAAATAATAAAAGAAAAGAAAAATAACAACTTTGCATTTGGAAAACTTCTACTCACTTAACTAAATTCACATTGTGCAAAGTTATGCTTCCTCTGTGAGTGGTTCCTGTAACCATCCATGTTGCACAATTTCTCCACTTGGGAAGTTTCATCCGCAAAGAAGGCACTTATGCCTTGAGTTTCAGTACCATAAATTTGATTATCTTCTGTTACTTTTTGTCCTTCTAAGATGATCTTTCTGTACCTTACTTCTTTATCTTTACTTCGAAGTTTTGAGTATGATATGTATAGAACCAGAGTCATACCTCTGTTCCCCACTTCTGTTTTTTTGACTTTTAGGTCTTTCTCCAGATCTTTGCAGTTCCCATGAAAATAGCAGTCACCTTCCTTCTTTTAGACTCCATCTTCAGTAAACCTTCACCAGTCTACTTAGATAAAAATTCGTCTTTTACCTATTTATGTACACATCATTTCACTCATCAAATTGTAAACTCCTTAAGGGCATGAACACATTGTTTCATCTTTATATCTTCTTGACACATATAAATTTTACTTAATCAAATGATTGATTTCAGCCTTTTAATTGGTCATCAACTTGCTTATATAACAATCCTTTGGATTATAATTCAGTCCTAAAGGTCCTTGGCAAAACTTCTTATCTTAAATGGAAAGAAGTCCTAGAAGAAATATATTAGAACTATTTTGAAGCAAGGAAATTATTCTCAGATTTGTAGCTCTTTAACCACAAATAGAGGTTTTCTTTTTTGTAGATGTTTCAAGCACAACTAGGCTTTCCTAAAGTTTCAGTGTTATATAAAATGTTTGAAAATATAAGTTTTTATAAGAAGGTTAAAAGTTTTTTTTTAATAGGAGTGCAAATAAAAAGTGAACTCTTCAAACCTTTCAAAATTTCAATTTTATATAATAGTCCTCTTCTGAATTGTAAAGCTCCTATTATATTCTGGAAGCTAAATATACTAAGATGCTATTAGTAGAGTAGTAGTTGTATAGTAGACAGAGTACTAGCCTTATAATAAAAAAGAAAGAACAAAGTTCAAGTCTCCCCTCTAATAGATATGAATAGATTATATGCATCAATGAAAGTAGTTTCATAAATCAAATCATTCCTTATCTACTGCCTTTTCAAACTCTGCAGTCTAAACAAGTGTCTTCTCTGTTTTTTACAACATACCATTTCCTATATCTATGTCCTGGTCATCATTCTTGGCTGCAATGCAGTACCTCCTTTCTCCCACCTCAGATGCCTTCTTATTTAACTTCAACATCTTCGATTGTGACATCTTTCCAGATCTTCCTTCAATAACTAGTGTCTTCCCTCCCTTGATTTACTTCATTTGTTTGGTTTAAAATTGTCATAAACAAAAGAAATATGTTTAGAAGAATTACACGTTTAACCTCCATTGGATCGCTTGCTGGGGGTAGGAGAAAAAAAAAGTTGGAACTCAAGGTTTTGTAAAGGGGAATTTTGAAATGTATCTTTGCATGTATTTGGAAAAATAAAATATTATTTTAAAAAATCATCATTATCACTGAGTGTATTGTGAATGGAATACAAATGGAAGAAGAACTTACTCAATCCACCTTACATCAAGTGATAGAATGCCCAATCAATAATGTCCAATCAGAGGTCTCAAATCAAGTGGGAACAATTCTTCACTCTAGAAGAATCTTGTTCAGATATACAGGGAGAAGTTGGCCCTCACACCGTTGTAATGGGCTGAAACTGAGCAGATGCACTGAGATCTAAGCACTTAAGGCTAATTACCAATTGGACAATACTCTATCAGTATGTTCTTGGAGAAAGAATGGCATTGCCTACTATGCTGCAGGCTTGATCTGTTGTATAGGAGATTGGGTGGAGGATTTGGTGGGTGGAGTGAGAAAACCAGAGTCACTCCTGGTGGATTCCTGGGGTGCTTTGCTCTCACTTCATATCGCCATTCTATTCTTGTCCAAAGAATAAAGATCAAGGACTTTTGCTGATCCTGACTCCAGCTGATTCTAAGTATCCAGAGTGCTAATATGGCCTTTACACACCATGGATCAAGTTGAAATTATCAAGAGTTCCTTATTTTAAAGGTTTTAGTAAGTCTGGTAATTTAGCATACTCATGAGAAGGTATGAAAAAAGTTGGAGATATCAAAGAGAGTTATTTGCTCTACAGGCAATTTGGAGCAGAAAATCTTAGCAGAGGGAAGTCCTGAGAAAGCTTAGGCCACTTATTCAATTTCTGAACATTATAATTTAATCTATTGTTTTATTATGCAAATGTTTCCAGTAAACTGAATTTTACTTCAATCACAAAAGAGGAGAGAAGTTAACCATATTTAATTATTTTTTCTCTCTCTATCTACAGGCAAAGAGAGTATAATTCCTGCCTCCATGTTGGGAATTTCCTTAATTGGTTAATTTGGACAATTGTTATTGAATTAATAACATTTTCTTTAAAATAATTTTCCTAAAGCTGAAGAGGGGTGATTCACAGGAACTTTATGAGCCATTATATTGCCCACTAGGCTTAAGTTGAGCTATTGATTGGAATGGATATTGCATATAAAAATGATAAGATCTTCCAGGTGTTTCTTGTATGTATTTCCAGTGGGGTAGAAGAAGCATATTGGATGTTTTCCAAAAAATGTAAGTCCAAAGAAGAAGGCAGTTTAGTCACATATTGAGAACAAGAAATCCAAGAAGGATAAGAAAAGTAGTGCACTTATAATGAAGAATTAAAAAAAAAATAGAAGTAGGATGTTAGCATATACTGCAGTGATTTTTTTTCTGGACATTGTAGGGGAGGACAGGGAAATAATTGCAAAGAATGAGATACCTGTGAATTGTAATCTGCACTAATGTACGGAGAGCCCACATGACTAAGAGCATGCATCCATTGAGATAAGTCTATTCTTAATTTCATAACTTCCAAGCTGAATATGCCTGTGGAGGGACCATTCATTTCTTTGACTTTATTTTTTTTCTACTTGCAAACACTCTAGCTTTATCTACTTATAAATTCATAGTTACAGAGCTCTCAACATCACAGGGTTCCTAGAAGCCATCAAATATCCCCCCATTTTAATGATGAGCAAACTGACACAGAAAGATTAAGTGAATTTGCCAGGGTCACAGAGCTATAAAGCATGAAAATAGAAGGTAGATTCTTTAATTTCAGATCCACTACTCAAGACTGACACCAAATAACTAATGTAGAAATGTTGGGTATATTGGAAAGATATTGAGATTTCATAGTTCTGCATGTTGCAGATGGATTGGCTCCTATCATTATCAAGTCAATTCATATGCTCATACATGCTAAAGGTCCTAAAGGTTGAAAAGAAGCTAAGATGGTCAAAGAATACCAATCAAAAGTCAACTGCTAAAATAAAGTGGTGATCTTGGACACCACTAATGGAGGTACATCCATTTAATGCTGACAAGGGCAACAAGTAAACTTATCTTGAATTGACCCCTCCACATTGTCCATGACTCTTCTCCCCCAACATCACCATTCATTATGCACTCATCACACAGCTGGCCCAGTAATTTATTTCTTAGCATCCCAAAAAGGACAAAAGTAATCTAAATCCAGTGAACCAAGTCCTTCAAAAACAAACTGAAATTTCTTCAGGCACTGTGAAAGGGTACCCAAGGGTTAATGGCAATGCAAATGGATCAACTCATTAAATGCCGCCCTGTAATTTATCGACTTTTGGAAGGAAAGTTGCTCGAGCAGCAAATCCAAAGTGACAAAGCTCTTTACTTCCTATATGTGGCATTATTAATTTCCCAGCTTATCCAAGAGGCACTAAAAATAGACTGGCATCAAGCTACAGTTGTGCACAGAGGCTGCTCTTGTCTAGACACACACATATCTGAATTCACACACTCGCACATAATTTTTAAAAGATAAAATGCACTAAAGACCTCATTAATATAAGTAATGAAACCAACAAAGCAGATATCTCCTAAAACATTACAATTATTAGTCAATAATTCCTGCTTAGCTGTCTGTATTTTCACTGATTTACTTTAGCACATAGTTTCTTATTCTTCCCCTGCTGGACCCTCTTGCATCTTATAGGTAGGAACACACATTGATCCAATAAAAACAGACCCCAAATCAGTGTCTATAGTCTGCACCTTGGGCATTTTTCCATTACTCAAACATACATAGCTATGTTCCATATAGTGAGTGTTTCCTGGATGTTGAAAATATATGCACTTAAGCTCATATTCAAACACATGCACACTAACTACATGCTTATGATGAAACATTTAATCATTGTCCTTGTGTTTCCACTGAGACACAGTCTTTAAAGCAGCAAATAAATAGATCAAGGGTGGAGCAAATCAGATGAATTGGTTATCATGGAGGACATAAAACTCAAGACAAAGTAAATTTGATCGATAGGTGACTTGTACTCTTTCCTTCTTTCTTTTCTTCTTTTTTCCCCCTCTCCCTCACTCCCTTCCCTCCTTGCTTCCTTCCCCCCTTTGCTTCCTTCCCGTCCTCTTTCACTCCCTCTCCCTGCTCTCTCTCTCTGTCTCCCTCATTTTCTTCCTTCCCTTCTTTTCTCCCTCAATTTTAACCTTCCTTTCTTTTGTCCTCATTTCCTTTCCTTCCTTCCTTTCTTCTTCCTTCAATCTCTTTTATTTTTCTTTCATTCTTCCTTTCTTGATAATGGGATCAAAACATGTAATTTCATATTGGAAAAAATAGGAAAGATATAAGCATTTATTAAGCATTTAGCACTATGCTAAGCAATTTAAAATATCTCATTTGATTCCCACAACAACCCTATCATATAGATGATATAATTTCCTCCTTTTTATAGGCAAGAAAATGGAATGAGATAATAGTGCCTTTCTCAGAGTCACACAGACAGTAAGTGTCTAAAAGTTTACTTGAATTCAATTTTTTTCCTGACTCTAGATGCATTGTTTTATTTAGCTGCTTACTAAATCATGGAACTGCTCTGGAGTGTCCCAGACTCTCAATCTTTTCATATCAACCAACAATATTATAGTTTCAAGTTTGTTGTCACAATGTTTGCAATTAAGGAGAAAGACAAATCACAAACAATGTTGGTGATTTCTCTAAACTAGTGAAAAAGCTCCCTAAGCCAGTAGATATCAGTAACTCAATGAAAGGCTCAGAGGATTGCCTTGGGAAATTTGAGGTTAAATAACTTGACACAGGGACACACAACTAGTATATGTTAGTCAATCAACTTATCAATCAATAAGATTTTATTAGATGCTTACCATGTTAGAGGTAGTACTGGTTCACAAAGACAAAATGAAACAATCCTTGCACGTAAGATGGTCACATTCTACGGGAGGAGACAACATTTGTAAACATATGTAAGAACCATGACTCAAACCCAGATATTATGAAATTCAAGGAAATTCTTCTTTTAACTACTTTGAATGACTTTTCTCCTCATATCTGTGTACATTTCTTAATGGGAAAATATTGGGAAATAAGCATTTATATAATATCCACTATATGCCAAGAATTATGCTAAATATTTTTACCAGTGTTATCTCACAACAACTCTGAAAGTTAGGTACAATCACTATCCCCATTTTATAGTTGAGGAAACAGAAATAAACAGAGATTAAATGACTTGCTCAGTGCCATACTTCTTGTAAGTGTCTGAGACCAGATCTGATCTCAGATCTTCCTAATTCCAGCGTCAAAGTTCTGTCCTCTGTGTTACCTCTTAAGTGTATTTTGATGACAGTATTGTTGTAATACACTGGAAATTGACTCAAACGCCTAGATAAAAATCCAACTTTCTTACTTATTCCCTTGGTAATCATGAGCAAATACAATTATCTGGCTCTTAATTTTGCTAATTTCCAGAAGAAATCTCAATTGTAAAATGAAGGGGTTAGAATAAATGTTTAAGATTCTTTCAAACTCTTTTATGATTCTATCAGATGTGATAACTAGGTCTCTACTTGAGTGATGGGCACTGACAATGGTTAGTAGATATACCATTGTGCATTCTGACTATACCTCTTAGTGCCAAAATCAGAAAAAAATACATTTAGAAGAATTCACTTATCCCTGGAAATGTAACACTTCAAGATAGCTATTAAAATAGTTTGATTACTCAAACAATACACATTTATTAAATGTGCACTATGTTCTAGGTACTGTGCTACATGTTGGATGATTAGATATAGAACTGGAATATAGCTTATTGCTAATCTAATGGAGTTCCTTTAGGATCATAGATCCAGAAATCAGAAGAATTTTAGACAGCATCACACCCAACATGTTCATTATACATAGAAAGCACAAAGAAGATCACTCTTTATAGGCATTTACTTGGGATCACATAACTAGTAAACATCCAAGTCGTCTTGATTCCCATTCACTTCCCTATGCACTACTGTCATTTAAGGTTTGGGGTTGATATCACCATCTCTACCATGATTAAAAGGGAATAGTATTCTCATGTTATGGATCTCTATGTAGCACACATGGCCTGATAAAGAGGAGTGAAATGGAATATGTGCTCTACTTGGCTCTATAGTTAATGTCTATAGATTCGGGTTCTCAAATCAGAGAGCAGCCTTTGCGAGAACTAAAAGAGTAAAGATGCTTGCATAGGTAAGCATCTCTAATGATGACTGTTTTCCTTCACTGAACTAAAATACAAAAGAAAAAGTAAAAAACTGTTTGTGATCAAGACTGAGAGAATGAAAAAAAAAATTATACCTAAAGATGCTAGTTTGGAAAATTGGCATTGAGAAAACATCCCAATATTCTAACAGCATATATTAAAGGCAAATACGTGGTCCAAACAAAATGATCCAGCTATGAAATGGGTTTTCCCTAATGTTTAAATTCTTTATAAGAAGAGTTGGTATCACAGGTTACAGTTAGAACTCAACTGAACAGAGAGAGGATCAGTCTTAAAGTCCATGTCTCCAATTTAACCTCTAATATTTCAAGTTATTTACTTGTCCCCAACTAAATTGGGCATTTGTTTCTGAATATCTTGATGTCAGTTTATTCTTACATTATATATCACATGGAGGTATAATCTATGATAATTCCAAGAAATATATATATATATATATATATATATATATATATATATTTAAAATTGGATATTTTAATTAGCTTTTCTCATAACATCCAGTAATACTTATTAATTTATTTTATTATCTGTCTTATCAATCATCACTAGTTTCTCTACTCCAAATATTAAGTAACTCCATGTCAACTGCCATATTAACAATAAAAGGTAAAAATTTAACACAAAACCTTTTGGAAAAGATTTTCTCTTAAATTATCACTGAAATGTGTTGTCAAGGAAGAGAGATGGGAGGAAGTTACCTCAGAATATATGAAACATACCTTTAATGGCTGCAAGGAATTTTTTAATGAAGTTGTAATCCAAAAAAATGTGGTTTTAAGAAGGAGGCTAATATATTTTACTTAAAATAATCTGGAGGATATATAATTAAAATGACTAATTAGACCCTGAAAAAGAGATGAAAAATGCTTCTTAATTCTTTAACAATGGTGGTGACCGGATTATAGATGTGGAACTGTGCATATATAGTCATACTTGGATGATGTGTTACTTAGTATTACTAAATTTTTCCTTTTTACCCTTTTCGCCCATTATTTATTAGATAAGATAGCTCTCTGAATATGTAAATAAGAAGGATAGATTCAATTAAAAATATAATAAGCAAAAGTGATAAAAATTAATATAAGTAAAAATGATAAAAATATTAAAAGAACTAAAATATTTGTCCTTTTTTAAGTAAATAATTTTTATCATAGTAGATAAAGAGTTACTTTCAGAAGCAGGAAAACCTGGCTGTCAGGCTTATCTTTAATACATATTGGCTCTGTGATACTGGTCAACATATTTAAATTCTCAATATTTTAAGCAACTCTCAAAGACTCAAGTTTAAGACAAGGTATTGACCCATGCATTGGTAGAGAATTTGGTCTCCTTAGCATCCATTATGTGGCAGTTTAGTCATTTTTCAGTTGTGTTTGAATCTTTATGATTTCATTTGGAGATTCTTTGATAAAGATACTGTAGTTATCTTTTCCAGCTCATTTTATGGATAGAAAAAAAACTATGCCCAAGAGAATTAAGTGACTTGCTTAGTATCACATAACTAGAAACTGTCCAAGTCCAGATTTGACCTCAGGAAGATGAGTTTCCCACATTACAGGCCCAGAATTGTATTCACTGTGTCACCTAGATTTTCAGTTCATTATATCAATAACTCAATGTATGATTCCAATTTCTGTTTCACTTACTAAAAAAAATCAATCATTTATATAATGTCATAAAGATCATATTACCTATGTGACCAAAATATATACCTTACTCTGTCTCTCTCTGTCTCTCTGTCTCAGTGGGTCTCTATCTCTGTCTCTTTCTCTCTGCCTGTATGTCTGTGTCTGCTTTACACACACACACACACACACATGCATCTGCCCTTATAGTATCCTAGCTCTCAAAAAGGGGAAAAATATATTTTCTCATTTCTTTTTTAAGGTCAAAATTGGTGGTGAAAATTGCAAATTATTCCCAACTTGATCTTGGTGTTTTTATTTTTTCAACTTATAGAATTGTAGGTTTCAATGTTACAATAACACTTCCTTCATACATCACTGTTTGTTCAGAAATTCCCCAATCACTTGAGAAATACTTGTTTCCTAGACTTTAGAAGAAAAGAAATTATTAGATTAATACTGTGGTATATATAAATACATACACACATACTCATATGTATACATATATACACATATATACAAATTTTCTGCCATTTGCCTCTTTCAGGAATATATAAGGTAAGATAGCAAGCATTTGTTAAGCTCTTACTATTCTATTTACAGGGAACAGATTAAGAAATTGACATAAATTCTATTAAGAGACATGAAGACTCTAATAATAAATGCACAGAGCCTATTAAGTAAGTCTTCCAAAATACATTTTCTCTTTTCAATTCTGCCAACAAACTATAAAAGTAATCCCCATATAGTTTTCTTGACTTGAATATTTTTCATGGACACCTTCATTTCCCTCTTTGATTTTGAGCTTTGATCCTCTCTAGTACCTTTGCCATTTTTGAAAACCTAAGCAAATGATTTTCGGGAAACTTATGTAAATATAAGTGTCAGTACATTTCCCTAGTACATGATGGATAATAATATCTCTAGATAACTCCTAAATAAGTCACTGAAGCAGTCTCCTATTTTTTTTCTTCTTCTCAATCATGATTGGTTGTCTCATGCTTGTGTAAGCATTTCTTCTCTCTGCTTAGTTTTCTCATCGCATTTCTCCCACAATTTATGTTAAGCTAACCAATTTTCTGTCCCTGCACTTGTCATCACCTAATGCTTTTTGGAATAAGTGTGTTATGACAGCTACTTTATAGACCTTGGGAATTTGATCTGTCACTAGAAGTCTTCTAAAAATATCATGTAAAACTTCACTAATTTCCTACTCACCATGAAGTTTGTAGATGTATATGCAGTGTGGTTTCAGCCAACAGCATGATATTTCTCTAAAGAATATCTCATTGTATTTGGATACTACTTGAGTAGGCTGTTTTAGAAAATAAGGAAATTTCTGTCTCATCTGAGGATACCAAATCACACTGATTTTTATATTATTCCTACTATAGCACAAACAATCAGACCAAAGTGCATGTAAGGTGAATGTCTGGAGAGTTGGGGACTCCATGTTTTCTGTTCCTCCCCCCCCCCAAAAAAAAAAAACATTTTTAGGACATAAAGTATTTTTAGTACTTGAAAGAGGTTCTTGATTATATATTTCATAGAGACTGTGAGATGGGGAGGGGAAGGTAGTTAGTGGAGTTTTATCTGATAAAACCATTTTGTTTGTACATTTATTTTCTTTGTTGATTGAGAAAAATCAAAAGAAATGCATAAAGGATTGTGTTTATTATAATCACTTACTAACTTATCATTGTAAGAGAAGCAGCCATGGGATACCAAAATATTCTTTAAATGCTAGATCAAAAACACTTCTACTGCTGCATGTGAACCAAATAAGCATGGTAAGCTGCACACAAAAGGGTCAACAGCAGGCTTTCTTCCTGAGCAATGATTCCCTGACAAAGAAGAACTACATCATTGAGGAATAAGGCTAAGATTCCCAGAATACTTTATTCAACTTTAAGCACTTGAGATAAGGGACTAGTTTCTGCTTTTCTTTAAATTCTCAGAACTTCAAAACATATCATGCTGTTGGCTGAACTATAATTGTCTATATTTAGGAGCATCGACACATCCTCATATAATTTAAGACTTATTTAGAGAGTACTTATTGAGTATGTAAGAGGCTAATAGGCACTGGGGACATTATCAATGGCATCAAGCAAATGAAAATCTTTTTTGGAGAGACAGTAATATCTTATGTGTATATTCTAAGAATATAAGATAGTATATAAGTGCCAAACAGGGTTTTTCAAATTCAAAGAAAAGGAGATTACTGTGGGGATGGTAGAAGGCTTTCTGTTATTTGTACAGGATATGGACTTTGGAGGAAGGAGGAAGGGAAGGGAAGAAGTGTTTATATTACACTGGTTTTCAAGGAAAATTAGTACCTCTGGTGTTAGGATTTGCTAAGCTTGCCAAGATGAGGATTTCCCATCAACCTTTGGTGACCAGCTTTCACCCAACTCTAAATTGTGACTCTAAGAAGTGGAGTGCATGTGCAGTAGCAAGACCCCAATAAACATTCTGGTACATGGAATAAAAACCAGGTAAAGAGTAACCAAGAAGTTTCAAATCTATTAGTCAAGTAGGAGGGTGGGTACCCCCAGCAGATGAAGAATTTCCTGGTGGAAGGGATGGATGAAAACCATTTGTTCCAACAGCCATGAAGGCAGGTAAAGCAGGGACTGTGGAGTGCTTAGCTCTTGGTCAAACATAACAAATGCCAAGGTCAGTCATGACATCCTGGGCCATCACCAGTTATCCTGACTTTTTTTTTCCTGCCACTTTCATAATACTAAGAGAAGTAAACTAATAATTTTGTCTGTCTCACTTAAATCCAATTCATATGCAAGTCAAGATATCACTTCATGACATCATTCAAAATTGGATCAGTCACAACTATGTCATGGGAACTGTACACAACAATTTTACAAATATTATCTCGTTTTATCTTCATAAAAACCTCAGGTGGTAAATACCATCATTATACCTGTTTTATATTTGAAGACACAGAAGTTGTTATTTGTTGAGACTCACACAGTAAATGTCTGAAGAGGATTAGGAGTCAGATCTAGATATGGCATTCTCTTCATAGCAATTGCCTCTAAAGTCAGGATCACACAGATAAGCAGAGGGAAAGAAATTTTAGGTAACTGAGTGAACACAGATTCTGAAAAAAATAATAAAAAGGCATGTAGGGGAATTCAAAGGGAGCAGTTTTTTTGTCGTGGAGTTCTTATGTCAAGAAATAGAAGAAGATGAAACTATAAAATATTGAGATTGTAGAGAATTAAGAACCTAAAATAAAATAATGACAAAAACTTCAAGACAAGTAGAAGGACAAGTGGAATGAATAGTAACTACTTTGAAAGACATGAATGAGGACATAAGTTTCACCAGGAGGAAAAGTGGCTGGAAGAGTTAACAGAAGAATTCAAGAGTTGGTAAGCAATGTGTAGAAATGAGAAACATCATTGAAGGAAACAATGAGGTGAGAAGATTAAGAGGACACAGAATAGAAGCTGTGAAAGAAAGAATCCACAATGACAAAGAGACTAGAACTGCAAGCACTGAATTTTACAGGCTAACAGACAGATTGTTCCAATGCAAATCAAATTGAATGACTTCAAAAATAGAACAAGATGATGGAAGCTAAGAATAATGGGCATTCAGAAGAAAAGAAGCAGGAAAGTAGCCATAACACGGTGTGCATGGGCATAAAGGATGAAATGCTCAAGAGCTGAGAAGGACTAGCAATGCTGTTCAAATAGAAATCATTCACATAATATCATTTAGAAAAATCTTACTGTTCAAAACCCTGAGGCACACAATTGTCAAATGCCAGGGTGCTAGAGATAGGATTCTTTAATTGGCAGAAAGAGAAAAGACAATTCTAAAGAACCAATAATGATGACTATCTGATTATTATTGTGAATCAATGAAGGAATGGATAAACATGAATATAAACCCTGATATAAGAGTTCCAGATAGAAGTGACTACAACCACACTCACAAAATTGTCTTCCTAAGGTGGTCAATAGTTCACTCTTTCAGCCATGACTTCGAAACCATCAAGTCAGAGGCTTAATAGAGTTATCCTAATTTGTCTCCCTTCTATACAGTTTGCCAGTTCCACATTGGAAGTTTTAGTGCTTGTCTCTCTCTATGTCTCTCTCTGTGTCTCTGCCTCTGGATTTTTCTCTGTCTCTGTCTCTGTCTTTTTGTCTCTGTTTATCTGGTTTTGTCTACAGGTTGTTTTTTTGTTTGTTTGTTTGTTTTTTTGGTGGGGGTGGGGAAGAAGAGAGGTGGGAAGCAGGCAGCAGACTATCCTTTACATATACTTTTGTTGTCCTTAATTCTTCCTTATGAATTTCCATTTCAGCCATGGGAGCCTGCCTTGATGTGGTAAACCCTAAAAGAATCCTGGCAACAACAACAATAAACTCTTGGGCTAAGTCCTCCTTCCAGCCATGTAGTAGAATCCCTTCAATTTACATGAAAAAAAATGTAAATAACTAAGGCTTAAAGTTCTTAACATGAAGTGCCTAACAAGTATCCTAGATGACAGGATCTAATTTTGTGTTTCCTACTTTCTTACAAATTTCTGCCCATACTTACAGAATTGGAATTTTGTTTTTGTTTTTATAATCTTTTCATGTGAATTTCAATCTTTCAAATGTCTTGCTGGTACTTTAAGGTTTTTTTTGTTTTGTTTTGTTTTTGTGTGTGAGGGGTGCATTCACTACTGATTACATATCATGGTGTTTCTAGATTTTGTAAAAAGTAAATAGTCTTTGATATCTAGTGTGGCTTTATAAAATGATCCCATTGTAGACAAATGAGCTGTAAGTAGTCTTAAATTTATTCAGATTGGTTACTAGATGGTATATAAATAAGACATTGATATAAATATACTTGAAACTCATCTATCTGAAGGGAACTTTTTCTATATCCTTGATGATCATGAGAGACTTCCATATAATGGCAAAAGATGAGTAGGGATTTTAATAAAAATCACATCTCAAGAATCTGTTACTATTCATGAAATTTTGAAAAGTATAATGGGAATAATAAAATTATCTGTGAATAAAAATTATTTGTCTGAATTGATTTTAAAATGGACAAATCTTAGGAAGTATTGTAGCAAGCAATATAATACTTCGTATAATATATTGGATATAATACATTAGCAAACAAAAATTAAGGACACGAAGTTTAAGCGATTTAAACAATGTTAGGAGAATTGAAGGAGCAAAAATTGTAAGCCTGCTAGTAGTACTTTGGGTAGAAGCTGGTCTTGGACACAGGAAGGTAAGACTTCACATTCAAGCTAAAATATTTAATCTTTATATTACCCTTTACAAATGACTTTACCTTTTTCTGACTCAGTTCTTTCATCTGTAAAATGGTAATAAAAATATCACTCATCTCACAGAGTTGGTAGGTGAAATAATATATTTGTAAAATATTTTGCAAACTATAAAATACTATGTAAATACAAACCACTATTGTTGATTATCATTCAATGAAACTTAACAATGGCAGTATTTCCTCCATTGTCATCCATGTAATGCCAATATAAGTCAAAAACTGTCTAGCACAGAATCATAAAGCACAGATCTGAAGTTAAGATGGATTTCAAAGGCCGTCAATTTCAATAGTCTTTTTTAATAGATGACATAGTGGAAATTATGTGACTTGCCAAGATCACACAGATTACAAACATCAGAATCAATATTTGAACCTGGTCTTCTGACTCCAGGGCTCCCACCACATCACACTGCTTATAAGTTTGAACTTTATATACATTGAAGATGATGCATAAAAGGATTTGTACAAGAATTGAGAAGAATGAGCAAGTATTAAAGATCTTCATTTACATTGCTGGAAGCAAAACTCATATTGAATCAATCATAAATCCAATGAAATCCCAGGAAGATGTGTGCACATACATGTGTGTGAGCCCATGCATGTGCACATGTACTCTATTATATTTCTTACCTTCTGATTATTTATTGAACATCTTGCCTATCCAATAACTCAGATGTGAATAGGTTATATAATGAAACTCTTTCATAAATATAAAATATCTCACAGTAATCTTCTGATATGACTAATATAAATAGTACAAATAACTATATACAATTATGATTATATATATATATATATGTGTGTGTGTAAGAATATATTTTTGTTTATATTTGTGTTCTTTCATTTCACTCATTTCTGACTCTTCATGATCCCATTTGGGGTTTTCTTGGCAAAGACACTAGAGTAGTTTGCTATTTCTCCCCCAAAAAGAAAAAGCTTTTTTTCTCTTTTGTGTTCTTCCATTACAAATATTATGCACTATGATTATTTGCCTACTGACATTTTTATTTGTCTATTTAGACTAGTAAGCACTTAAAACCTTGGTATTCTGTGTCAAATAGTATACTGCTTTTCTTTCTTTACTAATAAAAAAGAAGAATAACTTATCAAGGATAAGAAACATTCTCTCTTCATATATCCTATAATTAAAGACTATTTTCCTATTTTCATGCTATATGCCTACTCACTGTATCATAGACATTTTCTTTTTCTTTTAGTCTTATCAACTATTCCCAGACCTTGTAGTCAAAGTCTAGGTACCACATAGCCTTAAAGAATGCCTCTATTTAAACAAATTGAGTGAGCAAAAGCACCCTTATTGCCTCCAGAAATATGTTCCATATTCAGCTTCCTATATTGTGATTATCACAATCAGTATCTCAATAAGAACCTACCAAGCAGGAATTTTCTGGCTTCCTACAGACCATTTTAAAGGGGAAGAATTCAATTTGACTTTCCTCAAATTTGATTTTCCACATAAAGAACATTTAGGAGGTTAAATCTAAGTAATCAGCAAATGACATTATGGAAATTTCCATTTTTAAATTGACAAATAATGCAATTTTTGTTTTCATGCTGCTTATATTACCCATTAACCTTTAGATTTTTAATAGGGCAGCTAAGTAGAACAGTGAAGAGAGAGCTAGGCCTACAATCAGAAAGACTCAGCTGTGTAATAACTGTGTGACCCTAGGCTAGTCACTTAACTCTGTTTATCACAGTTTCCTCATCTGTAAAATGAACTGGAAAAGGAAATAGCAAATCATTTCGGTATGTTGGCCAAGAATAAATTCCAAATGCAATCATGAAGAATCAGATTCAACTGATCAACCAGAGTTTTTAATACACTAATATAAATTCTTCAGGTTACCTTTAAAAATAAGAGATGGTGTGATATGTTAGATAGAGGTTTAGTTAGCCTTGGAATCAGAAAGACTTAAGTCCAAGCCCTAATTTCAATACAATACCTGTGTAACAATAGGCAAGTCATCTGACTTCTCAGTTGACCCAAGTAATCTTATTGTGGACTTGCATCACTGGAAGGAGGTTCTGTATGGAGTTTCTTTTCTTGAAGAATATAAGAAATTATGTCATTTGGATCCTCGCATTTGCAGAAGGGCAAACTTACAAAAGGTATTAAGCCACAAAATTGAATAAACAATAAGAAAAAAAGATTACTTTGAAAAGAATAATATTGAGGAGAATAGGGTGAGAGAGTGTCTTAAAAATCCAAAAACCAAAGATTCTTGAGTTTACAAAAAAAACCCAATCAAACAAAAACAAAAACAAACAAACAAACAACAACAACAACAAAAGTCACCGTCTATGTTTGGATCTGTATATTTTGATCTAATTTGTTCCACAAATTGATCACTTCCACTAATTAACAAGTAATGCAACATTTTAATGAGTACCGCTTTGTGTTGTTATTAAAGACTTAGTACTATTGGATATATTTCCTTCCCACATTCCCACCTATTATTCCCCTTGAGATTGTTTACCTTTTGTTCTGCAAGATGAAATTCATTTTTGTGACTATGTAATGTAACCCTTTGGCAGTTTGAATTATATAGCAAAGAACAAGTAAGCTAATTTACATTATCTTGACATTTTGCTTATGTTGATTTGATCTACCCCATATATGATAACTATTTATCCAAGTATTTAGTTTTTTACTTGCCTGGAGTGCTTTATAGTTATATTCATAGATTTCTTATTTGTGTCTGGGTAGGCATGTTCCCAGCTGTTTTATAAATTTTGTAGTTATTTAAATAGAAATTACCTCTTCTCCTATTTTTGTGACAATATGCAAAAATTTTCATCATTGAATTGAATCTACTTTTTAACCTTCAACTCTAATGAAATTGTTTTACTTATTTTTTTTTCAATTATCTAGTGCCCTCTAAGGAAACCATTATATTTTCTGTATTAAGCAATATTTTTGTTTCATCTTTACTTGATTTTATTATATTTTTCTTGATATTACTATCGCTAAGATTTCTACTAGTACAACAAATAGTAATGGTGATAAAATATATCCTTACTTTACTGCCAAGCTATTTGGAAAGAACTCTAGTTTGCCTTCATTAGATAGTGTACTGATTCCTGATATTATGTTGATAGTACTTCTCATGGTATTTATTACATTGTTTTATAGTTTTTTTTAACCATCATGGGGATTGTATCTTGTCAGAAGATTCTTTGGAACCTATCAATATATTCATATCATTTATTATTCTCAATATTAATACTATCACATTGGCTTATTGTGACATTTTCAATATTAATTAGATAAGAACACTGATTGGTGCATTTCATGTAAAAAGGGACTTCTTGTATTAAACTCAAATAGTGATAATTGTTTAAATGACATGGATAATCTTAAAGATAAGTTTTCTCTCATTTTATATTATATTTGTAATTATAATTACTTGGTGCATTGGCAGTAAAAAATCAGAAAATAGAGTGCTGATAATAACTTTATATTTCATAGTGTTCCCTTTATGGAAAACTCCAATATAATAATGCTTTTAGAAAATTAATATAATTATTTTCATTAAATATACAAACTATATAAAAATATTTCAGTTCATTATTTTAAATCATACTTCCTTTGAAAAAATTAATGCTGTAAGTTAATTATTCTAAGTAGCTATCAAAATGGCCTCATTAATTTTGTAAAACTTTTCTCATCAAATAGATTATATAGACAGGAGTTGCATTAAAAAAAAAAAATTCCCAGAACTTCATACATCCTAAAGGTGGCCCTTCTAAAAAAAAATCATAACAGCAGAGGGTGACTATAATGAGGTGTTTTCTGCCAGATTTAGAATGAGCATGGAATTCACTGAAAAAGCTCTGAAATGTTATCTGAGTTTGATTCACTCAGCACAAAGATGATCATCTGTAGGTGCCATAAATCAGGGAACAACATGGTGTCAGAGGAAAGTGTGGGAATTAGAAATGGCCCAAAGGGTAATTAAGAGAATAATAATAGGAGTCACCAGGTTGTAGTTCATTAACAATGTTGTCCTCTCTTTAAGATGTGTAGGGAACATTATCAAGAACATATATCTGGGAATGAATGTGGGCCAGTCAAGAAAACAGAAGGAGAAATAGCAACAGCTGAGTATTCTATATGTGTGAATAATAGTTATAGAATATTAAAAGATTGAGTAAGGATGGTTGAATGGAGATATTATTGAACTATAATTGGGAATGTGGTGGGTCTGATCAATGACACCTCAATCATGATAGAAATATGAAAGGGAAACTTGTAGATATTTGATGACCTGGAATTTTGTGAGGGCTTGAAATGAATGATAATAGTTTTCTATAAACTTAGTGGTTTTCTTCTATAAGTCATTCCAAAATTAAAGAAACAGGGTTACCAGCCATCACTTTGGGATCCCTGCACATGCTCCATGGACAAAAACCTTCACTGGTAGGATCAACTATTTAGAATAACAAAGGGCAGAAACAAAAAAATTCCCCAAATAGGAGGAAAAACAGGAACATAAAGGAATTTCTTTTTAAAACATTTATTAAAAAAAAAAAAAAAACATGGGAAAAGAATGATTCAGGATATCAAGGCATGGATGATCTGTGACCTGTTTTGCAGGGTATAATGCCTACTGTAGTGAGAGTACGGATAAATCAAAATACTAATAGTCAATAAACTTTTATTAAGTACCTACTGTTTACCAGGTACTATTCCTAAGTGCTCGAGGTGCCAAAATCCAAAACCAAAACCACTACAGACAACTTTTGTCCTCAAAAAGTTCACAACCTAATAAGATGACTTTCAAAAAAAATATGCAAAGCAGGCTACACTGCATATAAACAGGAAATAATTAAGAGAGGTAAGGCACTGAAGTCATCAGAGTTTTGAGAAGGAATCCTGTAGAAATTGGAATTTTAGTTGGGAAATCTGAAAAGCCAGTAGATGGAGATGAAAAGGGAAAATATTTCAGTTAAAAGAAAAAAACACCTGAGCTAAGGGATAGAGCATCTTGTTTGTGAAACAACCAAAAATCCAGGTCATCAAATCAAAAATATATTGTAGGGGAAAAAAATGTAAAATGACTGGAAAGGTTGGAGAAGGTCAGCTTTTAAAAAGCTTTGAGTGACAAACAGACCATTTTGTATTTGATCCTGAAGGCAATAGGGAGCTGCTGGAACTTGTTAAGTAGGGCAGTGACAATACTAGACCAGCATTTTAGGAAAATTCTTTACTGTATAAATAGAGGAAGAATTGAAGTGAACATAAACTTGAGGCAGGCAGATCGCTCTGCAGACTATTAAAATAATCCATCCAAATTAGTGGTGTAATGTTAGAGAAGGGAAGAGGGTGTATTGGAGAGATATTGCAAACATGGAATCTACAGGTATTGTTAATGGATTGATTACAGGGGTAATAAATCCTGGGGATATGAGCTGTAAGGTTACAACATACTTTAGGATATTATTAGACTGATAGCCTGAAGGCCTGAGAGAATGGTGTTGCCCTCTACAGTAATAGTAAAAGTAGAAGGGAAAAAATAGAGAATTAAGGGAAAGAAAATGAATTCCATTTGGGACATGGGTTTGGAGTGATTACTAAACATTCAGTTTGAAATTGCTAAAAGACATCTAGAGATGCGAGTTTGGATGTTGGAAAAGAAGTAAGAGCAGAATAATTACATGTGAAAATTATAAACATAGAGATCATAATTAAATTTATGGTTGCTGATCATATGCTTAAGTGAAACAATATAGAAGCAGAAGAGAGCTGAAAACAGTAGTCTATCACATACCTACAGTTAGAAGAATAAAGGAAACTCATGAACATGGGGGAAAATACTATGTCCTATAGACTTTTCTACATAGACCACCATTAGGTTTGATTTTTTTTTCATTTATTACATATTTTGATATTCAAGTCCCTCTCTCTGTGTAGGTGGACAAAACTATTTTGATTGAAAGCCTAGGTTCAAATTCTGCCTCAAAATTGGCTATTTATACACCCCAAGACAAGTTACTGAAATTTTCTGAATTCTACTGTTTTCATCTATAAAATGGTCACAACTCCTCCATCCAGCTGAAGTGGGGATTAAATAAAATAACATGTAAAATATTTTGCATAGCTTAAAGTGCCAGTAGATATTATTGTATTTTATTATTTTAGGGGGAATCATTATTTTTATGACTTTTTAATAAGAAAGAAAGTCTTGGTATAATTTATTATTCTGCTGTTATCTTTTAGCTCAGACAGATAAAATAACTTGTTTATTAGTAGAATAAAATCTATTGGAAAGTAGTCATCTTCTTTCGCTACAAACATACTCGGTACAATTCCAGTAGCACATAGGATTATAGGCATATATAATTCATCTTGTTGCAACATGGCTTTGCTCCCACAGTCTGTGCTTCTTCTCTGTATTATAACATTTTGATTCCATTCACTATAGAAATTATGAGTATTTGCTATGGCAACATTTATTAAAATATTGTTCTTGATATTTTTAATAGATAAGTGTTATATTCAAGCAACTGTAGAAAATTGTTTTGTCTGTGATAATGGTCTATTTCCAATACAGTTTGTTGTTTGAATTCTCCAAGAAATTTTGAGGTCCGTGTGAAAGATTTGTTTTATGAAAGATGGCAAACTAATTTAATTTCAAGTGAATACATAATTTGAACAAAAACTTTTGAAGCCCACCAAAAATCAATTATACTCTGTATAAGTATAGATTAAATTGAGAAATTAAAAATAATTAGGTGAATTTGTATATTAAATCATTTAGTGATTTTGATTCTTTTAGGGAACATAAGGAAACTGAAGATCCTTACAATTTTTACACTGCAGAATCGAATGTCAACTATTAAGCTGTTTGGAAAAGGTTATGGACTGAAAAAGGTAATTCTTATTCAACATTATTATGTGATATTCAATTCATTCCATTTATTTCAGTCCACAGACTCAGAATCATAGATGATTAATCTTTTTACAGAAAACCACTATTAGCATTAGAAAATAATTTATGAGTTTATAGGCATGTCAATGAACAGAATAAAGACAGACTAGGGAACAAAGCAAAGTCTGATTTATTTACTGATGGTGTCTTTAGTTTCTATGTGGTAACCATTATTGTAAGAAATGATATTTGTTAGTCTTTATACATGCTCTTGAGATGTAGAAGAGAATTAGTTGTGAAGCCACATATGAGTCAAGTTCTTCTTCCTCTTCTCTTAGAGATTTTCCCTTCAATCAAAGAACATGGATCTGATTGGTCAAAATTCACGGAACTAATAAGCTTCTTGGAAAGCAAATACTATTTGCCTTTATGAACTAGGAATCATACTTTACAGTTCTGAAGAAATTCTAGAATACCAAAAGGTGCAGAAAGATTGCCATGTTTTCTTTATGTGACTTATATACTGCAGCAATGCCTCTAACCCTTGTGAATGAATATAGCAGAGAAAGAAGCAGCCATATTATTTCCTATGACCATGTCATAGAAAGACACTTAAATTACATTTCCGGAAATCTGTTGATGAAATGGTGATCTTAGCAATATGGTCATATCCTGAGAATAATGTAGATTGCAATTCATCTGTCCCTACCCAACTTCTTCAATTCTGGAGAACACAATTCTTTTTGGATGTCTCGGTGTGTCACAAAGGTGGTTTAATTTCTCAAAGAATATGTTAGTAGAGAAAAGATTCAGATAGATTCTACCCTACTAGGAAGATTTGGAGCACCACACCTTTGTCTTTACCAAATATAACCTTATCAATGAACAGAATTATTCTTTGTCAATAAATTGATCATTTGGTAAGTAATCCTATGACTATGTCAATGAAAAGAAAAATACAAAATGATCCCCATTCCTGCGTAGCTTTGTCAAACTTCTGCAGTGACAGAGAATTGTCTTTATGACTATTTAATTTATTATGTGTTTTTCTTTTTAATACATAATGGAAAAGATTGATTATATAATGCATAAATGGGAGAACTGAGTACATTGTTAATAGATGCTTTATATTTCACAGAGCTGGTGTGGTATAGTGGATAGAGAACTGACCTTGAAGCCAAAAGGACTTGAATTCAAATCCCATGTATGATGCATGCTAGTTATGTGACTATTATCAATAATTTCATCTCTCAGTCTTCTAAACAATTTTACTATAAGTAAACAAAGAGAATTCTGGGCATTGGGAGAGAGTTCACTAAATCACTAAGTCCATAGGCTTAGTCTGTGTCCTTCTATAGAATTACTTCAAAATTTAATGGAAAAAGTGTGAGATAGTACAATTTAAATCTCCATTCTGGTTAGTATATTTTAAATTTTAGTTGGTTATATTTCATATATGAATGCACATATGTATATGTGTGTCCGTCAGTTATTTAAGTTGTGCCTGACTCTGTGACTTCATTTGAGGTCTTCTTGGCAAAGATACTGCAGTGGTTTGCCATTTCCTTCTCAGATCATTTTACAGATCAGGAAATTGAAGCAAACAATATTAAGTATCTTGCCCAGAGTCACATAGTAAGTGTTGGAGGCCAGATTGGAACTTGGGGAGGTGAGACTTTTTGACTTCAGTTATGAAATTCTGACCCCCACTAATTGCATGTTTATATAAGTGCATGTATCTATATGTGTGTACACATATATCATGTTATTCTAGTTTCTATTTTAAATATAATTTCCTTATCATTAAAATTGTTTCTTTAGTTGCCATGTTAAAGGTGAATGAAGCTAAAATAAAAATGCCCTCTGAGATATCTTCCACTTCTAGATCTACAGTTCCATAATCCATCATTCATTGATTAGTCAGTCACCTATTATTTTATTATTCTTAATGACTATCTACAAAGATTGTTTAGTTGTGTGGAATACATGCCATCGGGAATGATTTAGGGAATTAGAAAAATTTATGCTCAAATCATAAGCATTGTGAGTAGGAGGGAGAGGGAAGAGAGAGACATAATAGCCATCATGTGGAATGGATATTCTTGGAAGCTCCAGATGGCAGAACAAAGTCTGACAGGTGGCATTTACCAGGAGGCAGATTTCCACTCAATATGACAAAGAATTTTCCAACAAAAAGCCATTCGAAAGGTGAATATTTGCCTTGTGAGGTAGTGAGTTCTTCTTGTCACTCCAAGTATCCAAAAAAAAAAAAAAAAAAAAAAAAAAAAAAGCCAGATGGCTAGATCTCAGGAATGTTCAAGAAGAGATAACCACCAGGTGGCAAGTCATAATAGCTGGCTCAAAAAGCCTAATATTCTATGATTTTGTGATTTCTAGAAAAACAAAAGGAAGTAGCTGACCACGAACTCTTATTTTAGTCGTGGAGAAAAATCAAATGAATAATCTGATGTGAAACACGATCCCTCAATAGGGCCTTAGTCATCCAAACTGGTGATCCATATGAGTAAAATGAATCCCTCTAAGTATTTCAGGCTAAATTCTGTCCATTCGGGACACACCTTCCTATATTTCAAAATGCAAATAAAGATTTCTCTCTATTCTGAGGTTCTTCTCAACTGCCACAAATCAAATGGATCTCAATATTTTAAAAAATAGTTATTATTGTTAAGTCTGAGATATGATAGTCAAATCTATCTCTGGACTATAATAACAGTTATGATAATGCAGATAATAATTGCAATAATAAATTGTGTTTGTGCTTTGAGCTTCTGGGGAAGACTTACCTCACAATAACACTGAAAGTTAGGTAATGGAGGGATTTACCAATATTTGACAGACAAGGAAACTGATTTTTAGTGAGGATAAATGGCTTAATCAAGGACACAATAAAAGATAGTGTAAATTTTAAACGTGCAAATATGCAAATACATACATACACATGTACATATATTTGTAGATATTTAGTTTAAGGGCTGTATGCTGTTATTGTTGTTCAGTCGTTTCATGTCCAATTCTTTATGAATCTTTTGAGGGTTTTTTGACAGAGATACTAGAGAATTTTGCCATTAACTCCTAAAGCTCATTTTACAGTTGAAAAAACTGAGACAAACACGTTTAAGTGAGTCACCTAGAGTCATTCAAGTGGTAAATGTCTGAGGTCAGATTTGTATTCAAGTCCTCTTGGCTCTAAGCATGGCACTCTATGCCTTCTACTACCTAGTTGCCATAAGGTTTTTATTTGTGTATATATGTGCATATGTATTTGTATATAACCATACATATATACTGTATAGTTTTAGATAAAAAATACCCGAATTTTATAAGCTATTATTTATAATCTACCAATCTATTCAAATTCACAATCAAATTCTTATCTCCCACCTCCATCACTTGCTTCTTCTTGTTCTTCTTAGGATAAAAAATGATATGTATGCTCCCTTTCCACATGTGTTTAAAGGCAATTGGGTTGAAATTTCTAAATCTCCTTTTTCCCATCTTAAAGACCACCAGTCCTTTTTTATCTTTTATCATGTCCACATTATCTTTTGTTCATGAAACTCTCTCTTGCCCACAATTCTCACTCTCATGGTTCTACTTTGGGAAATAAACTTATCAGTTCCATTCTTAAAATTTGGAGCAGAAAACTGAATACCTTATTCTTACCAGGTCAGAATAGAATAGGAATAGAATCTCCTTCAATCCAAATGGGTCCTGAGATGTGAGGGCTAGAGAGTTGCCTCAGGAAGTCAAAGGTTCACATTGCTCTTCAGACACATACTGGCTCTGGGAATTGAAGCAAATAACAGTGATTCTTGAGAACATAATTTGAAGAATAGTTACAGATCTTTTTTAGATAGACATGTTTCTCACCTCACATTTACTATGCCAGTGAAATCATAGGTCTGGAGAAAAATAGCTCATCTTATTTTGTTTGTTCATTCCTTTGTTTGTTCATTTATTTGAATGCCACATCTTACTATTAGCTAATATTGAGCTGGCTTTCCACTGGAGCCTTCAGATCATTTTCTGTTTAACCACACATTCCTCTTCCCTATTTCTGTACAATTGATTTTTTAAAAATTCTACCTTAGAACATTATGTTTATCCTTTCTCAAATTCATCTTCAGAGCACTTAAGAAGCACTCAATAAATATTTCTTTAAATAGATTAAAAATGAACACATTACCTATAACTTACTAATCGACATTTTCATATCATTTTTCCAGACATTATCTCATTTGAGTCTCACAAGAACCCTATGAGGTAGGAAATTTAGCTATTATCCTACAATTGTTTTTACCCCAATTTTTTTTTCAGGTAAGGAAATGAGGTCCAGAGAAAATTTTGCCCTTTATCATGTCTTTCTGATAGCAAATCTGATGGCATTACCCACCGTACCACCCTTCAGTATTAGCAAATTGCCTCATTTCGGTAGATTTTTTTTTCTGTTTTTGTCCTTGCACAACCACCTATTCCACTTAAGGCAATATTCTCTATTTATTGTTTTTAATACTGATTCATTCACATCTAAATTGCACCTTTTATCATAAGCTTCTACAGTCAAAAATTCTGTAGCATATAACAATGGCCCCTGAAAGGAAGAAAACATCTGGACAGGGAAAGGTTGCTGAATTTTCAAAGATACATACAGCCAATAAGAAGAGCCATTTGATATCAAGCAGAAAAATTGCCATGATTTCCTCTTTTTGTCATATGTCTGACTCCACTCCTTTCAGTAGGAGGATTCAGTGGGCATCATTAAGAAAGTTACTGATGACAGAAATTATTCCTTGAAATAAAATATCGTGAATGATAGAGTATCTGTGAGTACGTGTGTGTGAGTAAGTGTGAGGGGGGAGGGGGAAGGAACAGAGACAGAGGGAGAGGGAGAGAGAGACACTGACAGGGAAAGCAGGGGGAGAGAAGGGGAGACAGACAGACAGAGATAGAGATACAGAAACAGACACAAAGACAGCTACACAGGGAGACACAAAGACACAGTGAGGCAGAGACATGCAAAGACACAGAGAGACAAAGCAGGAAACACACAAAGACACAAAGACAGGAATAGAAAGACAAGAAAGGGACACTAGGAAAAAGATACATAGAGAAGAGGGAAGTTAAATAGAGGAGAAGGGAAGAAAGGAGAGGGGAAAAGAGGCAAGGGAAAGGAGAGAACAATAATGGAGAAAAGAGAGGAGAAAAGAGAGAGGAGAAGGGAAAGGGGAGAGGAAGAGGAGAAAAGGAAGAGTTAGAGAAAAGAGAAGAAAGCAAGAGAGATTTTTGTCCTTCAGGTTTTCAATAAATAAAACAATCAAAACTATCTTTACTCTTTCAACTCTAATTATTCTGGAAAAAGGGGTGTCCTGAATCACAAAGTTTTTACAATAATTTTCCAATTTTTTTCCCCCATCAGCAATAAGTTGTTTCTTATTTTCCCCATCATTGTTGCTGACTCTTGTTGCCAAGTCTTCTGTCTGCTTATTGGACACTCTTCCCTTTTCTGCCTACTCCCCATCCCACCTCCAGTCTCTTTTGGTCTCCTTTTCTTGGCTGTTCCTCCGAGTTTTGCCTTTCAAATTTAAATCTCTAGACCTGACCTCTCTTCAAAGCCCCAGGCTGATATTGGCAGACACCCACTTTATGTTTTCAGTTGGGAATATTAATATCCTGGAAATCACACTCAGCTTCCCCATTTGAAAATGTGCTTCTCTGCCCAAATTTGCACTCCAGTAGCTAGACCAGGGGTCTGGGAGCCAGGAATATACCTGATATGGACTGGGTGCTATAGGGTTTATTGACTTAACTTCACACCCCCAAACTAAAAGACACATGTAAGTTGCTAATCAGTGTCAGAAGTTTCCCTATGATGAGATCCCTTAGAAAGATAGAACCTGCCCCCCCCCTCTCTCTCTTTCTCTCTCTCTCTCTCTCTCTCTCTCTCTCTCTCTCACTCTGTGTCTGTGTCTGTCTGTCTCTCTTTCTCTTTCTCTCTCTCTGTCTGTCTCTCTCTGTGTCTCTCTCTTTCTTTCTCTCTCTCACACACACCAGACACACATTCCCTCCCTTTCTCCCTCCCCCCCCCCCTCTCACACACACACACACAATGCTAGGACTATCTGAGCTAGAAGGTATTTGAAGGTCATCTAGTTCAATCTCTTCATATTACAGATGAGGAAACAAGTTCTTGAGAGACTGAACAATTTATCTAAGACCAAGAAGAAATTAAATATCTGTCCATTATGAAGAACTTTGTGGTCTCCAAGGGGACAATATGCCAAGATAAGTTAAAGCTTTGAGGGTTTGGGGAAAGGAAAGGAAGTAAAAACAGCAACCCATCTTCTTCCATTTAGTCAGCATATTCCCTTTAGCTCCTTTAGATAGTATTTATCATTTGCCTTTGTATTGTTTTTATGCTTGATTTTTTTCACTATTATGTAACATAAAATTAGTTGATTTTGGAGTTGAGAAGATACAAGTCCCATTAATACATAACAAAGCAACTTAATCTCTCAATCTCAGTTTCTTTATCTCTAAATGGGAATAGTAACAGCACTTAAAACATGGGTTTGTTGATAGGAACATGATACCTTATGGCAAGGACTTTAAATACCTAGGTATTATATGATTCCTAGCACTTATTATTCATAAAAAGCTAACTTCCAAAATATATCTTTGTCATATTACCTATAACACTCATCATGGAGCTTGCAAAGAGGAGGTACTTTATAGTTCAAGGAAAGAAAATTCAGAAAAGTGCTTAAAATTATAAAATTTTAAATTAGCAGAATGTAACTTTTTATATTTCAGATACTAAAATTGTTATAATTATTTTCTCATTTAACAAGTACATTCTGACTTGCTCATAACTATTCAGTGTTCAAGAGATGATATATATATATATATATATGGTATATATGATCAATATATAGATAGGTAGATAGATATATTATGTTCCTCATTGTTAAGTGTGAGTAACTAGAATCCTTGTTCTTTTTACCCACTTATAATTAATTAGGTTTTTTGTTTTTATTTTTTCCATTTTTTTTTTACAAATGAGTATAAAAAGACCAAAAAAAACCCCAAAAACCCAACAAAATGTCAGTTTAAGTCAATAAGTATTGCTTGATAACCTAGTCTGTATTAAGAACATTTTTAAATATTGAACTCTACAGAAGTTCAAAAATGTAATGGGGAGATATAGACACTTTTGTACAAACTGAATTTATTGAGGCTAAATTGAATATGATTTCAAAAGACATAATTAAGGAAGACTGAGAATGGCATTTTACAGAAGATAGGCTTTGGCTGAATCTTGAAGGAATTCAGAGAAACCAGAAGTCAGAGATGACTAAATTCCAGTCACAAAGAGCAGCCAGGAAATAAACCTTGAAGTCAGGAGATGAAGTATTTTGTATAAGAATAAGCAAGAACAACATAACTGGATTTCCAAGTATATGAAGAGAAACAATTTAAAAAAGACCAGAAAGGTAGAGAAGGCTCAGTTTAAAAAGAGCTTTAAAAACCAAGCCTATTTTATATGGGATATTGATGGTAATATGGAGTAGTGGATTTTATTGATTAGAGGTGAGGTAGTGAGGCAAACAGCCTAAGTAGATTAGTTTGACAGCTGAGTGCAGAATAGACTGAAAGGAGGAAAGATTTGAGTCAGGGAGGACAACCAGTAGTTGTTAGTTGAAAAGATGAAATTAAATAATGTATGGAAAGTTCTTTAAGCATGGAATAGTGAATGTCGGTACCAGGATGGCAGTAGCAGTGTCAGAAGAAAGAAGCAGATTAGATAAAGGATTATCTCATATGTTGAGAATTTTTTTTCCCAAAAAGCTACTTGCTTCTTTGTCAAGAAGTTTCAGTTGAATTAGGATATAGGAAGCCAGATTGCAAAATTAAGAATAAAATTAGATGAAAGGAAGATGGGACAACAATTAGAGATTATTTTTTCAAAGAATTGAGCTAAACAAGGAAGTGAGTGAGGGGTTATAAGATAATAGCTAGTGGAGAGGAAACAATCAGAGAGTTTTGGGGGTTTTTCTTTACTTTATTTCACTACTACTACTACTACTATTACTACTACTACTACTACTACTACTACTACTACTACTACTACTACTACGATGATGATGATGGCGGAATATTTGTAAGCAACAAAGAACAATCAGAGAAAAGGAAAACATGTAGAATTAGTGAGAAAGAATAAAAGAGGGACTAGAGTGCTGAAAAAAGTGAGTTTTAATGGGATCAATTTTGAGTGTTGAAGGCTTTTCCTTGGAAAAGGGAAGCATAGTCTCTTAATTTGAAAAAAGGATAAAGGAGGATATTATAGAGAAGATGATCTGAATGATATGAAATGATGAGGAGTAGAAATAAGGGACTTCTTGGCCATTTTATTTTCATTGAAATATGAAGCAAAATTCTCAGCTCGGAAGAGTTGGTCAGTGAGTTCTTTGAAAGGCACAAGGAAACCAAAAATATATATATATATATATATATATAAAAGAATTGCTTTGGTGGAAGTTAGCAAATTAAATAGGAAAATATAGAAAAATTGGCTACTAGGTATACTAAATTTCCTGATTTTCTGCAAATTGAAAAAAATATTTTACATACATTATACTATTTGATCCTTATACCAATTTTCTGATGTAGGTATTATTATTAACCCACATAGTTTTAGATTAGAAAACTAAGGCTTACTATTAAATTAACTTTTAAGTAACTTGCCCAATGCCAATCAGTTAGTATGTGTCTGCCTGAAATAAGACCAAATCTTAGAATGATGTTCAAAGTCCCTTAAAAGCTGATCAAACCCTACTGATTAAGTCTCATTTCCCACTATTTTCCAAATCAAACCAGCTATTTCTATGGAATATCCCTACAACTTGTGTTCATATAATTATAACTGATATTCACCTAGACCTATAAAATTCTTTACATATATTTGATTTTTACACCATATTTGTGAGATAAGTGATTTATTTATACCCATTTTATAGTCAGAGGAACTAAAATCCAGAGAGATTAAATGACTTGGATAGACTCATGTAGGTAATATCAAGTTGTGGTGGACTTTGAACCCAAATTGTTGTTTTATTTGTTCGTTTTATTTTTTCTAAAACGAAATCCAATAAATTTTATAATGCATTATGTAACTTTTTTTTTATAATTCCCACTAGGGATAGTCTCCTCAGTCCTATTTCCATTCTAATAATAAATCTTTCAAAGCTAAAATTAAGTCAATAAAACAATCATCATTTATTTATTAATCATGTACCAAGTGATTATGTACTAAGTACCAGGGATCTCAAGATAAAAAGAAATAATCTCTAGCCTCAAGTAATTTACATTATATTTTGGAATAGTTAAATAGTAGGTGATAGGTAGAACAGAGGACTTGGAATTTGCAAGAGTCAAGTTCAAAACTGACTAACGTATTCGTTACCTCTCCAGCTAGTAAAAATACACCCTGGACAAGATATGTAACTCTGACTTAGTTTCTTTATTTGTAAATAGGAATAATAATCACGTCTATCTCTCAGGGTTGTTGTGAAGAACAAAATAAATACTATTTGTAAGATTCTGGGCAACGTTTAAAGTATTGTATAAATGATAGTAGCAGTAGTAATAGCAGCAGCTGCATTAGTAATTAAGGAGGCAACATATACACATATAAGTATATTCAAATCCACCATGTCTTGTTCTTTTGCCTGGAGTTTACCTTGATATCAATTCTACCCAACTTCTCCAACCTCTTTAATTTATATCACACATTTTTGCAATTAGCATTATTTTACTTTATTTATTAGTATTTGTAGCTCATCTTTTTTCCCCTGAGGCAATTGGGGTTAAGTGACTTGGCCAGAGTAGCACAGTTAGTATGTAGCTCATCTTAAGAGGATGCATGGATTAGGCAATAGAAAGATGCTCTGACAATCAGGGATAATTGGGCTTCAGTTCTGTTTCACATATTTATTAGTCTTGTGATTTTGCATAAGTCATAACCTCTAGAAGCCTCCATATCTTATCAATAAAGTGAGGTAATAATCATACGAACTACAAATGGTAGTTGAAAAGATGAAATTAAAAAATCTATGAAAAGTTCTTTTTAAGGATGACACATCCCATTTCTACCCCAATAAAGTATCAACCTTTCTTATTTACAAGATTGTACAATATGACAGAAACCATGTCTCATACTGATTTAAAATAAACAAAATCATCTCAAAAAATCATCTCAAAAAAATCTGGGAATATTAAAGTACTTATAGCATTCTTCAATTTTACATTGTGATACAAAAAATAGAATAAAATTTTGGGGCTAGTTTTTGGAGGCCTTTCACTTCATGAGACTACACTATATTTTCTCTTTCAAGAAGATTTTGAGTACTCTCTGAAAAGTATTATTTTCTTTGGGAATGGCAGGGAGTACATGGCAGAACAAATCATAGTTCCATGAAAATATGTCTAACTGAATCATTGGAAATTAAGTTTCCAACTTGTATTTTTCTTTACTAGGGACCATCTCAGGAAGATCCACTTTCATAGACATTGCCTATCAGATGAAAGATAAACCTTGGCATTGTGTGAAGTGGAGATAAGTTTTAGTATACTGGAAAATGTTTCCAATCTTCTTACAGTCATCTGAAGCTTTTCTTCTTCTCTGCTACCTTTTTTCTTGACTATCTCCTTATCTCAGCAGGCTCTCACACATCCTCCTGTCTCTATTTCTTTTATGTCGACAAATATCTCTTTCTTGCCCAGAACCTGCATTCTCCTATCTGGCTTTTGATGAGCAAGTTTAAAATTTATAATGTGTGTGTGTATGTGTGTTTTTTTCCCAAAATGTTGCATACAAAATTCAGAATTAAATCAATTTTTTAAGGAATAAATTTATTTCCATCATTATTGGTCATTAGGAGGTTATTGACAATTCTACTTATTTTATTCTGAATATATATTTCTGAAAGACTTAAACCGGATATTTTAATATAGGCTAGAATATTTACATTAATTCAAATTAGTTCTCAATTTTTTGTGGATGGAGTGGGATGGATCTAACCCTTAATATGATATTTGTTAAACTCCTTATAATCAGAGTAAATGATATTTTATCTCAGCTGGTTGATATTCTTTTTGATACAACAAACATGTATTAAGTTACTATAGTAGTGAACATAGGTAGAAGAATACTTAGTACTGGGAGAAATAGGAAGATTAGTAAGGCCATAGTACTTTGCCTTGATATTCTTTCCAAATTATTGGATACTATGATTGAATAATTGAAGGAATAAGTGAAAGAAAAGCACTTCACTCCAGTCTCTGCCAAAAAATCCCAATGGATTCAGAAAGAGGCAGACACAAATGAACAACTCCTGGGAGACTGTATCATAGCAGTGTACTGTTTCATATCAATGCTGAAATCTTGTTAAAAGTGAATACAAAGGACAGAAGGATTTTTCAGTTAAATGGAAAAATATCCCCAAATTTCTCCTGGATGAGGCAGAAAAATGGATAAGAAAATAAAGTTTCTTCCAAAGTTAAACCAATGAATCTTCATTTGCTAGATAGGGCATGCAGATACATTCTTTCTTTACTTATGGTGTGTCTGCAAAAACTTAACATGAAAAATAATATAACTTAATCACTAACATGTTGAAAAACATGAAGCAATTCTATGAAGAAATTGCCAATGATTTTTCATATTAAATAGTATTTTTCTTTCTTTCTCTTCCTTCCTTCCTTCCTTCTTCCTTCCTATTTTATTCTTTCTCTTTCTTTAATTTTTCTTTTGTTCTCTCTCTCTGTCTCTTTCCTTCCTTCCTCCCTCCCTCCTAACCTCCCTCCCTTTTTTCTTTCCTTCCTTCTTTTTTTCTTTCATTCTTTTTTCCTATGGAGAAAAATAGAAGGAAAATGGAAAAAATTCTAAAAAAAAATAGAAATCACAAGTTGCGACTACTCTCTTTGAAAGATTATTATATAAGTATATATACACACTTATACCTACATCCATACACACACATACACACACACACACACACACACACACTCATATATATATAAAGTAATCTTATGTATTTTCAGACTCTGGAAGGTATGTATTGTACTTAATTATGCTGCCTATTTAGTTATACTTAAACAAAAATGGAAAAAGCAATGCTTGGGTGAATCAATATATCCCCCTTGAAATAACTTTATGGCCTCCCTAGAGGTCCTCAGCTGATAACCTAAGACTCATTTGTGTACAGTAAAAACTACTGCAATATAGGACCCTATTAATGCTAGGAGTACAACATCCCTTCTCCCCTTTCCTCTCACTAGTATTATCTTCTGCTTAAATTGGACTCTTATCATCTAATTCCAATTGATGTGGCAATCTTTTAATGACCAAGGCACTGATCAGGTGCTCTGGGGGTGTCAACATTTTCATATTCATTTAAGGAAACAAGTTCTATGTTGCTGCAGATATGTCCCATGTGAAACAGTTTTCTGCATATTTTGCTTCTGACTCATCAGTGCATCCGCTCATTTAAGTAGAAAGCACAGATTTTTTGCAAATGAAATTCAGTCTTTTGCCATTAAGAAATGTAATGGCTGGGCAGTGGTGGGTCAGTAATGAGCCATTAGTGACTTAGGTGAAGCGAAAATAAATGACTCTACAATTACAAATGGCCTTGCAGTACACACAGAATCTGCGGGCACCAAATGGCAGTGGGAATCCAGGTGCCAAGATTTTCTACTTCCTTGGAAACTCAGCTAAAGAATACAAACAATTGGAGTCCAGCAGCAAAATAGTTGACCGCATGCACACATTTCAAGTCCTCATTAAAGTAAAGTCACCAGAGTCAAAGCAAGAGCAGTGTAAATAATTATGCAAATTACAGTGCATACTCTTTGTTCTCTGCTGTTCTTAAAACCACACAGAGACTCAAACTGACAAGATTAGTGCCTTTTTGTGTCAAAAACAAGTCTTTTCTCCTCTGTGGAACTTTTGAATGTGATTTGACACTGAACTAAAATTCATGGGAACCAATATGGCAAATGGTGCTCAATTTGGTGTCATGAGTCTTGGGCTAAGAAAGTTCTTGGTGACATGGAACTTAAACTCTAATGAAGAAAGATACAGAGATCATGGTTGTATAGGAGAGAGTTTGATGTAAAAGTATTATCTAGCAGATAGTCCTCTGTAAAGGGCAGAGAGTCAGACTGTAAAGAAGATAATAAAGACTTTGGACTTTATCTCTGACTATTCTCATGGTGATTACTCGGCTAAAACAAAGGCTGGTCTAGAGACCATCAGAAAGCTACCAGAACATTACAGTCCTCTCTATCATATTCACTTTCTTATTCAGATTTTATCTCTTTCTGTTTAACTGGCTGTTTCTCAGCTGCTTGCAAGCATATCCATGTCTCTACCATTCAGAAATCCTGACTTGATTTACCCATCTCTACTAGCTATTGCCCTATAGCTGTCCTATCATATCTAAATTCCTTGAGAAGATTTTGTAGAAACAATGCCTCCTATACTGATTTTCTCACTCTCTACCTCTGCAGTCTGGCTTCTGAGCTCGTCCTTCAACAGAATCTTCTCTCTTGAAAATTACCAATGCTCTCTTAATCTGAGTGGCTTTTACAACTAATCCTCAAATTTCTTGGCCTCTCTGCAGCTTTCTAAACTGTTGGTCAGGATCACCCTTTTATCTTTAATGTTCTCCCTAGGTTTTCATGACACTGTTCTCTTGATTATCCTCTTACCAGTCTGATCACTTTCTTTCTTGTCTTTTTTTTTTTTTTTTTTTTTGCTAGATCTTCAACCAGATCAAACCAGTCAACTTAGGGTGTCCCCATAATTCTCTATCCTGAGCACTCTTTTTTTTTTTTCTTCTACTGTTATTTTGCTTAACAAGATTATGATTTCATATGAATATAAATATTATCTCCATGTTGATGATCTCAAATTTATTTATCCAAACTTCACAATTCACTTTCCCTCTGATCTTATACCTCCAATTGTCTTTTGGACATCTAGAACTGTATATACCACAGACATCTAAGGCTTAATACAGTCAAGATTCAATTTACTATCTTTTCCCCAAAATCCATTCTATTATTTCTGAGGACACAATGTGATTTTACTCATCCAAGCTGCCAATGTAATAGTCACCTTCTACTCTTCTCCTTCCTTTGCCCCCCCTCCCATATCCATGTGTTATTGAGTCCTTTTGATTATACCTTCATAACCTCTGTCACATATTCTCCCATCTTGCCTTTGACACTGCTGTAAAACCCAATGGGGCTTTCATCACCATGTTCCTGAACCACTACATCAGTCCTCTGGTTGATATCACTTAATCAAGTTTATCCTCATTCTAATCCATTGTGCTCACAGCTGTCAAATTGATCTTCATAAAGTGCCAATCTCACTATCTCTTCCTCTCTCTCTCTCTTTCTCTCTCTCCCTCCCTCCCTTTCTCTCTCTCTCTCTCTCTCTCTCTCTCTCTCTCTCTCTCTCTCTCTCTCTCTTCTCCCTCTCCTCTTTCTCTATTTGTCTCTTTTTTCTTCCTTTCTCTCTTTCTCTCTCATTCTCTCTCTTCTCTTTCTCTATTTCTTTCTCTCTTTCTCACTCTCACTCTTATTCTCTCTCTCTCTCTCTCTCTGTGTGTGTGTGTGTGTGTGTGTGTGTGTGTGTGTGTCTGTATCTCTTTGTCCCTCCTTTCTGTCTTCCTCTATTGGTCAAGATCACCCTTTTATCTTTAATGTTCTCTCTAGATTTTCATGACATTGTTTTCTTGATTATCCTATCACCAGCCTGATCACTTTCCCTCTGTCTTTTTTTTACTAGACCTTCAACCAGATCAAACCAGTCAACTTAGGGTGTCTCCTTAATGCTCTATGCTGGGTACTTGCTTTTTTTCTGCTACTATGTTATTTTGCTTAATGAACCCTCTTTGTTTCTCCATCCCTGTGTCTCAGTGTGTCTCTCTGTGTCTCCCTCTCTGTCTTCCTCTATGTGTTTCTATGTCTCTGTCTCTCTGTGTCTCTGTCTGTGTGTCTCTCTGTCTCTTTCTGTCTCTCTGTCTCTCTCTGTCTCTCTCTCTCTCTCTCTCTCTCTCTCTCTCTCTCTCTCTCATACACACAAACACACGTACAAACACATTCAAGATTCTACCCATACTGGTTTATCTTCTATTAAAAAATGATCTTCCTGAAGTATAGGTCTGACCACATCAGTTCCCTATTCAATAAAATACATACAGTGGCTACTCATTACCACCAGAATCAAATATAAAATTCTTATTTTGCTTTTAAAGCCTAATTTCCTGCATTTCCAATCTTCATAAGAAGATTGGGTATAAATTCAATGTCCCCCAACTTGTCTCCTTGTTTTCTCAAAGGCAACACTATATCCCTTGAGTCTGGGTATTTTAATTGACTGCACTCTACTTTTCATCCTTAGAACCCTTGACCTTTTCATAGATTTCTGGGTTCCCTGGATCTTTTAAAAATTCAATTAAATTCTACCTACTGTGGGAATAATTTAAAAGCAGTAGCAAAAAAAAAAATCAGAAATACATGAGTTTATCAATTGGGCAATGCCTGAACAAATTGTGCCATATAATTTTGATGGAGCATCATTGTGCTTCATCAGAAATGATGAGTAGTTTCAGAAAAAAACATAGCAAGATTATGTATAAACTGATGCAAAATGAAGTAAAAAGAACCGGGATATTGTTTTGTACAGTAACAGCAATGTTGTAGTGATCATTAATGATAAAAGACAGAACTTTAATAGTTTCAATGACTCAAGAAAATTCCAAAGACTCATGGTTTTAAAACAATACTAAATACCTCCAGGGAGTGAACTGATAAACTCTGGTTGCAAATTGAAGTGTACTTTTATTATTATTATTATTATTGATGATTGAGTCATTTTTCAGTTGTGATAAACTTTACTCTATTTGTGATTTTCTTGGCAGAGATACTGAAATTGCCATTCCCTTCTCCTACTCATTTTACAGATGAAGAAACTGAGGCAAATAGAGTTGTTTTATATATATATATGTGTGTGTGTGTGTGTGTGTGTGTGTATGTATGTATGTCTGAGGCCAGATTTTAATTCTTGAAAATGTATTTTTGACTCCAGGCCTTGCACTCTATTCACTGTGCCACCTAGCTGCCTTATTTTATCATAGTGAGCACAATAATGCTATCAGAAAAGTCAGTTTTGCTGCCATTATTAATTAATAATCACCACGTTATAAGAATTCATACCAAAAAAATGTGGTGGACAATTTCCAAAAACAAGCAAACTAACAAATAGAAAGTCCAATTTTTGTTTGTTTTGAGATTCACAAATACTAGAAAGACTATAAATAAACTATTGTTAGTGATGGGCTAGAGTATAGACTTATAGGATAAAACTTTAATGTTGCTGTTGATGCTGGCAATCAAAAGTCTAGAGGTTATCCAGTCAAATCCTTTCATTTTACTGATGAGGACATGAAAGTCCAGAGACTTGAAGTGATTTCCCTAAGATAGAAAGAAGCAAATCTTCAATCACATGCTCTGTCTACAAGCCCATCTTTTTTTGCCATTGCATCTTGCTTTTCCTCAAGCTACTCTGAGAGTGTCTTAGGGATGATCTAGTTCAAATTCTTCATTTAACAAATAAAGAAAATGAATTCTGGATTCCTCTCTTATCTAAATCTGTGATCAATGGTTTTATGGGGCCCAAAGGGACAAAACTCCTGACAGGTCCAAAAATTTTCCCCTAATTCTTAAGTCCTTGCTTTTCTATCACTTTATGCTGTCACATAGAAAATTTAGCAGAAACATGTAAAATAATAGTTATGACAATCACCAGAAACTGGTAAAAATATATATATAGTAACTGAGGAGGGGAAATTTCCATGAATTATTTCAATATTTTAGAGGCATCATGGTAGTCAGTGCCTTCTTTGTTCTAAGGCTGTCAAGTCCCTGAAATTCAATCACAAAATAAGCAACCTTTTCTATATACTTCCTCCATTGCCTTCCTACCCTTTTTTGTCTCCTAAAGCAGTAGTACCTGTCTAAATCTTTGGGTTTTTTTTTTCCTTTTCTCTCCAATTACTTGTTTAGAAATCCTCATTAGATTTATCCCTACCCAGTTATCCCTACCCTTCTCTCCATTTCTGTCCAATGGACATTCAAGTCTTCCCCATAGTAAATGATGTTTTTTCATTAATTCTTGTAATTCCCCAAAAATGAAACTTGGATTCAACTATATACCTTGCCATAAGGATTTCATGCTCCTTTCCCCGTGACCTCTGATGCAAAGGATCAAGAAGAGGTATATGTATGCAATTCACTTTCCCTCCATCACTTGTACTACCAAGATCTTTTAGCCGCCTGATTTCCTTCATCAGAGTTTATGTATGACACTGCTATTATATCTCCCTTGATTCCATATTGATTAACTTCCTTAAAGGATACTTTCTATTTCCTCAAAGATTTCAGCAAGTTAGTTACTATCTGCTTCCCTCTCTACTCTGATTCTCGTCTATGTTCATTTTGTTATTCTTGTTGTGTTTAATTTATAGCCCCAAATCTATAGTCCCAAAATTCCTGAAATTGCTCAACTCCTATGAATTTTATTCTATTTCTATAACCAATAAAAAACAGCACACAGTCCAGCCTCAGCAGCATTTGATTTGGTTATAATGAAATTTAATTTTTATTTAATAGCTTTCATTTCAGTTAAACTAGTAGACCTTGTTTTTAAGATCTGAAATTCTCCTCTCCCAATATAACATTCTGCCCTACCTCTGCCCCACTCCCCTGATCATTTTTTAATGTTCCTGATCCTGTGAGTAACTCTCATTGTGTTGTCTAGTTCATCGTCTCTTCTCCGCCTTGGTTTCCCACTCTTCTAAGTCTTGTCTTTATGGCTGGAACATTGTAACTTCCCCCCTATCATTTAGAATATGATGATCAATAATAATGATGATGATGATATAGCAGAACCTCTATTTTTTAGAATCAATTCTTTCAAATGTTAGCTCATGCTCTACTTCCTATGGAATGTATATTTGAATCCCACAAATTGTTAGTGACCTCCAGCTCAAAATTATTTTATTTTGCATTTAATAGAATATTGAAGATATGTAATATTTTTATTTTTGTTTTTGTTTCTATGATGTGTGATGTGTCCTAGAATGCTGTAAATATTTAATAAATATGGAGTGAGAGAGGAAGTATGAAATCATAATGAACCATCACCTGGTTGTATGAATACTTCTTTCTGTCTTCTGCTATATAGGAAGAAGAATAAGGAAAGAAGTTATTGAGGACTATGTTTAATGAATAAGAAGTGAGGTGCAGTGAATAATTAAAGGGAGAACGAAAAGCAATGTATTCTTTGGAGAAGGGAAGGAGGGAAAGAAGGAAGGAAGGAAGGGAAGTAGGAACAATGAAAGGATATATTCTGAAATTTTGATATCTTCTGGTCTTAATCATTCACTGAACATGACCGTGGTCCCCAGAACTTTTTTTTTTTCCCTACCATTCTTCTACCTAAGCAGCAAAAGGCAGATAGAAGTATTCATGTAACCAGGCTGATAGTTGAACTTATTTAACATAAACTTGACTCACTGTTGTAAAAGAGCTATTCTATTCATTCCTTATTGAGACCATATTAAATTCTGGTTGATTGATTTTTTTTCTTTTTTTTTCACTTAAAGATCCACTCATTCTAAATATATCATCCTACCTCATACTTGAAGTCTTCAACCTGAACTTGTTGAGCTTTTCTTCTTTTTTGAAAACCTATTTTTTTTTCTTTAGTAGTTTCAAAATTCCATATTTGTCCTGGATTTTCATATATCCCATACCAATTATGCCATCTCCTCCTTAGCCTTAAGAAAAAAAAAGAAATGCAATCCATTTTTTTTGATAATCCTGAGGTTATCAGACCACTCTTTACTCTCAATTTACTGAAAAACCTTTAAAAAGTGATTGGAGTGTTGTGTTGCTTTACTTTTCTCCACTACTTTTTCATTCATTTCTGTATCACCAGTAGATATAATAATCATGACCCTAGACTGTGCAATTACTATACTTAAGTAAAATTGCCTTGAATATTTTATTTGATTTTAATTTCATTAAGTTCAGTTTTGTTTCATTAAATTAAACAAACACCCACTATGGCCAACATTTTGCTAGGATTTAGAGACAACAGATAAAATAATCAAAGATACTTTGGCTTTCACAGAGTCTACATTCTACTCTCCTAGAGGGGAAAAACAGTTATAGAAATACCTGAATATTTTGCTAAACTAACCAAAAGATTTAGCATGATATGCAGATGAAAATGGCATATTTACATATTCTTTTGGATATACGATCTGCTCAATATCAAATATCCAAATACTTTAAGACAACTAACCAGTTGACTGAATTTCACTTTTTATCCAGTTTTCTGGCTTCCTAATAGAACAGTTTTCATTTCTTCCAAGAAGAGTTTGGCTTCTTAGGGTGAGAAATATTGTCTAGTAGCTTTAATAACACTTCGGGGTCAGGGGGCCGCAATTCCATTACCAAGTTCTCTATCACACTGTGTGAATTTGAGCATATGCCTTATATCTCTCTTCCTCCATATGCTTTGCTGTTAAAGAGGAGAAAAATAAAACCCATCGTTAGATAACATTTGAAAAGTATTTTCTAGAACATTACATTCGAGGAATTCAAGAGCACACAAATATTAAACGGATCTTTCTCCTTTTGAATTTAATACAGTGACTCATAAGTATAAAGCTTCAAATATTTTCAGGAAACATTTTTATCATTTACATTACTGAAATAATTCTGATTGTCCCTAAATATTCAGCTACACATCATATTAGCTAGTCATGTAAGACTGAAAGTATTGGACTCCAGGTGTAGGTTATGGGAATTTGTGTTTTTAATAAAATCTCCTCCAACAGGAACAGCTGTGTTTTGTCAAGTTGATTCCAATCTACTTGGATTAGAAGTAGGTATACCCAGTTCCTTCCTTCCATCTCACATACTGTGTATGCTACTGTCAGATGCCAACATGGGTTTGAGAAAGAAAACCTGGAGAGATTAAAAAATAGATTCTAGACAACCTGGAATACTTTTACTAGGACTTCCCCAAAAACTTCAAGAGTGGGGAAAATGCTTCTGTTATTTTTTTATATCCTTATCCAAGAAATATATACTTTCCATTAAACTAGCTAATGCATATAGAAAATAATTTAAATTTTCTGAGATTCTGCTTTTCTGTTAACACACAAAGAATTTACAGTCTGAATTTAATTCAATCAAATGCTTAGATTTGACAATACAAGTGTAACTGGGGACCTTAGGTAATTATTACATTAATTTATACTCACTGCATGGCACATTGGAGGTTCTTAGGAAGTATTTGTTGATTGGTTGACTGATTCCTCTATTCCCTGTTGTCATCATTAGCGTGAGCTACATCCCACAGAGGACACATATTGAGGTAAAATCTTTTCAGGTATGCTTCATATAATAAAATGGGTTATTTTTTCTAAAGGACTGGACAAGCAGCAATATTTAGGGGCTGGCCCAAATTTTAAGATTAATAGCACAGTTTCTAGAGTGCTACACATTAGTGACCTTTTTACAACATCATGTTGTGGAGACAGAAGCAAGAAGGCATGGCAGGCAGAGAATTGCCATTCTATGGCAGAAGACTTGGTTCAAATCCTGTTTCTCACGCATACTGCTTCAGTGAATTGTGACAAGACATTTGAAATCTAAGAGGAAAAGAAGTTGCAATCCTGCATCCATAGAAAGAATTTCTCAGTGATAGTTTTTTCCACCAACATATTCATGGGCATGGAGTGGGATGTGGGGGTGAGCTTAGGAGTTGTCAAATCTCCTATTCTTTCTTTTAAAAAAACTTTTAAAGTGGAAGAGCAATTCCCTCCATTCCCATTAAATTCTATATAGTATAGATCACTGATTTGAGTTTTCTAGAACAGTGATTTCCACTGGTGCATGGGAGTGGGGAGTAGAGAGAAAAATGTCTTGAAATTAAGTGTGTTCAATCAGAGAGGGGCAGTGTAGTCTGACTCTCCTTCACTATAAAATAATTATAAGATGCTTCACAAATAATTCCACCTGTCCTCTTTTTCTTATATCTGTATTATACAAGCTCTCAATCGTTCCCCCTTCCCAGTCAAAGTTGACTTCTGGATTTCTAGGTATTGACAGTATTTGATATGCAAGTGCATTGCAAAAACTCCACCAACACCACCTTTAGCTTCTGCAACCTACAATCTATGAAAAATTCATTTGAGCTGGAAGTAGTGACAGTATGAACTTCATTCTGTATCATGGAAAATGGGCCAGTTTGGTTGTCATGATTGACAGATCTGCAGGGCAAGTAATTGTTACATTATCATTTTACCCATTCCCACTCATCTTCCAGATGTCTCTATTATTATCTAGCTCCCCCTATTATTTAAGTCATCACGATTCTTATAACCTCAGTGTACTCTTCAACAAATAGAATCACAGATAGAATTTGAAGAAACTTTGTCAAGTTCAAGTAGTTCATTTTACAGATGAGTAAACTAAGTCATATAGGGGTTAAGTAACTTGCCCAGAATTATAGTGAAGAAGTCTCCAGGGCTAAATTTGATCTCAGTTTTTCCTGATTCTAGGTCCAGCTTTCTGGGCCAACTGATATCTTTTCTCTTTACACAACTACTACCTTACCATCTTCTTTATTACAACTGATTTCATATTTGTTTCCATGCTTCATCTCTCCTATCCCTAATCTATTCTCCACCCAACTCCCATAATGGGATTTTCCTAATATATCTGATTATCTTTCCCTTATGCAAAATAAATAAATAAATCCATTGACCTGACTTAGTGATAGGGACTATCTTGTGATCTCATTAGTATTAAACACTCTAAGTGAGAAAACTCCATCAACCAATATCAGTACCTTTTATGCAACTTATTATTTAGAAAGTACTGTGAGGTAAAGTGACTTGTACAGGGATGAGGAATCAATAAGTATGGGAGGTTGGGTAGGCTTGAACCCATGTACCCCTGGCTAGAAGGATAGTTTTCTACATATTTTTTCCCACTGCTTCCCATTACTTAGATACAATTTAATATTTATTTCATCCTTTTACAATATTATATTTTATATATGCTTTCTCAATAACGTATGGTGATAAATGCATATAATTCATATATAAATAAATTGACAGATGATAAATAGAAACATAAAAGTCAGAAATTGTTTTAGCATTACTGAGAATATAATAAAAACAATTTGGAGACCAGTGGTCTAGAACATTGGAAGATGAAAAACTAGCCCAAAACTGACAATCTGACTGTAAAGTGAATTGAATGCATCTGATTCCTTTCATACTATGGAGAAAAGATCTTATTTTTTCCTGTTACAACTAACATACCATTGTGATAAATCAAAAATGAAGTTGAAACCAGAGCCTGTCAAAATAAAACATAGATAGATAGACCCAGAATCCCATCAATGCAACAGAATGACAGCTCCAAAGAGCTCAAATGTAACCATGGTCCCACTGTGGTAGGTTGAGGAGAATCATGACTTGAGGATCTCTAAATTACTCATAAGGATTTAGCCATTCATCTCACATGTATCACACAACACCAATTTGTCCATTAGAGATCCCTTTAAAATACTATAATCAGGCCTCTATTATCCAATAGATTGAGCATCCTCTGTACCCAGGAAATATAAAAAACTGAAAACTTTGAGAAGTCCTCTGGTGCCGAATCCCATCCATTCCTGAAGAAGAACATTTTCTATAACATCCCCAGCATGGGACCCTACACCTTTTACTTAAAGAGTTCTACATTCTAAATTTTAATGCTCCCTCAGGTAGCTACTAGCTGTGTGACCTCAAAAAATTCATTTAATCTCTACTCTGATCCTCAATTTCCTCCTCTGTTGTATGGGATAAATGATAGTATTTTTTCTTCATCAAAATCTTATGAAAATCAAATTAGGTATCATGTGGAATATGTTTGGTAAATATGAAAACACCATGCGAATAAAGGATGGACTTCTTGTAATTTCATTGATATAAGGAAATCACAAGTGACAAAATGCCTTCCACTAATGCAGATCAGTGCATTCTCTGCAACTTAGAGTTTTAGAGATTTGGTTTAAAGAACTGAGAAATGAAGCGACTTGCCTAGAATCCCCTTTCCAGCATATATCTGAGTTGGGGCTTAAACCCAGTTATTTCTGGCTATTAGCCTAGCTCTTTATATATGCTGCCTCTCATATATAATTTTTTTTTTTTTTGTAATACTATGGTAAACAGCAGCAAAGATCTTATACCTCCGCCCACTTGTCAAATGCACATAACCCCCACTGTATTGGATGTATTGTACTGTATACATGTAGAGTGAGGATGTGGATGATTCAAGGAAGATTTCCAAATGTGGTGTAAGCTCTTTCCAAGCCCTTTGCAGGGCTTCTTACCTGCTTTCGGGGGTTCCCTGGCATTCAACTCTCAGCTGAGTCTCCGAAAAACCGTAGCATGCACAGTGGCCACACCAAGTTAAAGTTTGGCAGAAGGACTAAACCAGGTAACTGAGAGCAATGGAGGGGCTCAATCTCATGAATGAGTTGGACTGGCATCTTTCCCAAGCATGAGAAGACTTCTTTTAGCAGAATACTGGGGTGGAAACATTTTGTTCCAATGGTTATGAAGGTGGCTGAAGCAGGCTTAGAGCTTGGTCAAACTTTGAAGATGTCAAGGTCATCTACTGCATCTTTTAACATTTCCAGTCATCTTGGTTTTTGTCTTGTCACTAAACTTTGGTGACTCCGGAAGAGAAACTGAGTTTGATGACAGTCCAACTCTACCTCGTAGAAATCCAATTTACATGCTGCTCAAGACAACACCCCATGATGTCACTAGCTTTCTTCCAAAAATAAAGGACAAACAACCACAATGGTTTCCATGTCATATCTCCCATTAGACTAAGATCTCCCTGAAAATTAAAAAAATAATAATAATCATAGTTTTGTCTTTTTACGTCTTCAAAGAGATGAGTAGGTAGTACAGTGGTTAGAGTATTGAACCTGGAATTAGCAAGAATCTTTCTAAGTTCAAATCTGGTCTCAGACACTTTCAGGATGTGTGACCCTGAGCAAGTCACTTAACACCAATTGCCTTTAAAAAAAAAGTATCTGAGTTTACAAAGAATTTTGTTGCTGTATTTAATACACCATCTAATCTCCTATCTACTTTTTATGGGATGCTTTGCTTGGTGCTTGGTGATGCAGAGACAAAAATAAAAGGGAGTGTGATGAGAGGGAATAGTGAAAAAAATATCCCTGTGCCTCTAAACAGCAGGTTCTCTACCATTGTTGCTGCTGGCATCTTTTGAAAATAAGGGATGTTGTTCTATGTATGAACAGGCAACATGAGGTCAGAGCAGAGCCTTCAAACCCAGTCCAGTACTTCACAAACTGTAAAGTCCAGTACTTCACAATGTACTTGAAAAGAGAGTGATTTCCAGGATAATGTTGAATTCCTTTATGATTTCTGAACACACTTATCTACAAAGAAAAAGTAAATAGATCTTATGACACTGCCTTTAAGAAACAGAATTCTCAGTCCCTAGATCGTCCCAATCTCTCAGAGAGAGTATCTCTCATGGAGTCTTAGAGCTAAAGGAGAAACAAAGTTCTTATTAATTATTATATGAATCAATGAAAAACCTAAATTTTTGCCACCTTCTAATCCCAGCACTTGTTCAAACTTTGCAGGGCCCCTAGGGAAAATATAACTACTCTAACAAGTTTCTGTTCCATGGGCATCTAAGGAATATTATGATACTAGAAGTCCAGAGACCCTAGTATGGCAGTTGACATTCAGAATTAAAAATAATAATAATGATAATAATATATATTGATTTTTATAGGCTATTGGGAGTCCTCAGCATTTAAGAAATGTAAATTCAAATGATTTATTCTTTATTGCAATGCTGTGATGTGAATAGGATTTTTTCTTTTCTTTTTTTTTTTTGTTACTTGAAAATCAAAAAAAGATAAAAAGAGCAGAAAAAATGAAGAAACCTGAGGAAACTGAGGTACTGGGCAACAAAGGGGTTTGCTTTAGAGTCTCGCACTAGTTAATGACTTCTTTGGGATTAGAATTTGGCTCTCCTCATTCCTTTGGGCCTTTACAAAGATCAAACTACCTCTCGTGATGCAGAGTCTGGAATGGCAAGAGCTTATTATCTTTTAAGCCTTTGAGACAATATGTGCCTTCTTTTAATAATGGCAGTAAGTGATATTTATTTTTAATAATACAAGAGGAACTTTTTTCCCTGAGAAGGAGAATGGTGAAAGGTCTCTTTCTCTTTTCCTCTAAGTACTATATCTATTGCTTATTTTGTGGATAATAGAAGCACACCATCTGCTAGCTAATGACAAAGTTCACGTTTCAGGCAGAACTTTTAGATATTTGCTGTTTATTTCCTTCCCTTTCTTCATAGATGATGAAGACTTTCCTGGTTTCTCCAGCTTATAGGTTTTCCCCATCAAGGTTATCTTGTGACCATTCTGGAAAGGCTGGTTTAATGTACACCTCTAAGTGTACATGTTGATATGTTGTCTCCTCTATTAGAATGTAAGCTTTTTGAAAATAGGATCTATTTCTTTTTGATAGTGGGATGGAGGAATTCCCAGCCCTTAACTAGGTTCCTGTCAGTTTATACATGTTTTTAATTGATTGATAATAAGGAAGGATGATAATAGAATTTTTTTTTTATTTTTTTTCTCCTGGAAGGATTATTCCCTGGTCCCATATATGTGGACAATTACCCTACTTTTTGCAAAATAGTAAAACGGCAATAATATTGCAATGAAACTTCTGCCTCTAACTAAAACACAAGACTATAATCGGAATGAATTATTGTATGTATGTATGTATATATATATATATATATATATACTTATATATACATGTATATGCACACATACATACAAAGTGTTTATATTCTTCAAAATAAAAAAAGTTGTAAATTATTACGATCTTGCTCAAGGTTACTACCATAAATTAGAAAATAAATTTCATCTTTCTTTATATGGAAAATCAGTTGAAATAGGAATGGGAAAGGTGCTAACAGGATTAGAGCAAAAGGAGCAAAGGGAAATAAAATGCTGAAAAAACAGATATATATACAGCTTCATTTGCAACTATAAAATCAGTCCTTTTCTTAAGAATTTAATTTAATGGCACATTATTATTATAATTTGATAATAGTGGATGAATAAGATAATAAGTAAATGAAAATAAGTATTTATTGAGCACATAATTTTTTTTTTATTAACAGTACATATGCATGGTTAATTTTTTACATTATGCCTTGCACTCACTTCTGTTCTGATTTTTCCCTTCCCTCCCTCCACCCCCTCCCCTAAATGGCAGGCAGGCTTATACATGTTAAATAAGTTATAGTATATCCTAAATACAATATATATGGAGCACATTAATAATGAATAAATACTGATCTAAGTGCTGAGATACTAGTATGAAAGCAGGATAGCTCGTTTTCTTAAAGAAATCATTCAATTGCCATCTAGGTCATTTCAGTCAAAATTAAGCACCGTGAAGTAGTAGAAAGGCTATAGGGTTAGAAATGGGGGGAAAAAAACTTGCAATTTTAAAGAAAAATATGTTTAGTAATAGGGTTTTGAAGGAGCTCTTCAAAGAGCTCTCTCAAGAGAGACAATGTGTATGAGAGTGGTGGTAAAGGAGGGCTCTTTGCTAAGGAAAGTCTCAGGAAAGGTGATGGACATCAAAAAAAAAAAAAAAAGTCAATGGAAACACTCCTTGTGCGATCAATGACTTGGCTTTCTTTGATCATGACTCCAGAACTAGAGTGTAGAAGAGTAGGGAGAGGAAAAGTCCATGAAACAGCAAAGTGGCTGATGCTAAGATTGCTAGGAACTAGGAAGTGGTGTGAAAGATAACTCTGGGGAAAGATCACTTCCCTATTCTGGGCCTCTGTTCCCTCATACTTATAATGAGAAAATTGGGATAGATTGTGCGCTTTACCTTCCTCTCAAAAGGTCATTAAGTGAACAATACTCAAAGAATCACGGATGGGGAGGTGATGGAAGGCTTCATAATTGGATCATATCATCAGACAAAATTTCATGTTGAAAGAAACCTGTAGTCTTTCAGCTGCAAGGGAATAAAATAATCTCCCTACTTGTGCATAGATCTTCTTCACAAATAAAAGGGATACTGGGATTCCAGAGTGGCCAAAAGTATCTGAACTAAAACAAAAAAGGCAGATTTAACAAAGTATCCAGTCAAAAAACATTAATTCGGAAAGTACTGTGCAAAAGCAGGGGGTTATCTCCTGGAGAAGATTCCAAGTTCAGATCAAATTACAAAAAAATTATATCATAAATCTCACCATCTGGCTGGGAGATGAGATAGAAACAGAAATTTCTAATGAATATAAAATCTGACAAATACATTAGAGATATGCTACAGGAGTTCTAAATGGGGAGCTTGCTATTGACTAAGAAAGTTTCAGCTATTACTAAAAATGGGCCTTAAAAGATCAATAAGAATGTTCCAAATAAAGAGGAAGAGAGATATTCTTCCATCCAGACAAAAAGAAGATCCTCAAAGCAGATAGAGAACTGTCAGTTGTAGAGTTTGTTCCAAGTCCCATTTCCATTTTGTTTCTGCATGTAAAACACTATGGGATATTGAGGGCCTTGAATGTAATAAAGTTAAATTTAGTTATCAATCTGTACACAAGGTTGCATAGGAATCTCTGGGGAAAGGGATATACAGTGTAGAATGTGACTTAAAACATTTAAATTATTAAGGATGAAAGGGAGAGGGCAGAGAGGGAAATTTTATGAGAAGAAGTAGCAGCAAGGAAAGAAGACTGGGGAAAGTTACTTTATCATGCTCCATTAATAAGACATTTTCCTTCTTAAAAACCTAATTGTGCTTCCAAGAACCTCATTATCTTGTAAGATATCATCAATCCTGGAACTCCCACTACCTCAGTTTCCCTCTGCCCCCAGGGAGCCTTTTTCTCTCTGTTTGGACAGAAAGAGCAGAGGAGGAAAGGACAATTCCTCTCATAGTCTCCATTCAAGGACAGTAACCTGGGCAATTACTTCTTTATTTGGCACTTGTTGCACCCCTATGGCCTTTGACATTATACAATGGATACTCTCCTCCTATTTAAAAAAAAAAAAAAATATATATATATATATTTGTGTGTATGTGTATATATAAATTTTATTTAAACATGCATTTGTATGATAAATATAATTCACACATTAATATGAATATAATATTATATACAGACAAGATAGATAGATAGATAGATATAGAAAATTGATTAGATTCTAAATTCCCTGAATTCAAGGTCTCTTTTTTGCCTTCCTTTAAAGCCGAATTAAAGCAGAATTTACCATAGTGCCTGATACACAATAGGTGCCTAATAAATGTTAATTGACTGACTACTTGAATTAAAAATAAATTATCTATTTCACTATAATATGCATATCATACATCCCAGATAGATAGATAGTTCCAATATACAATCTACCTGTTATGTGAATTTAAATATTTGAAATAATTATTTTCTACATGAACTAAATTTTGAAAATATGAATAGCCTGTGGGAAGGAAGATTCCTTTGCAGCATACTAAAATTCAGGTTATGTATAACAATTGCCAAATTACTTTTTTTTTCCAAAAGAAGAGTCATGAATGCCAGAATTTTAAACAGATTTATGAAGTATCTTTATTATAAAACCATTAGAATTCATTGGCTATTCTCTTTTGGCTCAGAGTTTGCATATGTGGCAGGTTTAAAATAAACAACTTTGCCAGGCAAATTGTCCAAAAAAAAAGACATAAGAAAAAAATTATTTTCTTTATGTTTCTTGATTAGTTAAGTAAGAAGTTTTATCTTTTCAGGCTTACAAAAATAATTCCCAGTTTGACAAAAGGCCAGTTACAGGATACAATTAGAACAATGACATATCAGCTTTAACTTTGAGAATCAGAAAATTCACAAGACTTCTGCCAGACCTGAGGGTGTAATATGTATAAACTTGTAGTGACAGATTTTAAAAATTAAATGACAATCTATAAATTCTGCCATCTTGTCTTGTGAAAATATTTCCCAAACAATCCATAGGATCTTTATTTTTCAAAATGTTGTGAGAGTAGTTTTTAACATTTTATTATCATCATGTGATATGGGAACTGAAATGAAAATATGCCATAGTTTGGTACAAGCAAAAGCATTTTTTTCCTTGATTAAAATGAGGTGGGATAATTAGTGTTTATATGTGCATTTGACGATTTGAAGACCAGAAAAATATAGAACTTTTCATCCATTCCAGAGAAACAAAATGTTGGCTCTTCAAACAATTCCCTAGCTCCATATAGCTTTGACTGGTGTGAGCTACATTTGTTTTTCACTCTTTAATATTGAGTTAAGGTAGCATAGTAAAGACAGAGCCGACTCTTGGGTCTAAAAGATCCAAGTCCGTGCTCTTTCTCAGAAAAAAAAAATAATGATTGCATGATCCTGGGTAAATCCTGCCAATTCTCAATGTCACAGACAACTTGCTAAGATTATAAATTACAGAGAAGTTGCTGCATTCTTTGAGAAAGCACAAGAATCCTTCCCTGACTTTGTACTCTAAGAAGGCTGCCACACAGAAACCATATGGACTATCCACTTTATTCTCCAAAGTTCCTATTCCACATGGAATCTCTAATGAAAATTTACTTTCAGGAACTCTCTACCTCAAGTACTCTTGGATTTATGTTGCATGCTTGTCCTGGACCTACATTGCCAGGTGCACCAGGCTACATTATTCCTTAGGATTTTGGTATATCATCTGTGGTTCATAGGATATTTCCACCTTTATTGCCATAACCTCAAGCCCTTCGATGGCTGACTTTCTGTGTTTGTTAGGGAACCAGAAACTATATGGCCGATTATATATGACCATTTATCATTTGATACTTACAAGGATTTTTTTTTTCATATATATAACAAAAAACCCATCCAGACATTCCCCCCAGGATCTTTAAAACATATTCTCTTCTACCCTACCTTGATATTTTGGGAACAGTCTCAATATATTCAATTCAATTCTTAAATGTTATTGATTCCCCCAAAGGCCATGTTCCTATGTAGCATCCCTGCTAGATGTAACCTTCTACTGTCTGGAAACCCAAAGATCACTCCTGAGGAATGTCCCTTGTACTCAGGACATCAATTCTGATTTGGTTATAATAGAAAATCTGGAATCCAACTACTGGAAACTCATAACTCTCTCAGTCACTAAATACCTACTATGAGGCCCAGACATCGATAAGTGCTTTTACAAACAATATCTCATTTGATCTTTAGAACAAAGTAGATGATATTACAAACCCCATTTTTCAATTGAGAAAATGAGGTAAAGAGGTGGATTTATGGGTCCAGGCTTGCATAGCTAGTAAGGGCCAGAGTCTGGGTTTGAATTCATATCTTTCTAAAGGAAGGATGATCATAATGAGAAGGAAAGAAGAAAGTTAGAAGATGGTAGAATACCACAAATTCAGGAGTCTAAAATTTAGGTCATTGAATCAATTCCCTTTATCACCATTTTACTGTTGAAGAAACTTGAGCCCAGAGAATTCATCTGAATTGTCTGTCCTCAGAACCAAGATTAAGTCAGTTGATTCTGAATGTAGACCTCTGTTAAAAGTATCATGCTGTCTTCTATCCTGGGAGATCTCTGAGAAGGTGAATTAGGCTGCAAGTTCATGATGCTATTTAAACTTTCATGACTAAATTGAGACAAGGGCAACAATAATGTACTTTGAGAATCTTGATCTTTAATTTTAACCCTTTACAGCAAGGGGTAGATGAAGAGTTAGTGCAGGGTGGAATATGAATGGATCAAATAAAGTCTAAATAAATTAGGCCAAAAAAAGTACATGGAGAGTCTTGGAGAATTTTACAAACAAGTGGAATCAAAAAAAAAAAAATTAAGACCCACTGCAGGAAGAATAAATAATTCTCCCAAGTTCATTTTATTGGGAGTAATATTTGGTTGAATTTATTTCTTTATTTTTAAAGTTTTGAATACTTTACTAGTACTCTTGATCCTTTTTTTAGACTCACATTTTTAGGGTCAAAATATAAAATATATACAGCATATAATATAAATAATTATATTACATAGAATTTATCATATATTATATAAAACATTTTATATTTCATAAGTCATTATTGATAATACATCGTATATACAATATATTTTAAAAGATCACATAATATAAATGTTGTATGTAACATAACTGCATATTATATATTACATCAAAATAAAATATATGTATGTAATGTAAAAAAAATATTTAAAATAATTTCTAGAGTAACTAAAAGCTAATACACTCTGAAAATATAATGTGTTAAGCCAAATAAGCTTTTCAAAAATTTTGGAAAGCTTCTAAAACACTTGTTTGTGTATCATGAAAATTAATGTCTCCCAATCAAATAAGATTTTATAATAAAACCAAACATTCTTTTCATTTCAGTGATGTGAACTATATCTGTGTAAGGAGCATGATACTCATGGTTAGAATGATGTCTGCCCACTCCGGGGATCATGGGAGAAGTAAGCAAAGACATGCTTCTTAATTATACCTTGATATGTATCCAAGTGTCAAAGTTGGGGGAGTGTTATTTCTTCCTAATACTAACAAAAGAGAATTTTTATGAGAGAAATAACAGAAGGGGAATAGATTATTTTCAGGAGGAATTATGGAAGCATTGAAATAGCAAAAATCTGAGGAATTCCCAAATCATTTGAAGCTACTTGCATCATTGACACACAAACCCTCTTGGGATTATCTGAATTCTGTATGATGTCTAGTGATGGTGAAAGAGGCAGAAGATGAAAAAAAGGAAATTTTCATTCTGAATATCTAGCTGGGAACACACTGAATGTTATAGGATACATTCATGGATGGTTAAGTGATATTTACTTTTTTTTTGAATGTGCTGAGCATCAGACCTATGCCTTTGAAGATATAACAAACGAAACTGAAGGGAAATTTTTGCCATAAGGGTGATAATATTTAAATGGTGAAATAGGATGCAAAGTAGATACATACAAGAAAAAAAAACAGCATTCACTGAGGAAATTAAAAGTAACACAGAAGAGAAGCAATGTAGAACAAATGGTTAGATGTGTGATTGGAGAAACTGTATAAGTTGAAGAAGATTTCCTGAGGTACCTGAATTCAAGTTCAACTACAAAATGGACCAAAAGAATAGCATTGTGAAATGATACAGTATGAGAATTTCAGCCACATCTCTAGTTAAAAAAAAAAAGATTCTGATAAAGTTCAATTTAGATTTAGAGATGTTCCTCTCTCTACTCCAAGGAAAGCTCAACTTAGCTATAACCCTTGAAATAATGTTCAACCAGATGCAACCACTGGCCAGAAGAAAGATTCAGAAAGTGTGTGCCCACTTGGCAGAGGAATATCTATTCTAAGGTATCTCTAAAGTGCAGAGACCCAGGAAGATCTATGGGAGAGAGAGTGACAGGAGGAGAGGATGATGTCTTTCTAGAATTCCCTTCTTAAGTTCTCATTTGACCCTTTATCTCTGTTCATTAGACAATGCTACATCTTCAGTTGATCAACTAGAAATCTCTAGTATTTATGTAGTACTTTTAGAATTGTGAAATATTTTACATATATTATCTAATTTTATCTTCACAACCCTCCTGGAAGAATGGTGCTATTATTAGCACAATACACAGGTGAGGAAAGTGAAAAACAGTTAAATGACTTGCCAAAGAAATAATTATTAAATGTCTCTTGCAGGAGTCAAATTCAGGTTTTCCAGGTTCTAAATTCAACAGTCTATTCACTTTGTTATCTAGCATGGTTAGCATTTTTTCCTAAGTCAAAACACCTTTCCCTCCATTATGACCCATTGAAACCTTAAATCACTCTTTGAAGACAATTCAAATGTCAACTTCTCAGTGAAGTCTCCATGATGGCTTTCTCCCCATAGACTTGGTGTAGCCCTTCAGTTCCTTCTCTTTCTATTGATTAAAGAGATTATGTCTGAGAAAATCAAGGGCCAGCCTTGAAGTCAAGAAGGGATATATTCAAATCTTGTCTTTGACAAGCTGATTGTATGAAAATGTATAAGTCACTTTCTGAGTGAGCAAAGCAGTTGTTCAAATTGTCTAAATCATAAATGAATTAATAAGCTGATGCTGACTGGGGAATTCCCTTCTCTAGTGAAATACATTGTTTTGTTTTACTTTCTATAATGAAATTCCATGGACATTGTGTTTGTTTTGTTTGTGTTTTTTGAATGCACAAAAAATAACTATCATATAATAGCTTTAGATTGAGAATTTCCTTCAGAGACTATTTAATCCAAACTCCTAACTTTATGGAAGAGGGGGGATAGAGGACCAGAAAGAGTTTTTACCCAAAATTCTTTTGTCTTTTGCCAGTTATTTTCCCACTCCTACAGCAAAATGCTTTGAAAATATAAAATTCTTTATCTACATGATTTGTATCTGAGGTATTTGCATGTGTATTTACTATTGATTAGTTAATAAGCTCCATGAAAGTGGGGATATTTTATTTATGATGAATTCAAATTAAAAGAGAAGGCCAGAGCAAAGAGGGCTGGATGTACAATCAGGGTGTGGATTCAGACATTGACCTTATCATCCCTTGTGTGACTTTGGGCAGGTCACATTACTGCTCTGATCTCCTGATGATTTATAAATCACAGAGTTGTATAGATTTATCTGAAGCTTTCAACTTTGGATATATTCCCTTATTTATTGAAACAACAAAGAGTAATTATATAGGAATGCTGAGTTTGCTGAAACAGTGTGGAAATCAGGAGATAAGTTCTGAATATAAAAACAAAATTTACTCAGTTTTGTGAAAAACTGAAGATTATGAATACTTGCTTAATTTTGTGGCAGATTACACAGCATAACATGAAAGATTTTTGGGTAATCTGCAGAGAAGATCCAAAGATCACACAAAAATGTGCCACATTTGTGCAGCAAAAGGAAAATAAAGTGACCTTATTGAACTTCTTGAAAGGATTTCTAAGTTGATTGATCTGCAGGGTAATGAAGGCATAGTTCATCTAGATTTATAGATAGAGGAGAAAGAAGGACATATGAGTTAGAGAAAAAATATTTAGCAATCTCTGAAACACATCTTCCCATGTTTCTCTGAATTTCCTATATTCATTTTCCCCTTGCAGCACATTTTTTTTCATTCACATGCAGAGCACAATTGCACATCACTTTTAAAATATTTAAAATATTTTTATTAAAGGTTTTTTTTAATTTTCAAAACATATGCACAGCTAATTTTTCAAAATTAACCCTTGCAAAACCTTGTGTTTCAATTCTCCCCCTTCTCTTCACCCTCCCCCCCTCGCCATGGCAAGTAATCCAATATATGATAAACATGGTAAAATATACATTAATTCCAATATATGCATACATATTTAAACAATTATCTTGCTGCACAAGAAAAATTAAATCAAAAAGGAAAAAATGAGAAAGAAAATAAAATTCAAGCAAACAACAACAAAAAGAGTGAACATGCTATGTTGTGATCCACACTCAGTTCCCACAGTCCTCTCTCTGGGTGCAGATGGCTTTCTTCATCACAAGATCATTGGAAATGGCCTGGATCATCTCATTATTTAGAAGAGTCACGTCCAACAGAATTGATTATTGTATAATCTTCTTGTCGTTTGTACATTATTTTTAATGATACAAATATTTGATTTCTAGCTGTTTTCACAAATTATGATGCTAAGAGTAAATTTAACCTTCTGGGTCTTTTTTGGTAAGATTCCTCATTGATATGTATTTCTAAAAAATTTTTTTTGAGTCAACTAAAACTCTAAATTAGCAAATTTTGTATGAGATTATTAGTAATTTTTCTTTCAGAATTCAACATTATTTTCCTAAAAAGCTCTAGACAAAGCAATTGAGCCAATTTGCAGATCCACCTGCATTGAAATAGGAGGATTGTGTTCCCCTAACATTTCTGAAAATGAGTTTTCTAATCTTTTAATATTTTTTGCTAATCTGATGGGTGACCTTTCAAGGTACTTTTATCTCTTTATTAGTGATTGTAAATTATGTTTTTTCAGTAATTATTGATTGTATTTTAGGACCTTATATTATTTACATACTTGAATACTTTTTCCAGGAATAATTCTTGATCTTGCCTAATTTGTGCCAATTACCTATCAATTTCACATTTCAAACTCTCATTGGAGTTGTTTGATGAAATACTGCAGTAGCTACTGACTCCAAGACCTGCCTCTTGAATGTTCTCTGAACAGATTTCACCCTTATGTCATAAAGTGTTCCTCCTGTAACCCTAAATTGCCTAGGCCGGAAAATATCTTACCCAATCTCTTTTTTGTTCTGCACAACACAATTTAATTTGAGGTATAATTTGATGGTTGTTTAGAAGTCAATCTTGAGTTCAGTGGCTTTGCTGTCTATGCTCCACTGTCTTGCTCTGTCCTCCAGCTGTCTCTCATAAACAAGATTTCACATGCCTTCAACACATGTGGTTACCAATTTCCTAACTGTATTTGCTTCTTAGTTCTTATTGAAATCACACAAATCAAAACTTCCTTCGAAGCAATGAAAAAGTATAATCTTTCCGAGGCATTTTCTTCTTCATCCTCCTTTCAGTTTTCTCTTCATGACATTACTTTGTAATATTTTTATCTGTACTTTCCAGGCAAATATAAGAACCTTGAGGGCAGGGACTCTTTTTCTCTTCATTCCTTCCTATCTCTCTTCCTTCCTACCTCTCTTTCCCTCCCTCCTTCTCTTTCTCTGTTTCCCTCCTTCCCTCTTTCCCTCACTCCTGTCCTCTTTCTTTGCTACCTTTCCTCTCTTCTGTTTTCCAAGTGAATTTTTTTTTTTTATTAAAGCATTATATAACAAGCTTAATGCTGTCATGGATGAATACCCAGTGATTTTTAGAATTTAAATCCTCTCTTTGTAAAATTGAAATTATTTAGTTCAATTTGATTTTTTTAACCCAGATGTTTTCTAGTTATCTTTGAAGTAAAAACAAAACAAAAAAACAACTAATTTTAAATTTAAACTTTAATTAATCACAAGACAATTATACCATTATCTAATCTGAATGAGGAGCTGGCATCTTGCATTTCATTTGGCAAGCTGGATTTTCCTCTTCATATAATACAGCTGATATTGTATGAGCCTTTTAGAATCTTCCTTTTTTCTCTCACATCTACTTGCTATAATATACCTTCAATTGTCCCCTTCTCACTCTCAAATTGAGTGAAGCCCAATGTTTTATATTTTCCCACATAAGTCACTAACATGGAGAGAGTTCTTTCTTTAAAATTATTTATAATGAGCTTTATATGTCTTATCCTCTCATTTTGATTATAAATTCCATGAGGGAAGAGTACTATTTTTATCAAAATTTGTTACTACCCTCAGTAACTAGTACAGGATTTCATTGACACTCTTCTTTGATTTACCTATCTGTTCAATTATTCCTTCTTAGTCTCCTTTGGCATAAAAGTATCCATGTCCTTCCCATGTTGCATGAGAGCACCTCAGGGCTGTAGTCTTGAATTCTCTAACATTTGTCTAAGCAATCTCATCTATTCTTGGGATTTCCATTATTATCTCTATGTCCTTCCATCACTTCCTGTCTCTGTATCTTACCCTCTTCTCTTTCCTGAATTTAGTCTCATATCACCAACTATTGATCACAACTATCAGGCACTTCAAACTAAACATGTCCAATAAGAAACTCATTCTATTTTCCCCTAAAGTCATTTGTCTTCCCAATTTCCCTGTACTGTCAATGGCACCTCTATCGTTCTTGTCTTCTGAGAATTATACTCGACTCTCTACTCTCACTCACATCACTCCTACTCTCTATAACAAATCAATTTCATAATATCTAAATATCTACAGGGCCAAGGCTGATCACATTTATGATCTATGACATGTTGTACAACTGACTGATTTCTTCTTATACCAAAAAAATGTATTGAATTGGTTATGAATCACTTTCATGGACAGAGAGAACAAATTGACTCCTTCAGAGCAGCAACTCCCTAGTAGAGTACAAAAATTAATTTTAAGGCTTTGTGGTAGATAGTAAATACATCATAACAATAATTCAGACATTTTGAACAGAGATTACCATAATACATGTCTTCTCTATCTCATAGTCTATGTCAATTAACTTCCCTTGGATGGTCACAACAATCCAATTCAGAATCACTGTCTTGTATAAGAAATTTAGCTTTGTAAATTGAGGAATAAATCGATTATGAGTTTCCTGAAGTGCATTTGCAAGCCATTTTCCATAATGTAACACATATCAATTTAAATCTCATTTTCTGAAGTTTCTGAAGTTTAGAATTTTCAAAGGACAGAACTTCAGACAATGGATAAGCATTACAAAGAGGTAAAATGCTATCAGGAAAATAAATGCTGATAATTATATAATCCTAGAATAGAAGAAGTTATCCAAGAAAGGAATGCATTTTTTCCTTGAAAGAAGTCTTCAGATCAAAGCTAGATGAGCATTTATTGTTGATGTTGTAGGCTCGATTTTTCTTCAGCAACATTTTGGAGTACATTAAGATACAATCTTCAAAAGTTTATCTGATGTCTATTGATATTTCCATGTGAGTCTCCATGACAGATAAAATGATCTATTACAATTGCGTTTACAGAAGAAATGCAATTAATAAGTTGTTCCTCATCCTATTTTAATTAGAGTTTAAATCAAATGAGTTTGATTTATTTATTTATTTTTAGAACTGCATATTTCTATGGCCATATAATTCATCCATTGTTTTCCATTACTACAAAACTGAGTAGAAACTATCTTGCCATTCATTCTCAATGATGTACTTATTTCTCCATTTACTTCGAAGCCAAAAAGTGAGTTACTTGAGGTCAGAAACCATGAATAGCCTATTATAGCTAAAATATCAGTACACACTGCTGCTCTTAACTACTTTTCCAGTTTCCCTTAGGCTTTTTAACATTGCTTCCCAATCTGAATGTCCTTCTTTGTTTTGGGTTTATATATACTTCCCTTCCCTAATATCTTGACTCTACTCAAAGCTGGAGATATTTTTTAAGCCTTTTGGAGAAAATTATGTCAATTGATTTTATTCTTTTTTATTGAATTGGATTAATTATTAAATTCAAACTTGAAAGAAAGTATAACAAAATAATTTAAATATATATGTTAGATGTATATATATATATATATATATATATTCATCATATATATATAATAGAAGAGAAAGCATATAAAATTTATCATGAGTTTGATGTAATTACATGTTTTCAACTAGTCAAGTAAAAACAAAACAAAACATTTATTTTACCAAGAACTGAGCTATCTAGCTGTATGACCCTGGGCAAGTCACTTAACCCCAATTGCCTCAGCAAAAAAAAAAAGAAAAAAAGAAAGAAAAGAAAAGAACTGAGCTAGGGATAATAAACACAAGCATTCAAGAAATGGTTCATGAGTTCAGGAGACAAACTATATGCTTGCAACAAATATAAAGAAAATATTCCAGGGCAGCTAGATGGTGCAGTGGATAGAACATCAGCCCTGAAGTCAGGAGGATCTGAGTTCAAATCTGGTCTCAGACATTTAACACTTCCTAGCTGTGTGACCCTGGGCAAGTCACATAACCCAAATTGCCTCAGCCCCCCCCCCCAAAAAAAAAATTCCAAAATACAGCAGCATAGGTGGCTTTATGGTAATTAATAATATTAATATAATCACTATAGTCATTTCTAAAGAAATACATTCAAATATCAAGTTTACATAGTTGAATTATGTTAATAATGGGAGTTAATAATGGGATCTGTTCTGTATGATATACAAATTTTTCCTGCCCCATGCCTTTTATCCTCTTTGGCTGTTGGGTAAAAATGCTACATACAAGATGGTGGGGAAAGGAACAAGAATTATTTAAGCACCTACTATGTATCAGATACTATGCTAATCACTTAACAAAATCATTTCCTTTGATCCTCACAAGAATCCTGGGAGTTGGATGCTTTATTTCACGCCCTATTTTATAATTGAAGAAAGTGAGTGAGACAAATTAAGTGATTTGTCAGGGTCACACAACTAGTGAATGTCTAAGGTTGGGTTTGATATGAAATATTTCTGACTTCAGTCCAGCCACCAGCTTCTCCTAATAAGAGCCCAGCAAACTGCCCGTCTTCCCCTTAGCTCTCTTGATGTCATAACATAAGACATGATCTGTCCATCTATTATCTCTCATTCCTGCTAGCCAAGCAGACAACCTCCTTTCTCATCCATAACTCTCTCTAATATGAATCTTAATGTCATCTCCTTTCATTGGTAACATATTACAGACTATTTATACCTACCATGTAATTTTCCTTTGTCCTTGGGTTGATAAAAAATTTAAATTCTTTAGTTGCCATAGTGCTCCATTACTCAGATACATTCTGTTAGTCAACTAAGAACAAACAAATAAAAAAGTAGCTGATATTTTCTCTTTTTTTGGCAGAAATTCTGTATTTGTGATTTCAATTTGTCATCAATGTCATTTATAATGCAGGTGAATCTTAGCACATTATGATAGCTAAGGAAATTGGTGGTATTTGTGAAGGGCTAAGGGTTAAGAGTGCATATATTTTGTTCTTTTGAATATATTTTGATTAAGTTCAAATCAACTGAAAAATATGCTGCAGAAACCTTCATTAAAGACCACATATTAGAGGGGCAGCTAGATGGTGCAGTGGATAGAGCACCATCCCTGAAGTCAAGGACCTGAATTCAAATCTAGACTCAGACACTTAACACTTCCTTGCTGTGTAACCCTGGGCAAGCCACTTAACCTCAATTGCCTCAGCAAAGAAAAAAATAAAACAACAACAACTACAAAAAGATTAGATATTAGGAATCAAATTCTTGAGCAAGTTACTTGTTTCACAAGTACAGCTAACGTCTTCTAATGATATTCTAGATGAAAATGCATACAAGGTGTAATTAAAATATGTAAGGCTCAAACCAAATTAGACACATAGCATTAAAAAAAAATCTTCTGAAATTTGAATTAAGTTATAAACCTTGATAAGAATCTGGTTTTTAAAATAAAGTGGAAGGAAAGTGTTAAGTAGGGAAATTTGTGTACAACCAAGGCTTTATGGGAAATGAGATCATACACAGCTGTCTCAGCTTATGTTTGTATTCCCCAGGGGAAAAAAAATGAATGAATCAGAGAAACATTTCCCTGCAAGAGACATTTACTTGAGGAGGTTGTAAATATGCAAATCATTTTTACAAATTGCCATTCTGCTCAGGTTAGAAGTAGGTAGGATTTGGAATCAGAAGGCCTACCTACAGTCTTTATAACCTTGAGCCATAATCTTCTCTTTAGGGACTGTTGTTCTTAAGCGAAAACTGAAAGAGGTTGAGAGTTAATTAATATTTTCTTTCCCCAGAAGTAACTGATATTGCAGTTGAGTAAGAGTTAGAACTAGAATCTGAAATATCTTAGTTCAAACTTGACCTCAGACACAATAATTTGACATTGGACTTGTAACTTGTTTCTATTTCCTCAACTTTAAAATTAGGGTACTAATAACATGTATCTCATAATGATGTGATTTAGGAGCAAAATTGCTAATTTCAAATGAAGTATTTGTGGTTAAGCGCCAATTGATGTAGGCACTGCAAATGTTAGGGTTCAGTCATGTGAAGAACTCACAATGGCCATTCTCTTTGACAAAACATAAGCTTATTTAGGAGAAGAGGTTATAGACAAAATGAAAAGCTAAAATAGTACCAGGAGTGGGAAATAGGAAATAGACTTGGGAGGGCATATAGTTAGTAAAGAAAAGCGGTTTTAACATTTATTGATGTGAAAGACAACTTTCCTAGTGAAACTCACAATTAGCCCACTAAAAGGAAATACCCCAATGAGATTGGGAGTATGCCTTTATGTGGCAGACTAAATCTATAGAAGAAAGACACCATGAGGCATGGCCAGGGGGGAGGGTGAGGATGAGAAGAGAGACACCTTGAAGCATGTTGGGGTGAGAGGACAGATGCCACATAGCACTGGAAAATAGTGAGGGAAAAGACACCACAAGGCAGAATATCATGGTGGGTGGAACCAAAGAGGTTCAGAAAAGATGGCATGAACAATGAATAGATTTATAAGGGAAATTTAACCTGAAGAGTTTGACATAACTCCATAACTCAGGTTTCTGACTAGACATAGCATGGTGGGGCTACCCACAACCTCCAGAGAGGATCAGATCATGAGGTTAAACTGATACTCATCAGTGTTTTTCTCCACCTACCTTAGGGAGGCATTCCATCAATAGTTATTTCTCTAGTCTCTGTCTTGTTACTTAGGACCTCATCAACAGGATTGTTATGAAGATCAGTTGAGATGATAATTATTTTGACACATAGTAAGTACTTTATAAGCATTTCTTATGCACATACTATGTGCCAGATACAGTGTTAAATCCTAGTGATAAAAAGAAAGATATAAATTCAGCTTTTGTCCTCCAAGAGCTAAGATTATAATAGGAGAGACAACTTGCAAACAACTATGTACTAATTTACTAATTATAAGGGAATTCAGGATGTGGAAATAAGGAAGGAAAGAGTTCCAGAAATGGGAACTAAGAACGAGAGTTCTTAGTTATACATGTGGAAATCAGCAAAAAAAAACAAAAACAAAAACAAAAACAAAAACAAAAACAAAAACAAAACAACAACAACAACAAAAAAAAAACCCACTGGTATTAAATCAGAGACTAAGATACAAGAAAATTGGATCTGTAAGGTAGGACTCATACTTAAACCTAAGCAACTTTTGGAAGAATGTACCTTCCTCAGAGGATGAGAATATATAGTGGGGTAAGAAAAATAGTACTACATATGAAGATATTCCCTTTTACAGAAATCTATAAATGTGAAAGAGAAAGTTGGGTGAACCAAATGTGAACTACAGATCAAAGGAAGGAGACATAAATCTGATGTGATTATTGATGGAGGAAATGCATAATCACTTCTGGTCACTGATCATAGAATTAATTGAGACAATATAGATTCGGTTGAGGCCTTCAAATGTACACATATTTGCTAGTACTGTGTGTCTCAGTATCTCAATATCTTTGTCTCTTTCTGCCTCTCTACCTCTGTTTTTCCATATCTCTATGTTTCTATTTCTGTCTCTCTCAAAATAGAACAAATCATAAGTTCTTGATTTATCTTTCTAATAGAGAACTTTTAAAAATAAGTACTAGAAATTGATATTCTGAATACAATACTAATCAATGAAGAGTAATTGATCTGTGAAGTGGAAATAATAGGAACCTTGGGAGAAAAGGATTATGATGCTTGAAATGTTGTTTTAATCAATATGATGTCCTTTGTTGTCTGATAGCCTATTTATTAATATGACAAGTTTTAAGAAATTCACAAAATTTGTCTCTTGGTCTATGATTCTTAAAATAGTGCCATGTCAAGAGGGAATGGAATCTAACAAAAATGAAGTGGGGGGGGGGGGCAGTGAAGAGGTATTTGAGTACAATGGCAGGTTGTGTCCAGAATAGCTTTCTGTAGGATCTCTAGATGGGCCTTGGTCTTAGTGGAGAAGTTATGAAGGCAGGAGAACCAACAAAAGGATGATTGATTGAGGATGGTCAAGAATGAAGTCTGGATTCTTGAATCTTCTATGTCTGTGTCTGAGTCTCTGAGTCTGAGATCGAGCTTGAGCACCCACACTCTCCTCTCCAGTCCTCTCAGCCCTTAAATACCTTAGTACAATTATATCACCATAGCACCCTGAGCATGTGCCAACTGTAGAACCATTATATCACCACATAACACTAAGTATATGCAAACTAGAGAATGATTATCTCATCAATCACACTGAGTAAAATGCTACTATAAGTATTTATGCTTCAAGTAGAACATAAGTGATCATGCCTTCGTTGACTTCTCAGGAAAAGGTGTGAACACCAAAGAAAATGGGGTGCCAAACCAGATATTGTCAGCGGGTCTCCTCTGGGCTAAAGGGTTTTATACTTTACCCAGAGTTCCCCCACTATCAGTGGCCCTCTACAATGGGGTGGCTTAGAGAGATTTTCACTAAGCTCATATTTAGAAGATTGTGTGCAAAAGATACAAATGAGAACATATGGGGGGGGAAGATCAAGTTATATATTCATGAGAGAATCATGTCACTGATTCCAAAGCCCTAAATTAAATGAGTTTTGTAAAGACTGAATTACAACATGAGCACCTATTTTAGATATGTTTGGAGAAAGAATGGAAAAGGAACAAGATAGTTTATCTATGTTTGAATGATCATGATCATGGTAATAGGTAAAATGTGAACCTTGACAGTGTCCATGGAGATGAAGGAGAGAAAATGAAAAAAAAAATCAACACTATGTATAAATACATGTATATTACATAATACATATATTTGTATATATATACAAAATACATATATTACATAACAGAATACATACATATAAAATTGCTGTTGTTATTTTTTATATTATGTTTTCTGTATTTTCTATATTAAAGAGACTTCATTGGAGAAAGAGAATTTAAAATAGTAATAGCATGGTCACTGACCACTAAAGATTTGTGCATTTCATGACCTTCCCATCACCAACATTATCTTCCATTTAACTAAATACAATAAAACTTCATGGATTCACCCTTGCAGCAAATTTAGCATTTAATAGACCATGTCATCTTAAGGAGAAGAGTCAGACAGGATGTGAGAATGACAATGGCAATATGTGGCACAAAGTACTGGTCTGATCATAGACCTATCCTTTCCAAACTAAATATTTGCATTCAATAAAAGTGGTAGCATCAAGGCAAGACAAAATACTTAATGTCAACACATTAGAGTGCTTCTCCAGTTAGGAACAGGGTGTTGCTAACTTGAAGGGAAAACTGAGCCAATACACATTCAGGAACAGTGGAGCATAAAGAAGTGGGCAATTTTCAGAAATTTGGTATACAGCACTACATGTATTCATCTGGGTCAGAACTCTTGCAAACATCAAGACTTATTTGACAAAAATGATGGAGAGAGAGATTCATAAACAAAGGTGGAAATCGCACAGGGTTTACAATCAGGATAGTTCATTCCTCTCTAAGAAGGCACCTTCAACAAAGATAAAGTACAAGGAAAACTTAGATGCAAGACTCTTGACTCAGTAAGAAGACAGAAGAAATTTAGTTTTACACTGATGGTAATGATCCAAAGTGCTTTTTTGTTACCCTGCAGGTGATTTATGGACCAAAGACTTATGGTCCTTGTCAGATTCTCAGTGCTGATGGAGCTACATAGATCAGTGATAAGGATATCATCCTCCTCTGAACACTTCCATGGTGTTTTCAACAAATCATCATCAATCAATGCTGAAGTCACTGAACACATATCTCAAGTTGAAGTAAATCTCTCTTTAGCTGAACTTCCAACTGAAGAAGAGAATTTGAATGCCATTAGATCCTTCTTGTATGGCAAAGCAACTACTGTGGATTTTATTCTGGTTGAGATTTACAAGACAAAGGATTCACTGCTTATATAAAAGGACAAAATTGTTCTGGGTTTTATGTCAAGAGGATGTTATCCCCTAAAAGTTCAAGGAGGTCTCTGTTGTCCACCTCTATAAAGGAAAGGAAAATATATTTTTGAATGTGACAATGACAAAGGAATCTTTCTCTCAGTTATTGTTGACATGATTTTTCCTGAGTCTTCCTTAACTGGCTGATTCTTCATCTGAAAGATGGTCATCTACATGAGAGTCAGTATGTCTTTAGAAGAACTGATATTGTGTTTGCTGCCCAACAGCTTCAGGAAAAATATCAGCAACAGAACACATTTATTGGTCTGATCGAAGGTTTTGATAGTGTCAGTCATGAGGAATTTTAGAAAAACAATGCAAAATGTGGTTGCCAGAAACATTTATCATTATTAAAGGTCAGTTTCATGATGGTGTTTGCCAGTTTTGGTTTAATATATGTTGCTTTTATGTTTTCTCAGTCGCCAGTGAAGTGAAGCATGGATATGTGCTTGCTTCCCTTGATATTGTGATGATTTCAGCAATATTGTTGAATGCCTTCAACAAGAATAAAAATGGCATCAAAATCAGCTGCAATAATGATGTTGAATTATTCAATTTAAAAAAGTTATGAAGCAGAATAAAAGTAGAGGGAGAGTTGGTGAATTATTTTTTTATTTGTTTGCATATAATTATACATTAAATATAACCTCTGAGATTGAGATACAACAAGGTCAATTCTCTGCTACTTGTACTAATTTTGGCCTGACAATTAATAGCAAAAAACAAAACAAAACAAAAAACAAACAACAACAATAACACATGTTCTCCACCAATTAGCACCAATTCATCCATATATATCTGTTACTAGTTCACTTTCCTTGCCAATATACTTTTCAGGGATGTCTACATGGATGATAACATTGACACACACATTGCCAGAGCTAGCTCAGTGTTGGGAGTGTCCAAAGAAAAATGTAAGAGAGAATTATGAATCTGCCTACCAAATCAAAGGTTCATAGAACCATTATCTTGACCTCATTGTTGTATGCCTGTATATCCTGGAAAGTATATCAGATCCAAGTCAAGAAACTGAACTGCTTCCATTTGAATTGTCTTAGGAAGATTCTGAAGATTACTTGGCAAGAAGATGTTCTTGGCCTTTATTCTTGAAGAGGACCATGACATCAGTGAAGTGATGCCATGACATGTAAGTGAACTGGATTGAAGTGAGGGAGGGCTGTGCAAGTTTTCCTTGCCTCTCTTTCCCCTCCAGAGCCATCTGGATCCAATGATCAAACATAGATTAGAACAACTACAGATGGCCCTCACTTGACAAGGTACTGAGGTCCTTTCTTGAGTTAAACTACCAAGCATTCAAACTCTACTACAAAGGGCATAATTCTGATGGAGTGGCCACAATGTTAAAACATATGTTTGCCTTACAGACTGTTTTACAGGGAACTTACTGAAGACAGGCATTCACATGATGGTCAGAAGAATACACACCCATTCTAAAGAACATTGGGATAGATTGCATGATATGGGAGACCCTGAGCAGATCATCTAGTAGTGGTGTGCCCATATTAAAAAAAGGTACTGTACTATCTGAACAAAGAAAATTACAGAAGCTCAAAAGAGCGAGATTCACAAATTTAGAGGCATCTCCACTGCAAATGTTCAAGTCGACCATTTTTGCCTGACACAACGTCTCTTGACTCCACTGTAGTGATGTCATTTTGGCCCTCTTCGAGAATGAGGGGTTACCTAACCAAATGTTTAAAAGAATTATCTTCATGTTGGGAGACATAAAACAAAAAGTTTAAAAAATGGTGAAAGTCTAAATCAATAAGAAAATGCAGAGAACCATATATAACAAAAGTCTAATTTACCTCATATGAAAACAGTGAATTCTTTAAACTGTAGGCTGGGAACTTTATATTAATTCTTTGAAAATTTCTATAAAAAAAGATTAAATAGATTTTTTTGGCACTTGGAAAGGAGAGAAATCAAGTAGAGAGACTTAAGGGTTGAAATGGACTTTAAAACGAGGAAGTCTCAAGTACAACTTCATACAAATGTTTGACTCTAAAGATATGGAAGGAAAAAGCCATTTCTTCCTATTGAGTCAGATAAGTTGAAATAACCCATTTGCTGAAGTGACAAGACCACTTAAGGTCACAGGAAGTTTGTCCATTTTTAACAGAAAACTCTTTCTCCACTCTGGTTACACTGATGAGTATTCTCTTTCTTTAATGTCTGCTGTGGCTCAGTGTGCTCCCATGGGTTTCCTACTAAGCAACATGATATTAACTAATTCACTAATGGCCACCCTGAGCATCTAGCAGGAAGGATGCCAGCAAGAGTTTTGTACTATTGTTAATACTCAGCAAATACTTCCTTCCTGAGAGAGAAGACAGATCATTCTATGTGATTATAAATTATTTTTATTCTTTTGCAAGTGGCCTCAAAAATTTTAAAAGTAAAGCTTGTGGTAGAATCTATAGAAATAGTTATTAGAGTGGAGGCATGAGAGAAATTATTTTACTTTTTATATTAATAACCAAATATTAAATTGGGTTGCAGAATTTTCTCCTTTATTTCCTCAATTAAGTCCCAACTCATGTAAAAAGTCAATCTCTAAAGCACATGATTGATTGATGAGATTGCCTTGGTCCTTTGAACATTCTCTTCAATTTTGAATAGTGATCGACCCAACTAGGAAATCTTCTGTTTAAAGTATGAAGAGACTCCAATCTAAGTAAATCCTTACCCAGAGGAATCTTTTACCCCTCCATTATAATTTAGGTGACTCAGTTCATGAAGGGGAAAACAAATCAGAGTGTTCTGGATGGAGATGGATTTTCATCTAGATTGCTAGAGGCAGCTGAATGTCATGATCAAGCCATGTTCTCGAGAGGAACTGAAGACTTCCACTTCACCTCATCATTAAATGTCCACCAATAAGGGTTAATTTTTACTTGTCAGGGGCATTCCCTTAAAAAAAAAAAGAAGTTAAGACTGTCCATAGATTTGTTTTTAGTTACTGAGATAAACCACTGACCATCAATTTATTGATTGTAGGAACTAGTCTAATTAATAAATTAATCATTAATTGTTAAGAAACAGTCTCTCTGGGTTTTTAATTCATCACTAGCAGAAGACTTAAAATGTGTATGGAAGGCTGTCTTTCTCCCTTAATCACCTTGGGGACATTTGAAGAAAAGAGATTGAGGAAGTGTTCAGTAAAGTACTTGCTGCAAAGAAGAAAAATAAGGTGAAAAATTATGAAAAGGAAATGAGAGAAACTAATTAAAGAATGATTGCTTAAATAACAATGTTACTTTGGTGTTTATCACAAGAGATTTTTAATAGTAATAATTCATAATATGGAGCAAGAATGTTGAAGTTGAATTCAGAATACCTATATTCAAATCCCAAACCTAATATTCATTGGCTTTGTGATACTGCACAAGTGACTCATACTTTCCTCTCTAATGAATCAAGTCTCAGACTTAGAGTTACTAACAGCAGAGATCAGATTTTGCCTCCAGCATTTACAAGCTGTGTTACTATAAGCAAATTCATTTAATTTCATTCAGTCTCAGTTTCCTCATTTGTAAAATGTAGTTCTTGCCTCACAGGCTTTGTTATGAGTATCACAGGAGGTAATGTTGCTGTTGTGGAAACATTTCTGTGAGGTAACATAGATAAGGTATATTACAAACCTGAAATTTCTGAACAAATGCTAGTCATTACCATTATTATTATCCAAAAAATATTAGGCCAGATTGGTTTTAAAATCCTTTCCAGCTTTATGATTCTGTTAACTGATATTAAACACAGAAACAAAGCCTAGAAAACACTTAAAAAATTCAATCAATGAAACTTTTATGAAGAGGTATGCTGGACATTCTGTTAGGCAATGGGCATAGGGGAAAAATGTTTTTTTATTTCTTATCAATGATCATTTATAAAACATTAGGATGTAGAATAATGAAAGTTTATGAACAATATTTCCTAACAAGAAACCCAAATGAATTGGTATTGGGAGTGCCAAAAAGGTCAATTGAAAGGATGGTTGAAATTCAGAGAAGCAGGTCAGCTGGAAATCATTCATAAATACATATGAATTGAAGACAACAAATGGCAATTAACTGGAATAAATATATCAACATTTCAATAAAAATTTCAGTAAAGACAAAGATGTCATCTTTAATGACAGAACAATCACAATGGAACTCTACCATCTCAAGTTATAAAGTGGGATTAAAATTAAAATCATGGTTTGGAAAAGTAAAGAGAGTTTACCAAACATATACAGAAGACATTCTTCCTGTAAGCTATGTAATTTTAAAGGCACTAGGAGATTAGTTTTTAAAATATCTTTGATCACAATCTCCCTGAGATTATGACAATCTTTTGTCAGCTCTTTTTTCTTGAGAATAAGATAATATTTTGCCTTCTGAATTATGAACTTTATATTATATCCTGAGGTACCACCCTTTCTAAGGGAAAATCAATTTTTCATTGAGATAATCCTTCCTTTTATGCAATAGAAATTTTCCTCTTCAATTTGGTTCATGTAATTTTGCATTCCCCATACCCAGCATTTCTGAATAGGGAGTCAGTTTCTACTCACCTTCATTCCAAAAAGATATAAGGTATTTAATATCGATTCTTATTTATGATTTTCTCAAAAATAGATTGGTAAAAAATTCCTTATGAGAGAGATTCACGGAACTACTTTGTGGAATGGGGAGAATGTTAATTTCCCATTTTTGAAATGCATATATGCTTAGAAAGACAATCAGATAAAACATACACATAGACATTTAAAGTCATTTAGTAAATTTAACAACTCTCTACGATTCTTACCTGAGATCAAGGACTGTATCTTCTTATATCTCCTACAATACTCATATTATTTTCCACATGACTTATGTTCAATATCTTATTTATTGAATGGTTAATGTACAAAGACATTTTAATCATAACTTGCTTATTTGCATTTCTTTCCCTTTCAAAAGCAACAGCTCAGACACCCATTAACATGAATGTAAATCATAAGGCAAAACATTATAACAGAATTGGAAATGACAGGAATGGCAGATAAACAGACTCTTATGGAGTCTGTAATATGCCTGCTTTCTATGAAAGCATAGAAACAGTGACTGAAAGCTAGTATCATACAGTATTCATGCATAAGAAAATTCCAAACATCTGGGGGTCAACTTCTTTCCAAACTCAGCACTAAAATTTTATTGCAAATGGTTATTGTTGAGATGGGAATTTTTCTCCAAAATCAGATCATATAACAGCTTAGTCAGGCAGTCAATAACCATTTATTAAGTGCCTACTATGTGGGAGGCACTGTGATAAATGCTGAGAATACAAAGAAAAGCCAGACAGTTGCTGACACGGAGAAACTCAGCCTAATGAGGGAGACAACAAGCAAATTAAAAAAAAAAAAAAAAAAAAAAAAGCTTTACGTGAGATAAAGACAAAATAATTTACAGAAGGAAGGCATTAGAATCAAGAAGGATTGGAAGGTTTCCCCTCAAAGCAGTAGATGAAGGTGGTGACAACCTTTTGGAGAGTTGGGTCAAAGAAATATTATATTCATGGGTTTATTCCTCCTAAGAAGACATATGTGTTCAGTTAGTTCATGGTGGGTTTAGGCAGCAGGGATTAAAAAAAAAATCACAAGTTGAGGAAGGTGAAATTACATAGTGGGCTAATCAGGTTGTCAAGACAAAAACCACAGTTTGACAATGGCAATGATTGTTTAGTGGTTTTATCAATTTTCCCTGCATTCGATTGTTTTTCAGAAGGTGAATGATAGTCACATTATGTTTGGTCACTAGATTGGGGTCCATATGAGCCAATCTGAGTTGGTTCTGTAGCATAGCAGAGTTGTTCCAGGTCCAGCAAGTGAATACTGCAAGGGATATCTAATGTACTCAACTTAAATAACGCTCAGTTTGTCTCCTGATTCTTAGGTCAAACTGGCCTTTTTTGGATAGTAGGGAATCTCAAGCAAATCAAGGTGATAAATAAAAAATATTAACTACCTCAGTTTCACAAGATATAAAGAACATTTCAGATATAAGGCATAGCCTGAGAAAATTCTGGGAACCTCGAGATCAAATGTCTGGAGAATCATGTCTGGACAAGATCCAGGTGGCCACTGTCAATGAACTGAAAATATGTGTGATTGAGGATAATAAGATAGACCCTTAGAAAGGTGAAGGTAGAGCGAGGTGATGAAGTACCATAGTATTGGCTACAATTCTTAAAGAATAGATTGAAATAGGGTTAAGTATCAATTTACCTTCTAGTGGAAGGCATAATATTACAATGGAAAGAGTACTTACTATAGAGTAGAGACCCTGGATTTGAACTCCCTTATCTCATATTTACTAGATGACCCTGGGCAAATAACCTTATCTCCCTATACAAAAATCTTATTTTCTATAAAACTAGAGGCTTGCTTTAAGAGGCTTCTGAAGTCCTTTCTAACTCTTGCTGTGTGGGTAGTGTGTTCCACTTCCTTCATCTTTGACTTTTGTGTGGCTCCCTGTGGTTTGCATCTGTAAAAATCTACAATAAAGGCTTATTTCTTTTGTATCCTTTTGTACTCTGGGAAAGTGGAGTTCTCCAGGGAGATTTTAATTGACCATGTGAATCTGTAGTTTGTTGGGAAAAGCTGGAAATCTATTTATGGTCAGAAGAATAATTACAGGAATTCACTTACAATTACATATGACCCAGACTATTGTCTAGGACATACATGTGAGAGCTTGCTGAGGTGTCCTTTTGCACACAGTTACAATAATAACAGGGGACAGAAAAATTAGATAATAGGAAACATGATTCTCCACAGGTGAGAACAATTTCTTTTGTTTATTAGTATACTTAAAATGAGTTTTGCAAGGTGCTAATAGCTTGATAGAATAAAAGAGTAAACCTATACCTTGAAGGGGGTCAGTAAGCTATTCGTTCAGACAGTCAATAACAATGTAGGTTTATGTTAACAATAAGAAAAAAGAATAGCAATTTCTGATTTGGTTTTGGTCTGTTTAACATTGAAACAACTAAATATGTTTTTAGTTTTGTTTTATCTTAAAAGAATGATTAGTATTGATTCCTCTGACCAGAATTTACTTCAGAGAATATATATATATATATATTTTGTATGTATGTATATGTATACACACCTCCCCCATATATATATATGTATATATATATATATATAATATATGTTATTTTCTTAGAAATTAGTTCCAAAAACCTTCAGAAAAAAAGTATAATTCTTAGTATTACTTTTAGTTCACCATACTACACAATATCATTTTATTGCCTTGGGAGAAAATCCTTTGCCAAAGATTTCTCAAGTTTTTTTGAAAAGTCTTTTAAGAAAAATAAATTGATGTTCATATAGACTTACCAATGTAATGGGTTTCAATAATCATGGATAGAATTTAATTTAGATATAAAGAAGTGTTTTCTGACCCAAAACATTGCTAGAAGCCAGAGAGAGATTATAGTCAAACCCTTTGGTTATCTCATACATTCAAATAAATCCTGATTGATTAATGAAACTTTCCTTCTCAGAGAGAAGTCAGGTAATAAATTTCCTGTAAGTTCCCTTCCACTTCAACAACCATGTCAAAACACAGGTACAGGATGTGGCAGGAATTCAGACTTCCTAAAGCAGTTATATGTAATGGGCTGAGGTTTGAGTTGATGCACTGAGGTCCCAAGTATGTGAGGCTAAATAGTAATTGGGCTATACTCTATTAATATACATGATTGGATAAAGAACAATGGTCCCTGCCCACTCTCTGTGCAAGTCCTGATGTGTTGTATAGGAAATGACGATTTTGGTGGGTGGAGGCAGAGAGAGACAGGAAGAGAAGCTGGGGGAGATTGGGCCTGGGTTCCATACTCCTAGCTTCTGGTCGTGTGGCTGCTGGTCTAGCTAGCTTCTTGACTCAGCTACACACATTGCTATCGCCGATTCTCTTCCACATCTGATCTTTCTTCACTGAGAATAAAGACTGACGATTTTCCCCTAACCTGAATTCCTGACTCCTGGCTGATTTTAAAATACGTGATCTTCACAGTTATGGGTAGGCTGTGATTGGCATTACTTTACATAGAGTCCATGTCCAGAAAACTAGTGATGAACTAGTATACAATAAAGCGCTCAAGAATCTTCATAGCCAGTTCAGCAAATTTTGAAAATAGAGTTATCTTAAAGATATGGCAAAAGGATTAGGAAGTGTGTTCATTCTGGCATGGTAATTTGCAATAATTCCAAGTAAAAGTTCATAGCTAACATTATGTTCTCCTAGTTTCTGATCTCTTGGATAATTACATGTTGTTTTTGTTAGGAAAAATAAGGGGAAATGTGTAGTTAGGATATTTGTTTGATTTCAGAGAAGAAATACTATTTCACCTCATGATAAATTTACATTATCTATATTGTCCATACCACTAGTTTTTAATTGTTCATGTTTTGTATTTTGATATTTCTCATATAATTTTATTTTTATAAGATATACATAAAAGAAAAAGGATAGATTTTCATATATGGTTTGTGGAATCATTATTATATTATAGTCACACTTGTATGTGAGTCTTATTTCTCCAGCAAAATTTTAACTCACTGAAGACAGTAATCTTTCTCTACACTTTATTTCCCATATACCCCATGGCACTTAGTATGGTGGTTTTTTGTTTGCCTGGGTCTGTGATTTCACTGATGTAAGAAAAAATCATATATTAAAGTGAACAAACTCTATATACAAAAGAAATACAATCATTCTATAATTAATATATTATGGAATTTTCACAATATGGAAATATGTTTTGTATGAGTGCCTATATGAAACCTAAATCAATCCTTTACTTTTTCAAGGAGGAGAAAGGGTAGGAAGGAAGAGAGAGAATTTGGAATACAATTTTTTTAAATGTAAAATTATTTCACATGTAATTGGGTACAAATAAAATATTAAAGAAAAAGAAAAATTTAAAAGAGAAATGGGAAATTGTTTTCACTTTTTTTCTAAAATATAAACTTTAAAAAGGTATTTAGATCAAAGGGATATCAAAAGTCGTGTCCAGTCTCACAAAGACAAATGTATCTAAGGACTCAAAACTGAGTATTTCTAACTTCAAGGACACTTCTTTATCCATTCTACCAAGGTGCCTCTGAGAACTTGGAGTTGTACATAAATATTTACCATTGGAGATATATTGGGAATCATTTCTGACATTTCTTTAAATTTATATTCCTACTACAATGGATTTATTCTTTTGCTTCTGGTGAAAACTATTCCCTATTTTTTGACTAAATGTACCTAATGGTCTTTACCATATGTTTAAATGCTACATCAATCACTGAAGTGATAGAATGAAATACGATTTTTCTATAATTACTGGAAATTAAAGAAAATTCTTATAAAGTTGCATGCAGATCCTTTTCAATTTATATTTGTTTGTTGTTCTCCCTCTGGTTTCATCTACAAATGTATTTTGGAGCAGCTCATTAAGTTGACTTTGTGTCAAATTCTTTCATTTGTCAAGTAATATTGAAGTCTTCTATCATCCTTTTATATGTGGCTGATAGAGATTAATAGCCATTTTACCTATAGTTCCCATGCATACTGTTTTGACAAAGGGGTGACTGATGGCTGACTGAAGAGGTTTCTGTGTATTTTTTAACCATTATCACCATAGCAACTGTTTATATTGGGACAGCTTTGCTATAGGAGGCAGCTAAGTAGTGCAATAAATAAAGTGTCAGGCTTGGAATCATATTGACTCATCTTTTCAAATTCAAATTTGGCTTCAGACACTTATTATATGTGGTCCTGGGCAACTAACATAACTTTGCATAAGTTTTCTCATCTATAAAATGAGCTGGAGAAAGAAATGGCTTCAATATCTTTGTCAAGAAAAAACAAATGGAGTAACAAAGAAATACTGAAATTATCCAGATAACAGTGGACTTGACTATGAAATAGGAGATTTAATCTCTTTACTTCTGTCCCTTTTCTACTTTTCAGAATTTTTATTTATTTAATCACATTTAAGATGCTATGTTCATCATCTACTGATCTTTATAAGTTATCCTAATCTTTATATATTCTTCTAATTTACTATTTAATTTGATATTTGCTTAAGCCAGTTGATAACAGGAATCCATGAAGTAAGTTGATAGTGAAAAGGCTATAAACTCTAGTCAGCCATTTGGCATCTTTAAAGATCAGTTTTGAAGTTTATGACCACATTTAGTGACTGACACATCTAAAGCCTTCAAAATCTCTTCAGGAGTAAAAATTCGTGATGTACCCCTATAAGGATTATATATAGGGAATTATTTTGCTCTCCTATTTTTATTTTTTTTTTTTGAATCATGCCCGCTTTCTCACTGATGCCAATAGGGATAATGTCTATGTTGGTTTAGTTTGACTAATCTTGTAAAATTCTTCAAATAATTCTTCTAATTATTCATTGTCATGGTATTTCCCTATTATTTGTACCTTGTGATTACGTGGATCATGGCCTTTACACTTAAGCTAATTATGGGTGGTCTGACTTAAGTTGAGTGTCTGATCAAAAAGAACAATTCTCATTACCTTTAGATATATTATCAAAAGATGCTTTGGGAGCAGAGATGGCATAGAAAGGACAGGAAGTTGCTCAAGTCCTGCCAGTCTCCCATCAAAAGCCACATGAAACCAGACTCTAAAGAGAGTCTGACTAAATAAAACTACTCTCAAGTTCAAGATAGATTAAAAAACTTCAAGACAGGTTAGTCTCACTGGGGTGAAAAGTATTCAGAAAAAGCCAGACTGGGAAAGCCAGTGAGAGAAAAATAATCACAACAGATCAGCAGGTAAAACCCTCAGTTCTGGCTCAGTAGGGAAGCAGATGAGTTGGCAGCCTCTAGTCCCAGCTCAGAAAGCAAACTCTGGATAACCAGGCTGTTTCCTGAAAAGAGCAGCCAAAGCTACCCCCTGCAAACATAAGGGGCCTCTATGCTCAAAGCTAAGGACCTGCACTTAAAGCTTGGGACAGGGCCCACTTTTTCCCAGGAGTAGAGCTTGACCATGAAAGTAAAAAAAAGAGGAATTACTCAAAGAAAAAGAAAGAAAATGGACAAGAAGTTACTATGGTAACAGGGAAGACCAAAACACCAACTAAGATGAGGAAAAAATGTCCACAGAGAAAATGTCAAAAGAGATTGAAATTGATTTACAACTCAAAAATCCACTGAACAAAACAACACTTTAGAAAGTAGAATTAATCAAATGGAAAAAGAGATTAAAAAAAACTAACTGAAGAAAATCACACATTAAAATCTAGAACAGGACAAATGGAAGCTAATGACTCTATGAGACATGAAGAATCAGCTAAACAAATTAAACAATGAAAAAATGGAAGAAAATGTGAAATACCCCATTAGAAAAAGTCAACCTGGAAATTAGACCCATAAGACATAAGTTTAAAATTATTGGTCTACCTGAAGTGACTAAAATAAATGAGCCTGGAAAGCATTCTTCAAGAGATCAACAAGGGAAAACTGATCCGATATTCTAGAAACAGAGTGGGAAATGCTTATTGAAATAATCCATCAATCACCTCTAGAAAAAGATCCCACAAGGAAAACTGTAAGAAACATTGTTGCAAAACTCTCAAACTGCAATCACAAATTAAAAATATTGCAAGTTGGAAGAAAAAAGCAATTCAAATATCAAGGAACAACAGTCAGAATTACCCAGGATCAGGCAGCTTCTACAATAAAGGATAGGAGGGCCTGGAATACCATATTCCAGAAGGCAAAGGACCTGCAGTTACAATCAAGAATTAATTACCCAGTGAGACTGAACATCATCTTTCAGAAGAAGCAATGGATTTTCAATGAAGTAAGAAACTTTCAACTATTTATATTGAAAAAAAAAAACAGAACTTAAGAGAAAATTTAATCTACAAACATAGGACTCAAGAGAAGCATAGAAAGATAAGCAGGGGAAAATATGTATTATTTAAAGGTTAAACTGTTTACATCCCTAGGGGAGAAAATTATATCTCTAACTCTTGAGAACGGCATTTGTTATTGGAGCCGACAGAGGGAGGTATCACATGGAAAGGGGGTGTGTTTGTGAATGAACTCTAATGTGATGATATCAAAGAAAAACACATTAAAAAGTGGGAAAAGGTATGTACTGGAAGAAGAAGAAAGGGGATGTGTAATGGAATGCATTAGATCACATGAAGAGACCAAAAAAAAACCCTATTACAATCAAGGGAAAGAAGGGAGGGGAATAAGCATTGTCTGAAGCTTCATCTCATCAGTTTTAGTTTTAAGAGGGAATGCCTTAATCTTTCTCTGGGGTATAGAAATTTACCTAATCCTATAAAGAAGAAAAATGAGAAAGAGGAAAGAAAGGGGAAAGGGGGGGACTAGATAGAAAGGAAGACAAAAACACTAGGAAAAAAAGGTAAGAGAAAGAGAAAGAGTGAAAGGAGATAAAACAGTGAGTGGAATAGATTAAAAAAACCCAAAACACTACTAAGAACAGGGTGGAAAGAGAACAAAAATAAACACAGGGGAGAAAATAGCATGAAAGGAAATACAGAGCTTGTAATCTTAACTGTAAATGTGAATGGGATGAATGCTCCCATAAAATGGAAGCAAATAGCAGAATAGATTAAAAAACAGAATCCTACAATATGTTGTTTACCAGAAACACATTTGATACAGATAGACATATACAGAATAAAGATAAAAGGCTGGAAAAGAATTTATTGTGCTTCAGTTAAAGTAAGAAAAAAAATAGAATTTCAGATAAAACAAAAGTAAAAATAGATCTAGCTAAGAGATAAGAAAGGAAAGTATATCTTGATAAAGGGTACCATAAACAATGAACCTAGTAACTAAATAAATATTCAACAAGTAGTACAGCATACAAATTTTTAGAGAATATATTAAGTCAGTTACAGGAAGAAATAGAGAGCAAAACTATATTAGTGGATCTCAACTTTCTCCTCTCAGAATCAGATAAATCTAAGAACAAAATTAACAAAAAAGAAACAAGGGAAGTTAATAATATGCTAGAAAATCTAGATATGATAGACCTCTGGAGAAAACTGAATACAAAGAGAAAGGAACACATGTTTTTTCTCAGCAACATATGGAATCTACACAAAAATTGACCATGTATTAGGGCATAAAAACCTCATCATCAAATGCAGAAACACGAAACAGTAAATGTTTCCTTTTTAGACCACATGCAATAAAAATTATATTCAATAAAGGGGCAGGGAAAGATAGACTAAAAAACAATTGGAAATTAAATGAACTAATTCTAAGAAAATGAATGAAGCAAACAATAAATCATTGAAACAATCCAAAATTTCATCCAAGAAAATGACAATAGTGAGAAACATGCCAAAATCTATGGGATGTAGTCAAAGCAGTTCTTAGGGGAAAATGTATAACTTTATATATCTATATGAATAAAATAGAAAAGTAGGAGATTAAGGAATTGTGAATGCAACTAAAAAGGTAGAAAAATAACAAATTAAAAACCTCCAATTAAATGCTTAATTTCTAAAACCCAAAGGAGAGATTAATAACATTCAAAATAAGAAAACTATTGAACTAATTGAGAAAACTAAGAGTTTGTTTTGTAAAAAAAAACAAAAACAAAAACAAAAACAAACAAAAAAAAAAAAAAACCAAGAAAATAGATAAACCGTTGTTTAATTTGATCAGAAAAAAAATGGGAAAAAAATCAGCTTCTAACATGAAAAAAGATGAACTTACCCCCAATGAAAATGAAATTAAAGTAATAATTAGGAACTATTTTGCCCAATTATATGGCATAAAAACCAACAGTCTAACCATAATGCATGACTATTTAAAAAAATATAAGTTGCCCAAATTAACAGAAGAAATAAATTATTTAATAGTCCCATATTAGAAAAATAAATTGAATAAGTCATTAATGAACTTTCTGAGAAAACATCTCCAGAATCGGATAAATTCATAAGTGAATTCCATCAAACATTAAAAAAAAAAAAAAAACTATTAATTCCAATTCCTTGTAAACTATTTAGGAAAAATAGGTAAAGGAGTCCTACTAAATTCCTTCTATGACACAAATACATTATTGACCCTTAAATCAAGAAGTGCCAAAACATAAAAAGAAAATTATAGGCCAATCTCCCCAATGAATATCGATGTAAAAATCTAAACAAAATATTAACAGAGAGATTACACCAACTTATCAGCAAGATAATACACTATGACCAAGTGGTATTTAAACCAAGAATGTTTCAATATAAGGAAACATATTACCATAATTAACTGTATCAATAACAAAAAACAACAAAAACCATATGATAATCTCAATGCATGCACCAAAGGGTTTTGATAAAATATAGCACTTATTCCTAGTAATAACACTAAAGAGTATAAGGATAAAGGCAGTTTAAAAAAAATAAGCAGTATTTATATAAAACCAATAGCAAGCATTATTTGTAATGGAGAGAAATGGGACACATTCCGAATAAGATCAGGGATGAAATAGAGATGCCCATTATCATATTATTACTCAACATTGTATTAAAAATGTTTGCATTAGCAATAAGAAAAGAACAAGTAATTAAAGGAATTAGAGTAAGCAATGAGAAAATAAAATTATCACTCTTTGCTGGTGATATGATGATATACTTAGAGAATCCTACAAAATCATCAAAAAACTTACTGGAAACAATTTGTAGCTTTAACAAAGTTGCACAGTCTAAAATAAACCCACACAAATCATTAGTATTGCTCCATGTTCCTGACAAAGCCCATCAGTAAGAATCAAGAGAGAAATTTAAAATAATTGTAGACAAAATAAAATATTTGTTGCCTGTTTGCCAAGACAAACTCAAGAATTGTATGAACACACTTGCAAAACCCTTTTCACACAAATCAAATCAAATCTAAACAATTGAAAAAAATATCAATTGTTCATGGATAGGCTGAGCTAATATAATAAAAATGACAATTCTGTCTAAATTGAACTACTTGCTCAATGCCATACTAATCAAACTGCCAAAAAATTATTTTATAGAACTACCAAAAAAACCAAAATAAAAAATGACCAAATTTGTGATGACCATGCTAGCACCCTGGATACCTTAGAATCAGCAGGAGTCAGGATAAGCAAAAGTGCTTAGTCTTTATTCTTGGTCTTTAGAGATAGAAGTGAACAGGATGGAAGCAGAATCTCTGTTACCTCCTTCTTCCTCATCTACCGCCAAAGTGACCCTGGCTAGTCTTACTCCACCTTCCTACAATCCTCTGTATACACCAATCATTGAGCCAGAACAGAATAATGGGAAGAGCCATTTTCCAAGCATATGCCTATAGAATATTGTCCAATTAGTAGTTGGTCTCAAGTGCTCGGCTGTCCTGATCTCAGTGCATGGACTCAAGAGTTTCAGCCCTCTACAAAAATTCATCTGGAAGAACAAACATCAAGAATGTCAAAGAAATTAATTAAAAAAATATAAAGGGTAGTGGTGTGCCAATACTAAATCTAAAGCTGTATTATAAAATGGCAATGATCAAAACCATTTGGTACTGGTTAAGAAATAGAGTGGTGGATCAACGAAATAGATTAGATATACATGACACAATAATCAAGGCCTATGGTAATCTAATATTGGATAAGCTCCCAATTCCAGGTTCTGGAATAAGAATTCACTATTTGACAAAAATTGCTGAAAAAAAAATGGCAAATGATATGTTAAAACCTCAGCTTAGACCTACATGCCACACCCTATATCAAAATAAAGTGATAATATATACATGGATTGTGTGTGAAGAATGATACCATAAAAAAAATAGAAGAACAAGGGATAATTTATCTATTAGATCTTTGGAGAAGGGAGGAATTTATGATTAAAGAACTTGAGAACATTATGAAAGTCAAAGTGGACAACTTTACATTAAATTAAACAGGTATTGCATGAATAAAAGCAATAGAACAAGAGTAAAAGGGAAGTAAAAATCTGGGGAAAATTCTTTACAACCAGTGTTTCTGATAAAGGTCTTATTTCTAAAATATGTAAAAAACTGTCAAATTTATAAGAGTACAAGTCATTCCCCAACTGATAAATTGACAAATTTCAAAAAACAAATTTAAAGCCACATATAGTCATATAGGAAAATGCTCTAAATCACTACTGATGAGAGAAATGCAATTAAAATTCTGTGATACCACCTCACACCTCTCAGAATGGCTAAGATGACAGGCAAAGATAATGATAAATATTGGAGGGTAAGTGGGAAAACTTGGACACTAATGCATTGTTGGTGGATTTTGGAAATGATCCATTCATTCTAGAACACAATCTGGAAGTATCCCCAATGGGCTATGAAACTCTGCATATTCTTTGACTCAGAAATGCCACTAACTGGACCATACCACAAGGAGGGAAAAGGACCCATAAGTGCAAAAAATGTTTTAAGCAGCTCTTTTTGTGGTAACAAGGAATTAGAAAATGTTTAGATGCCTACCAATTGGGAATGGCTGAATAAGTTGTGGTATATGAAGGTAATGGAATATTATTTTCTATAATAAATGATGAACAAGATAATTTTACAAAGGCTTGAAAAGATTTACATGAACTAATGCTGAGTGAAACAATCAGAACCAGGAATATATTGTACACAATGTATTGTATATATTCCTGTATATCCATGTAAGTATCATGAAGAACAACAATGAAAGACTTGTTCTTCTCAGTGGTTCAGTGATCCAAAGCAATCCCAATAGACTTTGGACAGAAAATGCCATTTGCATCCAGAAAAAGAACTGTGGAAATTGAATGTAAATTGGTGCATGCTATGTTAACTTCTTTTTTTCTAGTTTATTTTATTTTGTCCCATGATTTTTCCCTTTTGTTCTGATTGTTCTCTCCCAACATGATTCATAAAGTTGTGTATTAAAATAAATAAATTAAAAAGAAACCAAAAATGATATTTCCAATTTCTTAATCCTTCTTTAGAAGGAGAAATAGTGAGCTGTCTTTCCATGTTTTTGGGAAAATTTATTACCTATCCAATCAACACATATTTCATAGTGTACACTATTTGATAGCATTGTAGTAGTGCTGGGAATACAAAGGGACATCAAAGAACAACCAAAAATGTCACCATCTTCAAGGAATAATTAATCAACAAGTATTTACTAAGTGACCACAATGTTTAATAGACTTGAAATACAAACTATAAAATAATCTGTGCTCTCAAGAAATATATATTTAGATAGTACATTAAACAGTGTGATATTTGTAGGAACAAAAACCTTGAATTCAATATTGTTTTAACATTTATAAGCTGCTTGACCTGAGTCAATTCATTTATGCTCCAAATCATTTAAGTCTCAGTTTCATCATGTGTAAAATGGGGATAATAGACATATAACCTATCCAGTGTTGTTGTGAGGATTAAGTGAGATAATACTTATAAATTGCTTTGTAAATATGAAAGTTCTTTGTAAAACTTAAATTTTAACAAATAAATATTAGTATTTATCATCATCATGATTATTTTTTGTAAATTTTGTTATATTCCAATGGAAGGTTACATTCTATTACATAAATACAAAATTCAAACCTCACAACATAGTGATCAAAATAGTTTAATTAGGGGGTGAAAGCATGGTCATGCTAAAGACACCTAGATGACTCAGTGGATAGAACACTGGACTTGGAGGTAGAAGACCTCACATCAAATCTTGCCTTAGCCAATATATTTCATCTAATCCTATTTTCCTCACTTTCCTCATTTATACAATTATCTCAAGAACGAAATGACAAATCACTCCAGTATCTTTTTTTATAGCTTTTTTATTTACAAGTGTAATTTTACAGCATTGACAATTGCCAAACTTTTTGTTCCAATTTTTCTCCTCCTTTCCCCCACTCCCTCCTCCAGATGGCAGGTTGACCAATACATGTTAAATATGTTAAAGTATAAATTAAATATAATATAAGCATACATGCCCAAACAGTTATTTTGCTGTATAAAAAGAACTGGACTCTGAAATAGTGTACAATTAGCCTGTGAAGGTAATAAAAAAATGCAGACGGACAAAAATAGAGGGATTGGGAATTCTATGTAGTGGTTCATAGTCATCTCCCAAAGTTCTTGCGCTGGGTGTAGCTAGTTCAATTCATTGCTGCTCCATTGGAACTGATTTAGTTCATCTCATCATTGAAGATGCCCATGTCTATCAGAATTGATCATTATATAGTATTGTTGTGAAGTATAGAATGATCTCCTGATCCTGCTCATCTCACTCAGCATCAGTTCGTGTAAGTCTCTCCAGGCCTTTCTGAAATCATCCTGCTGGTCATTTCTTGCCAAACAATAATATTCCATAATATTCATATACCACAATTTATTCAGCCATTCTCCAACTGATGGGCATCCACTCAGTTTCCAGTTTCTAGCCACTACAAAGAGGGCCGCCACAAACATTCGTGCACATACAGGTCTCTTTCCCTTTTTCAAACTCTCTTTGTGATATAAGCTTAGTAGTAACATCCAGTATCTTTTCTAAGAAAACCCCAATTGGGGCCACAGAGAGTTAGACATAACTGAAATGAATGACCACAGTATTATCAAGCATCAACTAATATAAATCATGAACATAATCTCCTCACTAAGCCCAAAATTCCCATGGAAAAGAAGCAGCATACAGTTTAGAATACCTTTTCATAAACTCACATCTACCTTCACTTCCTCAATTATCATTTTTACCAATCTATTAATCTAAATTGCAAGAGGAAAAAATTAAAATAGGAAAGTTAGTTTCCTCAATAAAGTTAGTATGTCCACAGACACAGTCACATTATAAGTGTTTCAGTGATTTGCTTCCACAGAGCTTCTGATTTTAAATCAAAAATTCTTTGCTCTGGTTGAAATATTTTTATGTGGCCCCAAAACTTCATCTGTGCCTCTCTTTCACCACTCTCTTCTTGATTTCCCCAACTTAACATTGATATCTATCCTTTCCTCCATCTTCCATGTTGACAACCAATCCTGTCCATGTTGTCATTAAAGCTATACCAGTAATATCCTAATCATGACAATTATTGAGGAAAAACCACACTAAGACTTGGAATTTGCCTTATTCATTTAGACTGCATATTTAACATGTCTTAAAATAAATCATTTTTAAAATCAATATATAATACCACATCTAACACCTGTAAAAAATGATCGATATTCCACTGATAACTAGGGTTGTTTATACACATCCATAATTCTAGGTCATCAAAATAGGCACCTGCCTTTCCAAAAATTGTTTTTATCCTAATTTGCTCATCTTCTTGCTGATTCCTTTTGTTCCTCTTGCTTCATTAAAAAACATTTGATCAGCAGAATTTTCATCTGCAGTTTATGAATATAATACCTAAAGCTATTTTTGCATGGCTTATTAATGTTCTCTAACCTAGATGTGTTTGCTCTTCCAAACGTCATAATTTTTCTACATAAATATCATTTATCAAATAAAGTTAGACTGTTTCCATTCTTTCTTCATTCTTTTAGAGATAGACCTGTTAACAAACCTGAATTTCATTAAAAAAATACACTTTATTTTTTAATTAATCTTCATTGAAAGAGAAAAACAACTAAATGCTATTGAAATTAAAAAAAAGGTTTTGAATCTTGCTGCTGAGTATATTTTGAATGCAGATTTCCAAAATAAAGATGGAAAAAATTTACCCTTCCAGAAATCTGTACATTTGATTAAGTGCCATAAAAGTTATAGGTGAAGTAAGGCTAAAAAAGGATATATTTAGCACAACGATTAAGATTATCAGTGACAAATGGTACTATTTAATAGCAGTTTGGTGACATATGCCCTAGATGTCTAAAATCTAGCAGGTTTCCAGTATTTAGAAACAATCCAATCCAACAAGCTAAAACCTAAGTTCTGACTGTGTTCAAGGCACTATGTAAAAAGCAAGAGACACAAGGAAAATACATATAGCAAAAGAAGAACCTTATATCATAAGGCACCTATACTTATTCTGTTTTGATTGGGGAAAGGGCAGACACTGTAGAGATAATGTGTAAATTTAGAAAATCCAGAGAAATTCCATGTAAACATAGAATCACATACATGATGATTAGTAGAAGAAGTAAAGACAAACAACTGGGGGTTTCAGAAACGTATTCTCATTTCTGACCATGGAAGGAAGCAATGAACTCTAAAAATGAAGGTTTTACACTCCAGATATGCACTAGAAGCTATGAGCATATTTCTGAAACTGTTCTAATATTTATAGGTGAAAGGCGTTGAGGGTCTGAAGTAGCAAATGTGGAAACTAGTTTTTTAAACTTTGGTCAGTGATTTCATTGAAGTGCCTGGATGAAAACTGCAACTCTTCAATTCCTTCTATCTATCTATCTATCTATCTAGATCTCTCTCTCTCTCTCTCTCTCTCTCTCTCTCTCTCTCTCTCTCTCTATCTATCTATATATTGCTTCCACAGTTTCCACAATTGCTATCAACAGTGACATATGCTCTACAGGTTTAAAATATGGAGTTTAGAAGGCCCCTGCTATCTATCAGATTGTGAGTTCTTTGAAAAGAGGGTCTATCTTTTGTCTCTTTGTATCTTCAGCACATTTCACAATGCCTTGCCTTCATAAACATTTATTGATTGATAGAGTCAGTCACATTCATTCATTCAATATGGATCATCTAAGTAAAACTTAGGTGATAGGTACTGGATTACCCAAATGGAAAATCACAACACAGTATTTAACTGGTGAATTAAAACAAAAAGAAGATGATCCCTATCTCCAGGAATTTTTGATCATGCTACTTTAATGGTCTCTTTCCTTTTCCAGTCATATGTTGTCTTAAATATGATCCTTTTAGCAAAGTGGTTCTTAATCTTCTATGTGCCTTAGATCACTATGTAAGTTTGGTGAAGTCTATGAACGCTTCCTCAGAATGTGGCTAAATTAATGTATGGAATGAAACATCTAAGAGTAAAAAGGAAAATGATTATATTGAAATGCACTTATGAAGATATTTTGTTATTTTTTTAAGTCAATGGATCTCAGATTAAAATTCCTTTTATACCACATATTGCCTGTGAGCACTACCTATATCCACTATGGATTTTCTATTGTCTTTTTCTTTGCATGTGATTTTTGTCCCGTAGGTTTGTAAAATTCTTTTCTCTGCCCTTGCATATACTAGAGAAAAAGAATAATTCAATTGACAATTGTTAAATCCAGTTAGTTTGGAATTTAATAATTCTATTTTTTGTCTCTTGTACTTACTGTCTTCTATTTGGTATTATGGCTATTTCAATAATTGTTTTTCCTTCCATGTTTTTTCTTGATTCCAAGTAACTTTCTAGACCACTAATTCTTTGATGCCTAGTAGAGCATGTTGCTTATTTTCCCATTATTTTTTCAATGCCTTGCACAAGGAAGATACTTATCAAGTCAGTGAACACAATTCCAAAAATCTAGATTTTCAAATACTTTCTAATCTAACTGTGGAGTCAAGTAGAGCTATAGATAGAAGTATAGAAGGTCTGAGTTCAAATCCAGCCTCAAACTTAGTAAGAGTTTGAATGACTGAGCAAATCACTTAAACTATGCCTCCCTTATATAAAGTAGGGTGATAATAGTATCTTTTATAAGTATATAGTAGGGATGATAATAATAACTGCTTCACTGAGTTCTGGTATTAAAAAAAGTGAAATGGCACATATAATGAACTCTGGCAACCTTGACACGCTATTTAAATGGCAGGTCTCTGAAAATACCAAGAAGAATTGATCAAATGGAATTTGTTCTCCCTGATTTTCTTAGTTCAAACACTCTCCATTCTGACATTTTCCCTTGCTGTAACTTACCTAAACCTCTCCTACACTAAGAGCTCAATGGACAAAAAACAAGAACTTGAAAGGCTTGATTTGAAAACTAATATAAACCTCTAAGAAAAACATCACTTTTAAGAGTTCTATCAATATCAGCATCTCACCTTTTATAATGGAGTCAGGATTAGAAGAATAGATTCTCCTAATTGGGAGAAGAATTTTTTCTCCCAATACAAATTGTACCCATCAATGCTTTCTCATACTGAGTAAATCTCACAAACATCCTATGATAAAAGATTTTAAAGGAATATATGGAATGTACTGGGAGACTTCCTCTAATGTTTTCCTTTAACATTCCATAGATAATGCTGCAGTTCTTGGATGGCCAAAGAATATTCTTTGTTCCTTCCCCATCCCTAGCTCACCTTTTTTTTCTAATCACACATCCTATCTTCAATGGTGCTTTTACGCCATTCCTCAAATATATCTTATCATTAGTGATGTAATGCAACTGACTTAAAATTATCTCTTCATTTAATCAACTGAAAATTTTCTTTCTTCTAAGATTTCACCATTCCACATTTTGCATTTTATGAAAGGGTGCTATTTAGTAAAACTGGAAAAGAGATTATCTTTTGTGTCATGGGACCTTAGTTCAAATTGTGACTTTGCCATATACTTCCTGTTTAATGTTGAGAGGCCCTTGTGTTTGTTCATCTTATATATTTGGATATAGGATTTGATGGTCTTGAAGGCCACTCTCACTTTAAATCAGTGATCTTATAATTTTTCATCATCATCTACTTCATATTTTGCTTGATGTACCTCATCTCTACTCAGTCAAATCTCTATTCAACTCTGCTACCACAAAGAAATGGAAAAGGAGTAGATGTCCATCAGTTTGGGAATAGCTGAATAAGTTATGGTACATGAAGGTAATGGAATATTATTATTCATTTAAATGATGAACAGACTGATTATAGAAAGATCTGGAAATATTTATATGAACTGATGCTAAGTTAAATAAGCAGAACCAGGAATACAGTCTATACAATAAAAGAATGTGTGATAATCAACCTATGAAAGACTTGGTTCTTCTCAGTGTTTCAGTGATCCAAAGCAATCCCAATAGACTTTGGGCAGAAAATGCTACCTGCATCCAGAAAAAAACCTAAGGAGACTAAATGTAAATCAACACATGCTATGCTCACTTCTTTCTTCTGTTTTTTAATGTTGCCCATGGCTTTCCCCTTGTTCTAATTCTTTTCTCCCAAAAATATTTATAAAAATACATTCATAATGTATTTAAAATAAATAAACTTACTACAATAAAAAAAATCCTCCGCTATCAAACTGACCAAATTTAAGTACATTTCTGGCCATCTCAAACTGACACTCTACAAACTCTAAAGTTTCCCATATTACAGTACCTTCCCAATATAAATAAATCTGGCATTTAAAGTTTCTGGTGCTTTTCTTCCTACTTTGTGTGTATCCTTGCTTTCCATGGACTGTGTTTTCCAGCCATACTCATGTATTTATTGTTCCTGAAACATAACACAGGGACTGGTAGATAGCACAGTAAAGAATCATTAGTTCTAATTGGAAGAAGGAAAATTAATTAAAATCTGGCCACACACATTTATTATCAACTAATCAATAAAGATGTATTAAGCAACTACTATGTGTTAGACACTATGGTAAGAGCTACATTTTAAAAAGAAGGGAAAAAATAATCCCTGCCCTAAAGGAGATTACAATGGAATGGGAGAGGCAACGTAAACCAAAATATACAAAGCAAGCTATATTCAGGGTGGAAAAAAGCAGATAATTAAGTTACAGAGGAAAGTTCCTGCAATAACAATATATTAGGGAAGTCTTCCTGTAGAAAGTGGGTTTTTAGTTGAGACTTAAATGAAGGTAAGGAGGTCAGTAGTCATGGAAGACAGAGGAAAGCATTTCAGGTATGGGGGAGAGGCAAAGAGAATGTCTGGAGATGAAAAAAATAGAAGGAGATAGTTATGGGATAGTCAGAAGGACATTGTCACTAAATCAAAGTGTATGTGTCAGGGAATAAAGTGTTAGAAAACTGGAAAGGTAGTAGGGGGCTAGGTTATGAAGGACTTTGAATATGAAACAATGCATTTTGTACTTGATCCTAAAGTCAATAGAAAACCACTGGAGTTTATTGAGTAGGGAATGGTGGTGATGTGATTAGACTTGAGCTTTAGAAAGTCACTTCATTGGTTTGATGGAGGATGGATTAAAGTGGGGTTAATCTTGAAGCAGGCAGACCTAATAGCAGGCTATTTTAATAATCCATACATGAGGTGATGAAGAGTTGCACTAGGGGTACAGTGTCAGAAAAGTGAGAAGCTCGTATTTGAAAGATGTGGCAAGGTGAAAGAAAAAACTGGTTTTGTCAACAGTTTGGAAATGGAGGAATGAAAAATAAAATAGTCCAAGGTGATGCCTAAGTTGTGAGCTTCAGAGACTAGGAGGATGGTGAATTTTCTGCTGTAATAGTGAAGGTAAGAGGGAGGAAAGATAACATTCCCTTCTGAACAAATTAACTCTTCTAAACATCCACTTCAAAATGTCTGAAGAGCAATTGGTGATGCCAGATTGGATGTCAACAGATAGGTTGGGGCAGGATAGGGAGATTTGAAAAGGTACATAGAAGGGTAAATAAGTATGTAGGAGTTGATACATATGTTCTAAATATAAATATGCATGTACACAAGCATATATATGTATATCTGATAGTAATAGTTATGGTAGCAGCAGCTAACATTTATCTAATATTTTCTGTGTCAGGCACCATGCTAAGGCTTTTATATTATCATCTCATTTGTTTTTCAAAACAAACCTGGTGGATAAGTACTATTATTATTTCCTCAATTATAACAGTCATGGAATATGAGGCAAAGAGAAGTAATCTCCCTAGAGCCACAAAGCTAATGACTGAAGGCAGTTTTAAACATATCTTTCTGACTGCAGTCCCACTTCTATCCATTGTGCTACCACCCTCACCACCCTCTCTCTCTCCCTCTGTTCCTTCCTTCCTTCCTCTCTCCCCTTCCTCTTTCTTTCTTTCCTTTTTTCCTTCTTTCTTTCCTCCTTTCTCTCTCTTTTTCTCTTCTTCCCTCCTTCCTTCCCTTTCCTCCCTCCCTCTCTTCCTCCTGTTTTCCTCCCTCCTTCCCTCCTCTCTTTTCTATCTTTTTTTCTTTCTCCATATACATACCATGCACACACAGAATATATATATATATATATATATATATATATATATATATATATATATCTTACATCTATATTTAGATGTAGTTATAGCAATACACATTAATATCCAATTATTGGCACTTTATATATTGACACATCGATATCTACTTTATAGTTTACATTTATATCAAACACATAGGTATATGTATATTTTATCACAAATTTGAATGTAATCTCATCAGTGGCAATGATTTTCATATTTATCCCTGTACACCAAATGTCTAGCAATAAATCCCACACAGAATAAGCATTTAATAAATGCTTCTTGATAAGCTCATCATCATCTTCTTGATTATAACCACAATTAAATAGTTGTCTTATTAATTCCGGACTTTTTTGATGAAATATAAAATAGCTATTTACTGAATATTTCATCAGAAAAACAATATGAACAACCACCTTTAAAGAATTAGATGTTTCCTCAGCTTCAGAGCTGAGCTACTAATTTATCTTCAATCATTTAATAACTGAGAAATGCTTTCCAAATTCTATATAACAAAAGCCATTCATGGTCACTTCTGAGCAAGGAAATGTGGATTTTTAACTTCCCTTCCTGCCATTCACCTTTACATCTTGCACTGGATCTACTGGACCAGTAGGCAACAATAGACCCAGGAAACTGACAAGCTAAATGTCAGTTCTGAGATGACCTCTGGAAAGTGAAAAGGAAAGATCCTGGGTAAAATTCTCATAGAACTTTGATGTGAACAGAACTTAATTGTCAGCGACTCCCTTGCCTCAATGAGTATGGTAACACAATGAGGCAGAGCATTTGAATTATTTTGTTCTCCCATTGAATTCATACAGACTTGTAAAAGTGTATAAAATGATGTTTTAAAAACATCTGCTTCTTTTGTTTTTTATAATTGGCATCTTTTTTGTTAGACACAGACTTTTCTCTCTTAAAATCTTGAAGAGTAAATTCTTATTTATGATCCAAAAAAGTTTATTTTAATGATACTGCCTAATCTCATATATATCTCAGATATCTGGGAGATGCTCACATACTTCTCTTTCTGCCCAATTTTGACAGTGGTGACATCTACCAACTGTGCTTTCTAGTGGCAAAATATAAGACTGGATTAATAGCACCACTTAAAAAGTCAATATACATAATGTTTTCTTAACTTTGAATTTGAAATGCTGAATATATTTGTCCTGCCTCAAAGGCAGTATGATGGGGGGAAAAGGGTAAATTTAGGTGGTCCAACTGATATGATATTGATCAATATTCTCATTGCATAAATGAACATAATTTGATAGAAGCTATCATTTATCTCTGCCTAGGAAAGAAAACTGAATAGTAGGCAGGGAAACCAAATTGCTTCTCTATTTAAGTAATAAGACACAGCAGGACATGCCATTGTTACGTTAGACACCCTAACGAGCCTTAATGCGATTATAATGTGGCTTCTTTAAACAAAACAATTATAACATCAACCCATAATACATTATTACCAGTATTATCCTAGGGGATGAAACCTTGCATTTAAGGAATTGTCTGATATGAAAAATTAAAACATTTTATAAAATAACTGTTTAAAAGTTAACATGAGTAGTTTTTACTTGTTTAAACTTCACTATTCCTGAAATGGCTTAGAAGGCATTTATTCAAAATAATTAATGTTCAACCATTATCCAAAGATAGTTTGGTAGATAATACGCGGAAGACAAAAATGAATAAAAACAGCTTTTGACCTGAAGAATCAATCAATCAACATTTATTAATCACCTGCTAGAATAGTCTAATGAAGTAGTTAAGACCATCATAAAGAAATATAATACAAGGGAGAAGAGAATGTCACAAAATGTGTCTTTTGGATCTATATACAAAGTTTTTGAAATTTCAGTGCAGGGGGAGACAGGAGCTCCCAGATAATATCTGTGTATGTGCATATCATCATATGTACTCATATTTCCCATTATTCCTTAAGTTTCTGTGGCATTAGACTTGATGGGGTACTAGAATACTGTTGATTTGAATCTTGGAAGAATGAATGGAAAGGAGAATTAATAAGCTAGGGTAAAGGACAAGAGGAGAGCCCCGACATCTAGTCATCAAGTTACTCTGGCTAGTAAATCAGGTGAAGATGATAATCACCAGAGTCTAGAACTTATCCAACTTGAATATGCCTAGAAAGCTTACTTTAGTTTTTGTTTGTGTGGATAGAGCTTTCCCAACAATACATTCTCCTTCTAGAATATGTCATTCATTTCAAACACCAATCATGCATACTCTTACCTTTCAAAGGAAGGAAGGGAAAAATCTTTGCATTTTCCTCACTCATTTATTGACCCACATTGGTTCAAAGTTTTGCTATGAGTATCTTAATTGTACATTTGCTAAGAATTACATATGTACCAGTGTTCTTTTCACTTTAACAATTCAGCTCCTGTCACAATTCCACTAGAAGCATTGCTCGTTAAAGAACTTTATGTCAAACATCAATTGTATTTATCCAACTCTCAGTTTCCTATTGTTTAGGCAAATTAAAAATCTGAAGACAGGTCCTTTTAAATCTGAAACACAGCTTTACATCTAATGGTTTCTATGACTGTCTTTTATATCCTACAATTTTATGAAATAGGGGGATTAAATTGAACTGGAATCTCCAATGAGCCTAGTGTCATATTTTCACTAATAATATCTTCAACATCACCATTTTCTTTGTGAATACCTTTTTGTGGCAGGATACAATCAAATTAAAATTAAACATTCTATTGACCATGACTTCTTGAGTTTATGGAAATCTTTAAAATAAACTCAAATCCAACAGTGATTTCAAACTTTATGAACAAAAGCAGAGGGCACTTGATTTCTCCAAGCCAGCAAATTTGCTTTTATGGTGATTCTGAATATGGTTACCACCTACATCAAATTATGTCTTTTGAAAACAGTAGAAATTTCTTGTGGATGAGTTTAACTAAAAAAAAATCATTCTAGAATGATACTAGGTAAAGTTGCTTCGTCTGTGATATGTATGGATGCATGCACACATTTTTCAACTCCTCCCTAAAAAAAGTCAAAGGGAAGAAGAAATCAAGGAAAATAGTATCTGGTATTTCTATAGTGCCTTTAGATTTTAAAAGAAATGCTTATGTATAACAGTTATTATTTTCCTCTGATTTTTGAAGCAGCTCATCAGTATAAAAACAGCTCTCCACATATATTAAATAGTCACTTTTTCTCATTCACATTTTAATGTGAATACAAATTCAAATAATTTTAGAAACTACAGTGAAGCGTTGAAAGTGTTACATTTTTGTAAGTGTCTAGACCTAAACTGACTCAGAGTAAAAGTTTAAACTTCAAATCCATTGCCACCATCAACAGCCAAATGGCACTTTGCACAATGATTTTGATGCCTTTTGGAGAATTGCAACTTGACATTCTGTATGGACATAAACTACTCAGGGAAGACCCCAGTCATTTCTCTGGGTGCTCTGAAGAATAAATTACTATCAACACAGTAAAAGATTTCTGTTGAATTAAATGATCTAAAGCTATAAAAGTTTCCTTATCTGTATCATTTCAGAATATATTGTAGCTTAAGTAGTGGACTCCACATACAATAGGTTTAATTACAAGAAATGTGCATTGGTATAAGCAGTGAGATGGAACAGTAAATTGTGCTAGGCCGGCAGTCAGAAAGACCTGCTTCAGACACTCATGGGCTATATAACTCTGGGTAAGTGATTTACCTTTTATCTGCCTCCTTTTTTAGCATCCATAAAATGGGAATAATAAGGACAAATATCTCCCAGGTTTCTTGTGAGGATAGAATGAAATAGAATATGTAACATTTTGCAAACCCTAAAGGAATCTATAATTTTAAATAATTTATTGTTAATATGATGAATAATATAATTTTTCCTCTACTTTGTACAATTCTACATTTCCCTTTTTTTTTTTAGCATGACCTGGGAGTGTTTCAAACACACTGAGAATTCTTTAAAATCAATCCACTTCCAAAGTGGATGCAAGACCCTCTAAACAAAAGTAGAGGGCACTTGATTTCTCTAAGCTTTTCTGATGACTCTGAATATGGTTATCATCCACATTAAATTATATCTCTTGAAATACAACAAAACTCTTTTGTGGATGAATGTCACTAAAAATATTCACTTTAGGATGATACCAGGTAGAGTTGCTTAGTCTGTGATATGTATGGATGCATGCATGCACACAAATAAATATATTCATACATATATGCATATACTGACATGTATGTATATATACACACACATATAGATCCTTTGATAAAAATACATAGATTCTTTTCTTTTTTCAAGAGAATCTAGTCAAAGATTTTGTGACCAAATACAAAGATTGAACAAAACAATTTATTTGTCTCCAAAATCTTATTAAAGAATTTAGCATGACCTCACCTATAACCATTCTATTTTTAAGCATCCTGACCTAAAGTCCTGAAAATTATATTACATCAAAAATATCTAACCATTTAAAATGACACTATTACTCAAATCTCTGAAAGCATAATCTGAAGATTAAATTTCACTTTAAGAGAGAGAGACAGACAAGACATAGAAAAATGCATATATATATATGCAATACACTTGTTTAGAGATATTTGTATATACATATATATATATAAGCACAATAGATAAATTGAAGTTTGTAAAATCAGCAAAAGGAATTATAGAACATACTGTACAATCTGATTTTTTTTTCTTATCTTACCACTGAAATAAACAGATGCAGATAAATGATGCAGAGAGCAACCAGCCATATCTGACTGTCTTTGTATAAGTCTTGTCTCTCTCCTCCCTTTAAGTCTATCAAAGGAAAATCTATTACCCCCTCCTCCAGTATGTCAGAGATGTCTCTTGCTATTTTCATGAAATCACAAAGATGCCAGCAGTTCACATGCATTGTCCATTGGCAATCACTTTGGCCATGTGCCCAGCTCACTTTCTTTTTCAATTATACATGACTTTGTTGATATCTTTTCTTAAGTTCTCTTTCCTAATTCTTCATTTATTATCCACTGCAACCTGCTCATACACATCATTTGTTTCTCAATTTCCCTTTGTGTGGTTTTCATTTCCAATCCTTTAGAGATTGTAGTGCTCCATGATTCAGAGACATAAAAGAAAAATGCAAAAGTTATATTTACCGAAAATATAAAAGTGAAAGTATAAGCTTGATGATTTTCTGGAAATGAGCTAAGCAAGGAGAGATGATACATTGAAATCTCAGACTCCTGTTACTTTGTATATGCAAATAAATTGCTTTTCATTTTCTCAATTTCCGATCTGTCTACACAACCATTACTATCACTATAATTTGGCTACAGATCCCTATGATACCAGCAGAGGTGCAATATCTTAGAAAGAACCTGGAGATTAGATTCAGAATACCTAAACTGTATATTGTTAATGTGACACTAAGCAAGTAAACTTTCCCTTTGTGATTGCATATCAATTTCTTCATCTATAAAATGAAGGAAGGAGTTGGACTGAATGCTTTTTACAATGCCTTATATCTATTAAAATAACTAGTTCTATAAAGTCTAGGGAATAAAAGGGAGGTTAAAAATGACCACAGATCTCATACCATCTAACCATCTGTAGTTTAAGAGAGAATTATAGAATCATAGGTTCATAGCCATAAGTGAATTTAGACAGGATCTTGTCTAAATCTTTCATTTTAAAGATAGGAAAACTGAGGCACAGTGAGGTAAAGCAACTTGACGAGTCCTACAGAAGTATGGAGTGGACAAGGAGGATTCAAAACTCAGGCCTCTGTCTTCAAGCCCAGTTCAGTTTATGCCACAATATATCTCCATGATATAGTTCTTACTGATCACAAAGTTGTTCCCAGGATATGAAGAACAGATCAGAATGCATAGACAGATAAGGGTCAGAAACAAAGCAAATGGTAATATACAAGAACCATCCTGGTGAAGAATAGGTTATATGGGCGAGGAGACAAAATTGAGAGCCAAAAAGCCAAAGAAAGTATTAACAATTTCAAAAGCTTAATGTATGCCAATGTTTAGCTTAGTGACAAAGATGACCTTTAAGCTTTTCATCTAGGAACACAGGGTAACCTTACCCAGTTAATATCTTTGATGATTGACTAAGGGAGAAGGCACTGACTCACTTCTGAATTCTGCTGGATAAGGGACAGAATAGAGATATTAAATGAGTTGATCACAGACATGAACATGGTTTTTATGAGGCTTAAATTAGGTAATGAGTACAGGACACTTTGAAAGCCCTAAAAAACTATAGAAATTCAATCATCATCATCATCATCATCATCATCATCATCATCACCATCATCATCACAATCTTACAGTCACCAAACCTCTAATCTAGTGATGACTTGTTTTCCAAAGCCTTCTATGCTACTATTGCTGAGTTCATATAATAATTATAGAAAAATATAGGGCATGTTGATAACTACTTAAAATTTAGGATCCCAAGGGGAAAATGGATAAACTTTTAAATTTAATTTGCATTATTAATGCTTTTTTAAGTCTAGAAAGTTAACAAAATAGTTAATTATGTCCTGATTTGTAGCAATCATTGGCTTTTAAGGAGTAAATGTTCCTATTGAAAATATAATGCTTCTCTCACAAACCAATTAGAAATTGTCTAGCATACTTTTGTTACTATAAGTATTTGTGGTTTTCAAGGCCACTGTAGCACTTATAAGTGTTGATGCTACTATTACTCATCCCATTTTAAAGTTTTTTTCTGTGGAGTTACAACACAAATAATCCCAGATCTAGCTGCTCTCAAACTGTCATTCCATAAAATAACTGTTTTTTTTTTTCCAACTGAAGAAATGCATTAGAATATATCAGTGTTAATTAGTTCATTATGGTTTTATGGGGAACAATGATTGTTAGTAATTATTCATTTAGCAATCCTTATCTATTCAGTCATCTATTAATAAATATAAGTATTTCATAGTTTTTATCAGCTATGTAGGAAAATATATTCTGATGAATCTTTTTTCAGGTCCCATGCTTATATAATAGAAATTATTAGTATATCAAGCATGAGGCCTACCATAAGAATTTTGATACAAGGGATCTTTATCCTGTTTCACCCATATTTCATGTTGGTATAATGGAAAGTCCCCTCCCCCCATTTGAAATGTTCTTGGGTTTGTGCCATCTCTACTTGTCCAATCCAAGGGGTGACTTATCCATCTCATGATCTGCAGAATGTGCCATTTCCCCTTGTCCAACCCAAAAGGTAGATCATTCATCTTATGGCCATCTAGTAAGTAGAAATAGTTCCTACACTGTCTGGCTACAAATGGCTATGAATAATCCTATATATAAATTTCCATCAATATATAATGTACATTGCTTAGTTGACGTGACATTTTATTTATTCAGTACATGTAGATGTCCATCATGAGAAACCTTTAGATGATATTCTGGGATGATAAATATTAAATATCCCCCTTTTGGAGGTAAAATACACTCATTTAGCATTAGACAATCTAATGACTTGCACTTTTGCCACTCATTACCATTGTTTTGTCTTATAAAAACAAGAAAAGTTATTTAAGCAAAGACACCTATCTCTCTATTGAGAGAACAGAGATGTGTTTCATCATCAGTTCCTCAGGTAATGGGAGAAATTTATTTTGATCTAAGTATAAATGATACAGATTGTCTACAAACATATGAATGAGAAGGAATACAAATTAAGTCATATGTAATATGTACATATGTGTGTATCTATGTTCATGCATACATACATATCTTTGATATATTTCCACATGATATGGTTGGTCTAAACAAAAGAAAATTCAGAAATGTCAAAATATTTGTATTTTATATTTGAATGTTTATTAGGCTTCTTATGTTTACCTCCTTAGGGTGGAACAAGCAAAAATCATTTGAAATTCAAAAGAGGTTAATTTCAGTTTGGTATAAGACAAAACATCCTAACAATTTCATCTGTCCTCAAATTAAATGGACTAAGAAGTTGTGTATTTCTTCTTCCTTCTGTTCTTTACCTCAAAACTCAATGTCAGATAAGTTATTATGGAGAGTCATGACTTTGATCGTTTGATTGATGCAGGATCTTTCATCTATTAATGTCTCTAATTCTCTAACTTTTGGGGTCAGAAATGCCATTCAGATACAAGAGCTACTTATTAATTAGGTTCTTTCCTTCATTTTTTCACTATTTTATTAATAAAGTAAACAAATGTTTAAAAAACATCTCTTATGCACAAGGGGGATTCAAAGAAATAAGAATATAGTTCCTATCTTCATTAAGCTTAATGTAAGCAAGTTATATCTCTTAAAAATTTGCCTTCTGTTCCCTTCCCTTCCCTTCCTTTCCATCCTCTTTTTTTTTTTTTAAATTGAGCTACAGTCTATTTCTTTGTAATCTTCATTCACTGCTCCTACTTCCCAAAAGCAGTAGTTCTTAAATTTTTTCCCATGTGATCCCCAGCCAATATGTCTTCTCCTGAGAGCCCTGGAGTCATGGTCAATATCTACACTCCCACAAAGCCCAGAGAACAATAACTAGCCCAGTTCCTCTTGAAAACATGACAGAGTAAAATTTTTGCTCCCACTGACACACCCCAGAAAACAACCATTTCTCATAAAAACCTCATGACCTTATTTGATAAAAAGGTAACAGACATTGTGTTTCCAAATAGACTGATCCAATGGATCTTTTCTGTCACCAGCATTGTCAGGATGGGCTTTATCTGTTCTGCCATTATGAGGGGTTATTCCTGAGGCAGACTGAGAGAATGCCTTCTGAAAGAGAGCAGCTAAAGTGACAGGAGAATTGTTTGACTTATAAATAAAACATCACCACTAAAGTTATAATAAACCATAGAACATGAACCCTACACCCCCTGCAGCCATGGTGTCTGGAAAGAAAGAAATTGGTCATGGAAAATTTTAAAATAAAAACCATTAGAGACTGCAGAACAAACAAACAAACAAATATCCTCTTGCTATTTTTTTTTTCTGTTTAGAAAGAAATAGTCGGTTTTATCTAAAAATTTCCTCTTCCAACCTTTTCCTAAAATGAAGTTTAACAGAATGGATGATATAGTTTTGTTGACTGCCTGATCAATGTCAGGGCACTGAGGTTCCAGTGGGAGATTTCCTGGATGACAGCTTTTTGAGTTTCATTGCTGCCTTAGGCTCTGCCCATCAGATCTTCCACAATCACCATTTCCACACAACCACAAACAACAGTTCATCATTCAATGTTGCAGAGAGATCATCCATAATAAGGGTGTTTGAGAACTGGCATCACTATTCCACATACAATGGCATAAAATGACTTTCCTGGGAGCTGAAGACAGTATTTTATCACTATTTTAAAAGTAATTTCTCCCCCACAAAATTGCTTTTCCCAAATTAGACAGTCTTTCTAGGGAACATGAAGAAAGGGTGTTGCTGCCATATATCAAAAGTTTAGCAGCCAGGAGGGAATGTTTTTACATTCCTGGTAATGACCAAATTATCATAGACCAGCCACTGTTGTTGGTTTTCCTTCTTTTTTTTTTTTTCTTTTTCTTTTTCTTTTTTCTGAAGTTCCCATCTCTCCCATATGCTACTTCATCACTGCCTTTCTTCTGGGACTGTTACTCTTCTCTGAGGCAACAATGAGAAGTAACCAAATATCATATCTTTAAAGATGGCAAATAATATTAATGTCATTATAAGCCCCCATTGTAATTCCCTAAACTAAAGTGTAACCTCATCCCCCAAAATGTCAAATCTGGAAACTGATATCTTGCAAAAGGAACAATATTAGATGACAAGTAATTAAATGATTACTTATATATAATTGCACTCCCCCCCCTTTTGGATGATCATAGTTGTTTTCCCTTTCTATTAAAAATCAGAATGTTTTAGAAAACACAACACTTCTATAAACATACAAGGATGTTAGAGATTTTCTCATAAAGGAATCTGAGCTACTTAAGAAGTAAAGCAGCAGATTAGGAAAAAAAATAAACAAAACCTCTCCCTGAGTCAGGAAACATTTTGAAATAAAGGACTGATAAAGTTCTCTTTATCTTTAAAAGATCCTGATACAATTACAGGTCAGGTTAGGAAGAAAGACTGAAGCAAGGATTCTGTCTGGAGTATCTTTATCTACTCATGTCTTCCAAGTTACTCTCAATTCAAAACATTAATTCCAGATTCTTGAAATGTGATCTTGATCTTACGGTAAAGTAAGTTTGACATAAGGTATGGGATCTGAACCTTGAAAAGATTCATAAATAATGAGAGGCAATAGCACTCTATATGTGGGGAACAATTCATGTAAAAAATCAAAAATAGGAAAATCACTTTAATTTTGGGCAGGGAGGCTTTACTATTTAAGCACTTATTAGGAATAAAAACTGCATAAATTCCAAGTTAAAAAAAACACAATTGTCCATTTACAAAATATGCAAACTTGTTAAGTACCTTGATATTTGTTTTTGTTTTTTTAATCTATCGTGCAATGCTCCTCTTGTCAATTTAACAAAAAAAAAATTTTTTTTCATGTGGATCCTTTGATTTCAGAAAGGCATTATACACCTTGAGAATTTATAGCTACTCTTATGTGCACAACCTTATGGTTTATACAAGTCACTGCTAGAATCTACCTGATTTGTGGGGAGTTTTTCCTTGTTTTGTTTTCCCCTTCAGAGATGAAGGTGTAATGTGGTTTCAATGTTCTTTTCATACAAAGAGACCTCCCAGATGAATTCTTGTCTACAACCTTTCTATGAATTTTTATAATCCATGGTTACATAAAAATATATTCTACTTTATTCAACATTCAGTACATTTTTATGGATGAAAGAGGCAGCTTTAGACAATGTCATCTTTCAATGATTGTAATTTTGCATTCAGTGACAGTCTCCTTATTAACACAGGAATTTTATAATCCCATTAAAAATTCACTTCCTCATTCACCTAAACTAACACTAAGCCACTAAACAATATTTGAAGTTCAGGGGCAAATATAATTTCTTAAGCACCCATCATAGTCCTGTGCATCCAAGAGATGTCATTGACAATCACAGAGAAATTGCATATATAAAGTGTGGCTCAAAAGAACAAATCATAAAATGTCACTGAAAATCTTTAGAATTTTTAAGGAGGTCATCACAGAGAAACATTATTGAAATCAAAATATTAAATAAATCAACCAACATGAATGTAAATAGATGTTAAATTGACAGAGAAGTAGATAGATGGATGAATAGATAAATGGAATCTGGTACCATTGAATGAGTTTTTACTCTGGAATCACAGAATTTGGGTTTAAATTATATCTCTGAGGATTACTTACACAACATCAGAGAAGTCACTTAAACTCTCTGAAACTCAGTTTCCTAAAGTACAAGACAAAAGAGTTGGGAAGGTAATTTCTAGTATGCCTTATAGTTCTTCATAATAGTATTTATGAAATTCTGACAATCATTTAATAGAAATATTATCTGTCTATGCACAATTTTTATGCCTTCATTTCTTATGTCACAGAAATGTAACTTGAGTCTATAAAATGATGTCAGGTATTCCAGGTATTTGAAAGAGAAAAAAACAAAACAGTAACAAAAAATTTTACTTTCTACTAACCTCGACCTGAAAATGAATATTTTTTCCAATTATCAGTTCAAATGCAGACTACTTCAGAACAGAGACTATTTTGTGTTTCTTTTTATCTTCATTGTTTAGCCCAGTGCCTGGACATATTAGAAACTTATAAGTTAATTGACTGAGAAAAAAAATTACAATTTTTGAGAAAAGGTCCATAGGTTTCAACAAAGAGGTCCATTTATGAAAAGGTTAAGACTTCTGAATAAAGGATTAGTTGAATAAATAGGAATATTAAATGTCAAAGAATTAGTTTAGAATAAACCAGTTAATCAATCAATAAACATTTTTAAGTTATTACTTATTATCAGACATTGTGCTAAGAACTGTAGACATAAATAAAAGCAAAAAGAAGCATAGCCCCTGCCCTCAAAAGGATTACATTCTAATAAGAGAAGACAATGCACAAATGGGAACTAAAATGCTGGGGACAGAGGGAGAACAAAGGTTGGGGCATGGCTGACACATAGTCGTAAGCAGATTTGGAAGAGGGATGAAGTATATCCATCTGTGACTCTTCAGAACTGAAGAACAGAACTCAAGTAGAGGAGACAAATAGATGATAATTATCTTTTAAGTACCTGAAGAATTGTCAAATGGAAAAAAATAAAGGGGGAACATGTGGAGTTTTCTTAGTTATTGAAGGAAGAGATAGAAACAATTTCTGGGAATTGTAGATTGAAAGCTTATCTTCAAAACTAAGAGAAAAAGAAAAAAAAAAAAAAACATTTCCTAAGAATTAGAGTTGATATTAAGTGAAATGGGCTGCCATGGAAGAGAGAATACTTCATGTCTATCACTGGAAATCTCGGATAGATGGGATGAAAACTTCTTGAGGATGATATTGAAAGAGTTGCTTTTTACTGGTAAATTTTAAGCAAAAAGTAACGAGATTGTACAGTGGCTAGAGCACTGGGCCTAGTGATCAGAAGCACTGGGCTCAAATCCAGCCTCAGCTTCATTGTATCTGTTTGTCCTTGGGCAAGTCACATTGCCTTTATTTATCTTTTTCTTCAGTTGTAAAGTGGGGATAATAATAGCACCTACCTTCCAGGATTGTTGTGAGTATTAAATAAAATATTATTTCTAAAGCACACAGCATAATACCAGATACAAAGCAGCCTCTATGTAAATGGCAATAAGTAGTACTAGTAGTAGTAGTAGTAGTAGCAGCAGCTGTAGTAGTAGTAGTAATAATTATTGACTAGAGGTCCCATTAAGCTACTTGCCAAACTTTCCATTCTATTTTGATTTTACTTTTTAAATATCATAATTATATGACCAATTTAGAATAATTGATGTATTGATCTGAAAGGAATTTATTAAAAGGGAATGGAAGATAGTGCCTCAAAAGGGAATGGAAGATAGTGCCTCATTTTCTTGAAGAAGGGATCCATGAAGAAATTGCATTTTATAATGTTTCTTAGATTTTTCTTTCCTTGAGAAAGAGATTAAATTCTTGAATAAAAAAGTATTTATTTAAATAGTAATATTTAGTCATTTGAAAATGATAAGCTAAAACACAAACATAGACAGACAAACAAATAGAATAAATGAATAAATAAAAGTCCCTGTTTCATATGATTGCTGAGACAATTTAGGTTGAATCAACAATGATATTTTAGAATGGAGGGGGTGGGAATTAATTTAACTTCTCAGAGACGGGAAGTGCAATCTACATCTACATTGTTCTATACCTATCCACGACGTTCTATAAGAAGTATTGAATGGAAGGCCATGAGATTCTCTTTCTGAGTTTCTGTCTCTGTTAGTCTCTCCCTCTCTCCCTCCTTCTCTTTGTCTATATGTCTATCTCTCTCTGTTTGTCTGTCTCTCTGTGTCTGTCTCTTTCCTTGTTTGCTCCCCCACAATTTAGTCATTTATTGAGCACACAAAGCTAAATTATATAAAGAGCTGAAGGTAAAGAAAAGCCTAAGAAATGTAGATGGTCTATACATTCTTTATTCCAGGGGTTATATACTTAAGAATGTTAGATCTGAAACCAACTTAATTATTTACTGCAATATCTACTGTTGGCATCATTATTCAGTTATTTTTAAATTGTGTCCAACTTTTTCTGACCTTTTTGCAAGTTTTCTTGGCAAAGATACTATAGTGGTTTGCTATTTCATTCTCCCAGCTCATTTTAGAAATGAGAGAATTGAGGCAAACAGGTTTATGGAATTTGCTCCATACTTTCATGTTGTGCACATATTGTATAAAACCTATATTTTCATTTTTTTCCTTAGTTAATTCTCCAAATGTATGATAACTGTCTCTATTCTAAGGAACATCAGCAACAACAAAAACATCAGCTCTTCAAGGAAAGTCAGATTTTCAGGGAGAGACCGAGATCGCAAAAAGTGACCAAGATCTCAAAGAGAAACAATATGGTAAAATGCCAAGAATGAATTTTTTTGTAATCTTAGAAACAGGGTTCCAATCTTTGCTGTGGCACTTTTAAATGTGAGATATTTTGCAAACCCTTTCATTACAGTGATCTTTGATTTCATTATATGTGCAATAAAGAAATTCATTGATATGATCTCTAATTTCTTGTTCTAGGTCTAAATCTGTGATGCAAAGTGGAATCCTAACAGCATTCACTTAGTTTACAAAAACAACATGATTAAATATATTCAACATATATGTCCACGCATCAAAATAACAAAAGGCTACCCTGTATCCTAGGCATATACTCAAATATTTTGTGAAATAGATTAATTGAAATAAGATGGCATGTTAAAGCGTAATAGAGACAATATAAGATAAAAAAGAAAAAGAATATCTCCCAGTCTAGACCCAAACTTGACCTTTTTAGAGGAATATTCCCAAGATACCCATGACATTTTCAAACTAGCTCATCAATCAATTGCCCAATAATAGGGGCCTTTATTAACATATGACCCAGGACAATTTTTGCATCATTTCTTCATAGGCCTCAAGCCAACTAGTAAAAAGAACATACATCAATTATGAGAAAGATAGCATGACAATGTTGGCAAGCACCCTTCCTTGACATTGCATTTAACAGTTATGCCTGTTAAGTATGAAGAATCAATTTGTCAGCAACCAAATGCCAGATTCAGCAAAGGATCCAGACATGGAGTTATCACACGAGCTGAGACTTTTCTTGCCTACCTTCGATTCTTTAATTGATTTTTTTGAGAAAATTAGATATTCCAAATCCTCCATCATCCCTGAAGAAATCAAGGTAGTCTAGGAGATGAGTGAATTTAGTAAAATGAGAAAAGTAAATAATATTCAAAAGTTATTCTCCTAAATGATTACTCTAGCTCTTGTCTGATGGGATGATAGATTGATAGAATTCAAAGGAATTTAGAAATCACTCTATCAGATAACTCCCCCCCCCCTTTATTTTCCCCACCAACACAATCACAAATGTAATTCAGATCCTTATCACTTCTCATTTAAACTTTTAAAATAGTTTCCTTATGAGATTCCAGTCTTTCTTTTTCGCCATCTAGCCCATTCTCTATACAGCTGCCAAGCTACTATTTCTCAAACATAGATTTGTCCATAGTACCATCTAGTCTCTATTTAAAAGATTACTATGGCTCCCTCATGCTTCTAGGATAAGATACAAATTTCTTGGTCTGGCATTTAGTCTCTTCCCATGGTCTGACTCCTATCTATGGTTCCAATAGTATTTCTTCTTCCCCCATGTACATTCTATTGTAGTCCAGCTGGCCAGATTAGTTTTCTGGCTATTCCCAATGAACAACAATCAATTTCTCACCTCCATGCTTTTGCATAAATGGAATCCCATGTCTGAAATGCACTTCTTTCTTATGCCTGCAGACTCTTTAAGGAATGTTGACATTCCACAGCAAAAAACAAAGACTTTGAGTGACAAAGAAATAGCCAAAAGAGGCAAACATTTTAATTCTTCCAAATAACACATACTTCACTTTCAGATGGGTAAACATTAAGTATTTGCAGAAAGCCCATGCACACTACTCCTTCCTTACACTTTCCCATTACACAATTCATGATACTCCTCTAAACATTTCCCTAGAGCATTCAAATGGAGAGATATTGTATCAAGTAATCTGACCATGTACAACACCCATGTTTTAAATCCTATACAAACATCATCAACAATTCCTTGGTAGGAACCTATCCTTCATTTTTCAAGCAGGAAAGACAACAGCTTTGTCCATAGCTTATTGATATGAATTGTGTTTTGTTTACCAAAATAAACAAGTGAAAGCTTTGTATTTGATGAACTTTATATGCTTCAAGAGACATAAATAGAATGAAAATGATAATCAACTGAGCCTGGTCCAAATCGGTAAATATCACACTTTCAAAATTTAGGCTGAGGGGGAAGCATCCTCTTCTCCGTTGCCTTTGGTTCATGTGTTTTGAGTGAGTGGGTAGGGAAACTTTTGGTCTAAGCAAAATGAATTTTTAAAATGTATTTTTATTTTTATTATTAAGTATATTTATATAACTTTTGTTTTCATATCACCTATATTTCCAAACATATGCCTTTTCCCTTCCTTCTGCAGAAAAACAATCTTTGTAACAATAAATAAATAAAAAAAAATTAGGGAAAAAGGAAGTTCAACAAATGTACCCTATGGATCAACCAAATCTAGCAATATATGTGTTATTCTGTACCTGTGATCACACCTCCTCAAAGAAAGAAAGTCACATTTTCTCATGTCTTTTCCAAGACATGATATTGATAATGATAATCTCACAATGTTCTAATCTCTCTCTCAAGGAAAGGTGATTTTCACTAAAATCTCAGACAAGAGGCAGATAATCTGGCAAAACCAGATCAAGTGTAACTCAAATCTATCAGTGAGTCACCCTGAGAGAGGTATCTACCCCCAGAATGTGACGACTTCCTCCAGTAGAATGGGTGAATAAGAGCAATTTCTTTAAATACCATGCAAGCAGTGGAAGCTAGCATTCTTTGTGTTTAGCACTTGTTGCATATCAAAGACTCTAAGGTCATTCCCTATATCCCCAAATTCATTAGTTATTTTGACTTTTGCCTGGCCACTGGCTTTCTATGACCCAGAAAGAGAAAATGAGCCTTACAACTTGGGAATAACTTTATCTCACCTAAATCCAATTTATGCACAACTCTTTGAAAAGACTAGCACCATATAACTCCAGATGTTCATATGGATTACTTGTGCCCAACTTGTGGAAGAAACTTCTGAGCTCATATTGATCTGATCAGTAATTTTCCAACCTTTCCCCAGCAAAGTGATGCCATTTTTATCCTCTTAAAACATTCACAACAACTAGAATTCACTTCATACTTCCTTTAAAGTCAGACTCATTTTTCTTTGACCACTTTACATTGAGTCTTTTCTTTTGACCTTGGGGATCCCAAAAGTTAAAAAAAAATACATTTCTGTGGAAGATAGCTATCATGGACTGGATAGAGAAATGCCTTTGGATATAAACAGAAATATATTTAAATTCTGCCTCTTATACATATGTTTTTTGGTGTGAGCCAAAACAAGCCATTTAACTTCTCATTACTCTAGACTAAACACTGACTTATCTTGGGAAAGGGGATTTGCTCACCTGCTATTTTGCTATACTGATTAAATTATAAACACAGTAATCATAACTCTATAGCTTTATGTGTTCTTGCTTTAAACAATTATTCTTTGTTACTTAAAAGTTGCTAAAAAGGAACAGTTTCCATTTCCTTTAAAAGGTGAATATATGATTGCTTAGGACAATCATAAGCTAGAGAAGAAATCATTACTTATATAAATATAAAACCAATTATATATAATTATATACATATATTTACATATCTATATGTGTGTATATAGGTGTGTATATGTGTAAACATGTGCATGTGTGTGTGCATTACATGTATTTTTCATATGCATATATACAGTCATTAGAGTTTAAGCTCTTTAAAGGCAAAGATTGATTCACTCTATATGTCTCTTGCCTTGATGAAGGGTATTAGCCATTAATAAGCATCTATTATGTGTCAATCACTGTACTAAGCACTTAAAACACTGTCCCTGAGTCTCACAATAATCCTGTAAGGTAGATATTATTATTCTTACTGTATAGTTAAGGAAACTGAGTCAGGCAGAAGTTAACTGACTGGGCCAGGATCACACAGTTAGTCGGTGTCTGAGGCTAGATTTGAATTTGGATCATTCTGATTCCAGACCTGACACTCTCATTCTATCCATTGAGCTATTAGATACCTAGATAAGACTGGTATATAATAGGCAGTTAACAAATTCTTACTGATAGGAAGGAAGGTTCTAAAGGTCATATTCATTAACCTTGTTTTATTTTAGCATTTTTACGTATGAATGACTTAATTAAAGAATAAAAATTAATAAACACTGCTTATGTGCAAAACCTTGTATTACATGTTGGAAATACACATCCCGCTTTTGAGAAGTTCATATTCTAGTAGGGGAAAAAAAAAGAAAACTTACAGGATGTTTCAGGTTCAAGTGAGAAAGAAAAGTATTTTGATCTTCAGAGTTTAAAACAAAAGCTGGCCATAGTACACCTTTTATAATGTCATATATATTGAAATCTTCTATGTTTTGGTTTTGAGTCACATGAGAGTGCCAAGGATGTTCAGACCGAGGGTATTATCTTTCAGCTTCACCAGTGGGTGTTGCAGAGGAGATGGGGATTTTTGCACATGCTGAAGAAATTATCAGATGACATCACAGTCCAGGCTATTTTGTAGGCTGACTGTGGGATAAATAGGAAGCAGGTCCAGTGGTTTGAGGAAGTAGGTCCACTGTCTTTGCCAGAGCTCTTCAGATTGTCATCCTCTTGTTAAACAGTGATTAGAATTAGGTTGATGAGTTCTCTACAGGTACTGTTTCTTTCAGGAATATCTGTGAGGGCTGGGCTGGTGGTCTTTGTACAGAACTTTTTGGCTTTCTGAGTAATAAAGCTTGTTAATTGACTTGTCTGACAAAAACCACCTCCAACCTCCCCTTCAGAGTTCTCTGATGCCACACCTAGAACTAGCAAAGCACCTTTATTTTACAAATGGGGAAACTGATGCCTAGAGATTCCTTCAGGATCATAAGGATAAATAGGCACACATCTCAAATTAAAAGCTGGGTCTTCTAATTCCAAATCAATCCTTCATTGTGTTGGGGAAGTTTGGCTTGGGATAGAATTTTTCTTTGCCCACTGGCAAGAATTTTCAGTCATCAGCTGAATAAATGGGAGCATAAATTTGGGGTCAAAATGCAAAGAGTATAGATCAGGATGGGAACAAAACATTAGGAAGATTATTGAAATCTACTTCAGTTTGCTTTTCAAAGAAAAATATTGAGATTCTCAACCATTGGGATATTTTGTACCATGTGAAACTACACTAATAGTTTCATAACCAACTGATATTGTTTAGATGCCTTCAAATCTAAAGTATATTAAAGAACCAGATCACAGACTGGTCTGAATTCGACAGTTCAACAACAGCTGATCATGGGCAGAGAGGATAACTCTGTCCCAGACAATTGTTTCTTTTTTAAGTAGTTCTCCTTGTGTTGGTCCTTGTGGTTTATCCATTTCTTAGGTAGTTGGATGATACAGAAAATTATATTTTAATAATTATTAGGATAAAAAAAATGGACTGACTGTCTAGGCTGTCAAAACCCTGGAGTCTCTATTAGCCATGCCTCAGGTGAAGAGGAATCTTTCATAACCTCAGGCAATAGCAGCTGATGACAGCTCACCAATCTTCAGACATGAAGTCTATGGAGAAAATCATCAGCCTCTAGAAGGCATACCTCATGAATTTCATTCTATTCTGTGCTAGCTGGTGTCAAAAGGGGTAATTGCCATGACAAAGCTTTACAAAGTTATACTCTGTTTTTCTAGGACCTAAATCATATAACTATATAGCATATTAAAATAACGTATCTGGTGAAATTTAGTATGGGTGTGTGTGTGTGTGTGTACTTAATACATTCAGATCTGTCTGTTCTCTTATATTATGACATCATGGAAATGTAGGAGGAGGTTGTTAGTAATTAATTGAAAGAGAGGGTGGTCCTGGTTAGAATGAACAGAGTTGATGTAGAGTGTGCTGAAAATAGAGAGTTGTGCAACATCATCACTCCAACATTACTAGATGCATGTAATTCCTCCAGAATTGTATGGGGGTGACAAGCTAATTATCATAACTTGCTCATTATGAACCAAAGATGATACCAAATGAAATCCATAGTCATAAAGATGAAATGGCATTCCTTTTCACCCAATAACTCTTTCTGCATTGCCTCCTCTGCAGTCTGTAATAGATGTGCCAGTGCTAATTGTTCATACAATGAGAGAACAGTAATCAAAGAATCTGTAAGTCTCTGCTTCTGTGGCTTTTTTAACTGTATATCTCCTTCCAAGAATGCTGAAATCAAATGTGGGACATGGCCAAATATTTCAGCAAGCGTGGTTAATACATCTGAAGCATATTTACCATCTGGTAAGTTTAATTTAAAAAAAAAGCTATCAGAGGAAATAAGACAGAAATTGCTTATCCAATATATAAAAAAAATTATCTCATTTAATAAAAAAAATCTTTTTTGGGGGGGATTTTAAAATATAAAGCTTTTACACATATAAATTTTATCCATATCAAACTTATCTATTCGTAATGAAAAATATTTTATACAAAATCAAATATAAGAAATTTTCAGCTGTGTATAAATTGTATAATTCAGTTTATTCATTAGAATCATAGCTATTCTCTAGCCAGATAGAAAAGCAAATACATGTCAGTTTGAATAATCAAAAGTTTAGTTCTGGAATTTCTCTTTCTCTCCTAGATTATGAAAGTACTGGGGAATATAATAACATAAATAGAATATCCTTTATTTTCAAGTAGCTTGCATTTTAAAAATGTATATATACATATATATATAATTATGATTGAATATTATCTAGTCAATAAACCCCAAAATATCTTGGGAGGGTTCTGACAATCTGATTCTAATTGGGTACCAATAGGCTCTAAGCTAAATAACATTTGGTCATTGTTTGGGTCCTGATTGACTCTTCTTTGGTCAGAAAGGAGGCTCTTCCCTTCATTCATCCATTCATTTACTTATTTATTTAGATTGTTTTTGGATTAAGTAAAACAGGAGACACTCTGCCTCAGTTGCTACCTAGCTTCCATCACTGAATGGATGAAGTTTTAATCAAACTGAGACCTGTTGAAGACCTTAGCTTAAAAAGGCCAAGGTCTCCCATTTCATCTAGGGCCATCTCCATTCTTCTACATCTCACTACTAGGGTGAGATGATTCTAGAGGGGAAAGTGAGTCAGATGACTTTACAGCCCTCCCTCACTTAAATACAATTCACTTGCATGTCATGGCATCACTTCCCTAATGTTAGGGTCCTCTTCAAAAAAAAGAAGGATAAACAACAACACGAAATTTCATATTTAAGATTTTGTTCTCATTCTTTAACTTAAAGAAAAAAAGTCTGTTATAAAAGACTAATTCTCATAAATTCTCAGTTTTCTGAAATAGGAAACAGAATCATTTTGGAGAATAGTCTGCAGTATCATCTCATTTTGGCATAAAGGTGATGCTGTATTTCTGAAAGTTAGACTAGAAATTGGGAAGCCCAACTAGACTGAATAGGCCTTCAGCATAGTTTTGGCAATGCCCTGTGTGTCAGCCATTTGAGGAGGAAACTAGATAAATTCAAACTGACTCATCTCTAGCCAGCTGCAGCAAGATGATCCTTTTTGCTCCATAGAAAGTCATAAAAATCATTTATTGATGTGTGGATGAGCTGCAATCTAAAAGCTCATCCAGAAAGAGCAAACTCAGATGGTTAGAGGACTAAAAATAAAATGATATGAAGTTAATTAGGACAATAGACCAGGTTAGTATGAACCAGTGAAGAATAAAGATGAAGAATAAACAATGAGCACATGTTATCTGTCTTCACCGATTTAAAGAGTTGTAATGATCCATGAGGCTCTCATAATCATGAGAACCTCATGGATTCTGAAGCGTCATTCGCAACTTAATGATGAAACAGTAGTATGTAGACAACAGATGAGATTTGTCCTCCCTGGGCTACAGAGGGTAGAAGTAGTAGGAAGGGTTGGAAACTGCAGACAGAAGAATTGGGCTTACTGTGGGGAAAACTTCCCAACAACGAGAGAGAGCTATCCAAAAATTGAATGGGTAATTTTGGAAAATAATGGCTTTAGCTCAAAAAGTATAGAGAACCAGATAATTTCTGTGGTTCATTTTGAAGTTAAACATGCTAATTTTAATGATATTAAAATATGAGGAAATAAATATTTAAATTTAGCTATGCAGCATAACAGAAGCAAAAAAAAAAATTCTTTACTGGGAATCAGATCATAGGAATTTAGAGTTGATGAAGTCTTTGTTCATCTGATTAATGAAGAAATTTAGGTCCATGGAGATGAAGTGACTTTGGAAAACTTGTTCAGGATTTAGCTAGGAAGCAGATCTCAATTCTTATCTTGCTTCAGGGTCTAATTCATCTTGGATAAGTCATCCTTGATTACTTTACATCTCTTGATCTCAATTTCCTCATGAACAGTTTGACATGGCTAACATCATGTTCCCTTCTACATTCTGTGACCTGAAGGATTCTTTTAGCTGAGAATTTTCTTAATCTGTATACTTATATTTCTCTTGTTTCTACTGTAACCATACCAGTATATTTTCTACTTTAATTTTAAAAGTTATTTCAAAATTCCTTTTCATAATCAGTTTTTTTTTGTTTTTGTTTTTGTTTTTTGTTTTTGTTTTTTTGTTTTTTGTTTTTTTTTTTTTACTTTGGATCCAACCCATTAGTGCCAATGTAGTTTAGTGTAATGTACTTTACTGTTGCCACAATAAATTACATTTTTAATTACAATCTTCTCCATTTATTTAGTTTTATGAATCTTATAAAATATTTGGTACAGCTAGTTGGTACAGTGATTAGAGAACTGTATCTGGAGTCGAGAAAACTCTTTTTAGAATTCAAATCCCATCTCAAATATTTTTTAGCTGTGTGCCCATGGGCAAGTTTCTTAATCCTGTTTGCCTCAATTTCCTCATCTGTAGAATGGCCTGTAGGAGAAAATGGCAAACCACTCCAGCAGTGTCTTTGCAAAGAAAATTTCAAAAGACATCATGAAGAATTTGACATAACTGAAAAAAAATTACTAATCAATAATGAAAAATTTATGTTTCTCCAGTAACTAGAAATTTCTCAAATTCTAAACATCAATCCTCCTCCTTCTCTTCCTCCCTCTCCTTCTTTTCATTCTTCTTCTTTTATAATTATCATGGCTATTACTATTGTTGTTAATATATAGCTAATAATGAAGATAAGATCAAATGTAGTCATAATAGCTAAAGATTTGAGTCTTATCAAAGAATGGGCTCAATAAGTGGATGAGGTGAAAATAAATAGGAAAAAAATCATTCTGATACTTGATGCCATTTTAAATTAAAGGAACAGAAGAGGGAAGGCCTAAAATGTACAAATGAATAATTAAAAGGAAATGATCATTGAGAATATCAAACTATCATTAAGAAATTGATCATTTTACCAATTCTTGGATCACCTTTACCTTACCTTGACTTTTTGTTTGGCTCTTGCTTTAAACTTCACTTCTCTGTGTTGCTTCAATCTATTCTCTAAAGTGACCTGTGTCCAAATGAGGGGTCTAGGGCAACAGTGAAATTCATGAGGGAGAACTGAGGGCCATTTTTAGGAGAATGTGCTCTCTTTCTCTCTCTCTCTCTCTCTCTCTCTGTCTCTCTGTCTCTCTCTCTGTCTCTCTGTCTTTCTCTGTCTCTCTCTGTCTCTCTCTCTCTCTCTGTCTCTCTGTCTCTCCCTTTCTCTCTCCCTCGCTCTCTTCCTCCTTTACTCCCTCCCTTTTTCTTACCCCATCTAGTAAACATCTAAAAAGGGAAGTGATTCCAAACACATGACTTCATCAAAATATGTCATGCTCATCCCATCTTCTTTTTTGCAAGATTACTGAAGAAGTAGGTGAGAAGAATATCCTAGAGAAAGTTTGCTCATACTATTTTTGAGGAAAACTTGAAGAGTTGGGGATTATATAAAGAACACTAACAATCCTATAACTATTAGGAGTATTTCAAACAGATAGAATAGCTGGATTCAAAAAGTAGTTGTTAATGGTTCAATGTCAAGGTGTCAAGTGGTTTCCAGTGAGTACTTCAGGAAACTGTTTGACCCTATGCTATTTAACATTTTTATCGTGGAAATACAAATTGACATAGATGATATGCTCATCAAATTTTCAGATGACACAAAGCTGGGAAGATAACTAACACATTCAGTGTTGAAAACTAAATATAAGATGAAATGTTCAGTGGGATAAATGGCAAGTCTTGCAAGTGAGTCTCCAAAAAGAAATCAGCTTTCCAGGTATACATTTCAATAGGCATGGACAGGAAATAGATACTCTTAAAGAGATCTGAGGGTTATAATAAACTGAAAGCTCAATAAATGTTAAATGTATAATGAGGCAGTCAAAAGAGGTAATGTATGAGTTACATTTAAAAGGATTTAGCCTCAAGGAATAGGGAAGTTTGGGTTTTTCTGGATTCTTCCCTTATCAGAGTTGAAATAGCCAGTTGTTTACAATTTGGGACACTAGAATTTAAGAAATATTCTGACAAACTAAAGTATTCAGAAGAACTCAACCAAAAGGGTAAATTGTCATGAGTCCATGATATATGAAAGCAAAATAAATTAAGTGGGCATAATTAACCTGGACAAAACAGACTCAATAGGACCAATATAGTTGTCTTCCAAAATCTGAAGGGCTGTGATATGGAGAAGAAATTGGGAATATTTGGTTTAGTCTCAGAAGGCAGAATCACCATTTTTTAATCCTACAAAGTAAAATTTAGCTTTCTTTTTGGAGGAAATTATGTATATAAACAAAAATAAAAAGCCCTCTAGTTAACAATCAGAGCTGTTAAATAGACTGCCAGTGGATGCAGTCACTTTACTTACCTTTCAGGCAATCTCTTAATATGAATTCTAGCTGAGTATGAGTTGCACAAGACTTTTTTTCCACTTTCACATTCTGAAATTCTCTGATTCTGTGATGCTACTACAAGCCCTGTATAGTCCAGTTAAAAACCAATGAGGAAAAAAAAATGCTGGGAAAGAAGCATAACAGATACTTTCTGCATTCAGCAGATTAAAATCTAAGATACTGAGATGTCCAGAAGATCTACAAAGTTATATTTTGCAGCAAAACTGCAACAAAACCCAGTCAATAGAGATGAAGACCAAAGACAGAGGAACATATTCTCAGAAAGACTAAAGTATTCTGTCATTCATGGTATTGGTTTCTATCCCAAACGACCTTAGACAAAAAGCCTATATGATTTTACAAAGTATTCATTCTGTTATAAAAGAATGAATTAGTCAAAGGATTAAAAATATAGGTACTGGACAATGAAAAAAATCATTAAGCTAATTTATAAAAGAAAGAAAGGAAGAAAGGAAGGAAGGAAGGAGAGGAGGGAGGAAGGAAAGAAGGAAGGAAGGAGAGGGAGGGGGGAAGGAAAGAAGGAAGGAAGGAGAGGGAGGGAGGAAGGAAAGAAGGAAGGAAGGAGAGGGAGGAAGCAAGGAAGAAAGGAAAGGGAGGGAGGGAGGAAAGAAGGAAAGAAGGAGAGGGAGGGAGGAAGGAAAGAAGAAAGGAAGGGAGGAAGGAAGGAAAATAGAAGGAAAGAATGAAGAAAAAAGGGAGGGAAGGAGGGAGGATTGGATTTTTAATTTCCTTTTCCTCTTTCCCAGATTTTGATGTTAGTCTGCTAATTGGTGTCCCCAACTCCACTCTCCTCCTATTAGAGACTCCACAGAGCTGACAAATTTTTAGACCTAAAATACATATTTGACTATGTCACTTCCCTCATCAGGAATATTTAGTGGGGTTTTTTTTGACACTAGGATAAAATAAACTTCTATTAAAACTTTACAATCCTTCACAGATAGGTTTCAAACTGATATATTTATTCCCAAGATGTAACATTCTGCCTACTATCTATACAACTTTGTACAACTCTCATTCATGTCTGAAATACCCTTCATTTTCTCTTTTGTATAGTTGTTCCAAATTGTTAGGATGTTCATCTCTTCCCAATATAATTTTGTTTTTGCTTGGTATATTATTTACACTTATCTTCAAACATTATCTCCAGTGGAATGGAAACTCCTTGAAGAGAGAAATATTTTAATTTTTACTTTATATCCTCAAGTGCCTGACATAGAAAATACTTAAAATATTAATTGAACTTTATTGAATGCCCTTCCTTTATTTTCACAACTATTGAAAAATGAAGGGAAAAAAAAAGGCTAAACTAAAGAAGGGACCACACTGATATTTCTAATCAATCATGGTTATTGAAGTAGAAAAGGAAGATCTAGTTTGAAGCAACATATTTAGGAGGGAAAAATTAAAGCATGTTCAATAGGGACAAAAGGTTGTTGTGGATACTTAAAATAAAGCTCTTGCTGAAGGAGTAATGAATTTTATCACAGACAAAGGAAAGTACAGGTGGAAGGTATGTATGTGTGAGTGTGTGCACGTGTGCGTGTACATACATGCACGTGTATCTAAAAAGAAATCGTGGAAGAAGGAAAATTTCTTTTAGTTTTAGAAAGAACTAAAACCATTGGTTAAAAACTGGCTTGAATTCAATTCAACAAAAAATCCTCCCCCAAAAAATTAGACCTGTGCAAAACTAGAATGGACTATCTCAAGAGTTATCTAATTTTCTTGAGTTTAGTTTTTCTCCAAAGCAAAAATATACAAAATAACAGAATTTTAGATTTCTAAGTGATAAACTTGTCTAAGCCAAACCCAAAACTTATCTTTGCTACAACTTAAAAAGTGATAATGTACAGTGTTTGGCAATTTCCACTAAGGAAAGAAATGAGAGGGCACTTCCTCATTTCCTAAAATTACTGCTTTCATTTTCTATAGATTAATCATTAGAATTTGTGTACACACATACAAATACACATGCAAATACAACCAAGCATGTTTTACTCTTTGAGGCTCCTGCCTATTATATTTAGTTCTTTCTGAATGCAGATACCAATTTGTTGACAACATTATAGAGGAGTTTGATTTTTTTTTAGCTCAGGGTAGATGATCTAGTGGACCCCTTTCAACTTGAAAACTTTAGGATGTCTATCATCTATCTATCCATATCTATAACTTATATAAATAGGTATATAGACAGACGTATACAGACATAAATAAAATAGAAATATAGATTTTGATATGGATAGATATAAATATCTATAAAATTCTAGAGTATCCACATCTATATATGTATATATATAAAAACCATATTTGTATGTGTACATAGATGTGTGTGTGCATATATAACATATACACCTATACATTTACAAATGATAGAGAGGAGAGAGAGAGAAAGGAGAGAGAGTCAAAGGCTATTCAAAGAAAGGATATCCATTATGAAGAATCATAAACTCTTGAAAATTAATAGAGAAAAAATATATTCCTGACTTTCAAAGATAGGGCAAGAGCTCACTTTGTAATTTCAAAACATCCAAGTTTCTGGAATTTGATATCAAACTAGAAACTTTCAAAGATTTTATTATCATTTCATGTCCTAACAAAAAATATTTTTCTCAGAAACTTGTAATTTGAAGAGTCTGAAGAAGTCATTCACTATAAACATTCCTCCATCTTTCTCTAGCCCATCTGCCATGCTAGGAAAAAACATGGCAAAAGAATACGAAAAATGACTAGTTTTGTAGTGAACATGTCATTCTAACTACTTCTTTTCCAATCTTTTTTTCTTCTTGATAGCTACATTTACTTACTATCAATTATTCCACAAGACAAGGGACTGGTGGTGGTAATAAACCAAGATAGAATCAACTTTAAGTAATCCACTGAAGTAGGATGTTGTCTGTTTTCTCCACCAAATACCATATAGAAACATTTTTTTTGTTCTTATTTTTTTTTCCCTAGTGCTCTACATGTGATGAGTATCTTTCTACCAAGTCCACTTTGCTCAATGCCTGGCATATAGTAGGTGCTATATAAATGCTTATTTCCTCCTCCTCCTGGCTAAAAAACAGTTTGGTAGTAATCATCTGCATACTATCAATTTAATTCAAAGTGTTAAATTGTTTCCATTTTTGAAAATTATACCCTCTCTGAGACCTTATTTTTATATGAATATTCTTTTCCCATTATGGTAATGTCATGGGTTGCTGAAAAAGTTTTATATGTTTAGCATGGGCTAAGTTTCTCTATACCTATAATATAATATTTTATAATCAGATATCTCTCTGCTCTACATCTAAGTTCTGAAAACAGGATCCATATTAAGGAATCTGCTTAAGTTTCTATTAGAGGATTATATTTATTATAGGGTATATAATGTCCAATTGATGCTATTTAAGACAGAATAAAAATAACATTTTTCCCCAAAGGAGCAAAAGATTTACTAATAAAATTACATTTAGAGCCATTTTAGAATGAGAAATCACTGAAAGGGCATCCATAGGCTGCTCATTCATCTAAGGTCTAAGAAGTATACAGAATCCAATACAGAATTGGTGGAAAATTTCATTGACCTTGAAACTGTAGAATAAACTTTCTAAACCACCCTATGGGGCTGTTGTTACTAATTACAGATTTGAAGGAAAACTATAATTTAATTAACTAAAAGGGATTTGTAAACCGAGAACCTTATTTCCAAATAATTGTTATTAAAAGCAGAAGAGCAATCAAAAATAGATTGTCAACTATGTAGAGACTCTAACACCAGGGCCCATAAGTGATATAAAGTCTGACTCCTTCCCTGCTCCCAAGCATCTAGTGTCTATTTAGAATGATGATAGACATATATAAAAGATAATTAAGGAAGGCCCATAGCACTGAACCGAGATGGCCAATAAGTGTAAATGAGAATGCAGATGCCACATCAGTTCCTTTGACAATCTCTTGTCATTTTAATGTTGAAACAGGTGAAACACTTGCTCTGTTAAAAATTTAATTATTATCAACTTAATGTGCATGTAGAAGATTAAAACAAAACAAATTAAAAGTAATCTCTATGGGTGATGGATCATTTTCAGGCCTTACAAAACTATATGACCTTTAAGATGGAAAAGGAATGAGAAAATTAAAGGGAAAACAACTTATCTGAATATTTCTTCTTTGTATTCTCAGGAACATTGAAGATATGATTCTAACTCTTTTCACTGGTTCTCTTTCCTCTTGTTCTAAAATGCACACATATTGAAAGAAACTCAAGAAACTTGTCAGTTTTGCTCCCAGCATCTGAGTAGTCTTTGAAAATTGATAGTGTGAATGAGTCAGAGAGTATTGGGTGAAATGGATTCGAGAATTAGAGGATGAAAATAGGTTTGAGTATGTGGGTAGTAGAGAGAAGGATTGATGAAATATTCACTTGTTTGTCCTTGCTTCCATACTGCTTTCCATTCTTTGGCATAAAAGGCACAATTAATCAAGTGAATGCATTTGCTCTTTAGTCCCATTCAAAACAGTTATAACCCATATGAAAAAGCAATTGTTGCTCTTTTTATTCCTTAGGGATCACTGACTACTAAATTTAAGAGTCACTAAGTATTAGTGTTTGAGGATTTTTTCAAAAGTTAAGTTTAAAGACATCTCCAGATGTTATTTAGTTTAAACCTAAACTGTTTTCAAATTAATGTCTACACTATTGTCAAAGATTTATAGGAAATGAGACTTTAAAATCTTACTTGGAATCCTTTTCCAGTGGTTAATTGTCCTTCCATTCTGAATGTGTTTTCTAATTCCGTTCTTTCTTGTTTTAACTTCAACAGCTTGGCAAATCACGCTCTTGTAAACACTTCTCATTGTCAAGCTAATGGGTTTATATTCAATTTGTGGTTTCCTATGATCCCCAAATCTTAATTATTTTTGCCAAAGTTGTACCTGTATAATCATTACTAGGATTATTTCTGTGAATTTCATGTTTATGCCTCAATGCACTTGGGCAATTTGAGCTTTATTATGGCTTCAATGGATGACCTCTCTAATTTGTAATGATTATTTTAATTATAATTATGAAATATTTTTGAGATCTCAGTGACGACTCCCTGTATGGCACCATCCACTTGCTCAGCTAAAAGTGCCACAAAAGACATGTTGACAACAAAGTGTATGAAGATGTTTATGAGCATATGAAGAATAGGAAACAGCCAAAGGAAATCCCAAGCAAACTAATAGACTCAGATTCAAAAGCATTAAAAATCAAAGATTGCTGGAGAAAAGGATGTCCATATGTAGAAATCATAACCTCCTGACAATCTATGCAGAAAATAAAAATTTCATGTTTTGGGGTGGGCTGGTGGCTAAACATGTCATTTTTATGTCTGCAATTTAATAACAATCCATACACTTTGTAAGATGTTCATTATTACCCTGTCCATCATCCTGAACAAAAAATTATATCATCAAATACTAAGGAATGCCCAAGGCATATAGAAGATTTCGGGGAAATTCTTATTTCTTTGATGTTGTAGTAGGTACATAAAGTATGTGAAGGAGATCAAACAATTCTGGATCTGAAAAGAGAGGTCAGGAATAGATTCTGAATAGATTTAATGCAAAATCAAAAGAAAATCACTGAAATTTAATGAGTAGAGTTCATGATCTGCCCATGAGGGCAATCCTATGGAAGTTGAATAGAGGTTTTAAGTCATCAGAGCTACTCATGAACAAAAGGAAAACAGTAGTTGTGTGAAGGAAGGGTTAAAGTTGATAAAGATAAGACAGAGAGACAGATTAGGAGATGATTATAATAACTTAGACAACAGGTGATGAGAATCTGAAACAAAAAGAGTCTTTTTGAATATAAAGGAAAGGTGAGTTGGAAATGATGGTGGTTCAGTAGAAACAAGATTTGGTGACTAATTTTACATGCAGGATAAAGAAGAGTTAAAAAAAACTACTATGTGTTATGGGCTGTGTGAGAAATATGGTATACAAATCATTAATAATAACCAAAAAGTTAGTGATGGAAAGGAAATTAATTATAAGTAACTGGGAATGAGAATAAAGTAACTGATTAATATCAGGGATCACATTTTTATAGGCCTCTTAAAAATGAAAGAGAAGCTAATCTAGAAAGCAGTGATAGCTGGAAGAGACTAGTCCCTGAACTGACCTCTGCAGGGTGCCATTCCTAGTGAGAAAACATTGATCACAGCTTTATAGGTACAATGTTCCACCTAGGTTTGTATTCACCTCAGAGTATTGTGGCACAAATCACATACTACTGCCTCCTTTATTAGACTATCCTATAGTAAAATAAAAAGCTTTATTTATAACCAAATATACTATATCTATGTCTTCCCCATTATCTTCTCTGGTACTCAGTCATAGAAATAAATTAAATTGTCATGGAATTTATTTGTTCTTCACAAAGCCCCATTAATTTCTACCCTATAAATCATGGTCTTTTATAAATTGAATTTGTGTGTGTATATATGTGTGTGTGTGAGTGAGAGAGACAGACAGACAGACAGAAAGACAGACAGAAACAGAGACACTCAGAAAGAAAGAAATAGAGAGAGACAGAGAGACAGAGAAAGAGCCGGACAGAGTTTAAGGATATTTGGAAAGTGTTAAGGAGGACTTAATATGGACTTAATATGCCTCCTTAAGGAAATTTGTGAAATAGGACCTTTATCTTTAATGTTACTTCTCAATACTGTTGTACTTACCAATCCTGATACTATTGAGTGATGTCATCACTGAAATTGTGTTGAATTGGCAAGCCATATCCACCATATCCATGTTCTTGTATGGGCCATGTACTTAAAATTCATGTGACTCATCAGACAGTGGTGATGTTTCACATTGTGGAAAATAGAGGCAATATTATAGAGTACAGAGGAAATTAGATTGCAATTCAGTCAGCCTTAGGTTCAAAACACCCTGCTAACATTAATAGCTGTGTATCTCTGGGTAAATTCAGTAACTTTGCTTCATATTAACCACATAAAATGGAATTAATTATATTTTCTACCTCCCAGGTTTGTCATGAATGTCAAATAAGTTAAAGTAGTTAAACCAGTTTTCTGTTATGTAAATCGTAATACTTATATTGCCCACTTCTTGAGGTTTTGCTTCTCATATACTCATCATCCCTCCCCCACCCCCATTACGGATTTTGTTTTCCTCATCTGAAATTGAGAGATAGCTCTGAATATGACTTGTTATTGTATCTTCCCTAGTGAATATTAAAGATAAGTCACACTTATGTACTTTTTATTATAAAGAAAAATAATCTCCTTAAAATGATCAATAGAAGTGTCATCATCATAATATGAAAATAGAGCCAGAGATAAAAAAGAGTAAGATTATTTTTAAAAATGTAACACAAGTTCCATGGGTATTATCATCATATAAATTGTTCAATTACTTCTTTTTAAAACTGTTTTTTGTTTTAACATTTCTATCATTTTCCAAGTACTCCCTCTCTGATCTTCAAAGAATAAAGTCCTCCCTATAAGAACAACAACAACAAAAAATTGAAAAAACCCATAATACATTGACTGATAATATATCTCATGCTTTAAATTTGTTTCTGCCATTTCTTTCCAGAAGGTTGGAAAAGAAAGGCAAATGTTAAAGATGTCTAACCATGATCTCTCTCTATAAACTTATTAAACTAAATTTAGGAATTTCTATCCCTTTTGACTATTTTCTCCTGTATTACTTTCTCCTGGGATCAAAGGACTCCGTCATTGAATTTAATCCAAAATCTTAATTTTTAATAGCTCTTACAACTAGTGAAAGTTTAACATTTGAAGTTCTCAGTATTTATTTCCTCCAAGGCTTCCAAAATGCAGGAAAATATTTGTAGAAAAAAAAAATCTTCTCATTTCTGTTCTCTTAGAGAACCATGAAAACTTTATCTCAACTTTCTCTTATTTCCTCTAAGTTCTGAGTCTTAATTATACTCTAGCAAAATCTTGTTCTGGGAATTCATTATTCTTGAAAAGGAATAAGAAAAATCATATGGCTTGTAGAGTTTCATTGACAGCCTTAGCATTCTAATCCTCCCCCTTAGCCACCAACAGGAAAAAACAAACAAACAAACAACAACAACAACAACCAAAAAAACCATAATATTGTGGGGGGGCATTTTTTTTCTAGATAATTCGTTTCTAAGTTCATATTTTTATATATTTTATTGAAAAGTACAAGATCTCTCATTTCCTTTGATCACCTTTGGATCAAAGCACTATTCGTCCAACTGAGTTAGAACTACAGATATTCTGTTAAACATTTTATCAGAACAGAATGAATATAGTTTTACTCCTTAGAACTGGTAGATGAATCTGCAAGAGCCAATCAAATTGTCAAGAGACATCATTTAGAAGAAAAAAAATATCAAAAGTAGAAACATGTAGAACGGATACTCTAAGCATTAGGGTGTCAAAAAGAGTCATGAAGTTTAAAAAGAAAGAAAGACAAAGCCAATAAATAAGTCTATCAAACCTGACCTCTCTTCCAAGCTCCAGATCCATGCTTCCAAATTGATATTTTTGTGTCTCCAATTCAATAACGAAATTCAGCTTATTTTCTTGGCTTATATACTCATGGATTTAGAGGTGGAAGGAACTTTCACATTTATGTAATCCAATATCTTTGTTTTACAGGAGTGGAAATCAAGCATTTGGCTACAAATCCATTTTTCTCTTCCTCTTGTCACAACCCACCAAATCATTATTTCTAACTTCACTATTTCTCCCAGAAAGCTCCCCATTAACTTGATGTCATTTGTTTGAAATCATAATATTTCTTTGATTTCATTTCAAATTATTTCTCTTAAATGTTACTTCCTTTTTATCCCTTAACCTCTAATCTAAGCAGATACTTGAAGTATTGGAATTATTTCCTAACAGATTTAAATATTTTCCCTTTCCTCTAATATATCCTTCACAGTGCTGCTAGTTGAATTTTCTTTATATACATATCAACTTGTGGCACTGATCAATCAGTATAATATATTGACAAGTATTCAGTGGTTTCACATTTCTCAGTGAACAACCTTCAGTTTCCTTAGCCTGGTGTTCACAATCTAGTGCTAACCTAATTTACCAAACTTTAATCCTACTATTCCCATCAATGCACTCTTTTCCCAGTCAGAGAGGATGACTGTATGATTTTCAAATATAACATGATTTTTTTCCCTCTTCATGGCTTTGCTTATGCTGCTCCTATCTGTAAAATATTCTCATTTCATGTTTCTGCAGAGTAAATTCATATATCCATTTTTTAAAGTCAATTTGAATGGTCCTTTACATTTTCTTTCTCTCACTTCATGCTCTCCTTAAACTCCTAGTTGATAATGACCTTTTTTCCTTGTGTTTGATATAGTGATTTATTTCTGCATCTTACAAATACACTCATGCATTGTAATTATCTTTTAATCAACTACCAAGACTTCCTAATTCCAAGAGGGGCCATTTCACATCTCATATTTATATCTCCCAAAATACACGGCATAGTTGCTTTGTTTTGTTTTTCTATAAGAAGGAAAGTTAATCATCAATGAGTATTTATTAATCATTTAATATGTGCAAGACATTGAAGTTAAGTATTAGGGAGACAAAAAAGGCAATAAACACTTTACCTGTCTTCAAAGATCTTACAAGTCTAATAGAGGAGGGTATGTGACAATATGACTACAATTATGAAGATAAAATAGAAGATATAGCACTAAGCAAGAGTAGGAAAAAGCTTTTTAACAGAAGATAGGATTTTAGCTGACACTTGAGGAGGTGGGAGAGGCCAGGAAACAGAGTTGAATAAAGAGAGGATTCTAGAATAGCAAATGGCCAGTGAAAATATATGGAATTGGGAGATAGAGTATCTTGTGAAGGAAAAAGCAGGGAGGTTCCTGGATTGTAGAGTACACATATGAGGATATAAGAATTGAAATACTGGGAGTAATTTAAAATCCAAACTGAGAATTTTACATTAATTCTTAGAGAGTATAGGGAATGAATGGAGTTTATTGAATAGGGGAGATTGAGAGGATGATATGGTTAGGCCTCTAAGAAAATCAATTTGACAGCTGATTAGAGAGTGAGGAATGGTTTGAGGCAGGCTATTGGAATTTGGAGTTTCAAATTTATAGCATAAGATGGAAGTCAGGGTTGGATAAGAGACCTGAGAATCATCAGTATAAAGAGGGCAATTAAATCTTTGGGAACTGATATCACTAAGCAAAATGAAATGGAGAGAAAAGAAAAAAGAACCAACAACAGAAAATTTGTAAATGTTTATCTTTTATGGCCATGAATTAGATGAAGATCCAGCAGAGGAAACTGAGATGGGCTTGTCTGACAGGTAGGAAACAATCAGGAAACAATAATATCTCTTAAATCTTAAGAGAAGTCATGATCAAGGGGAAAAGCATGATCAGCAGTGACACAGGCTGCAGAGAGGTCAGTTAAGAAGAAGATATATAAAAGATCATTAAATTTGGCAATTAATGGTGACTTCAGAGGGAGCATTTTCAATTGAGTGATGATGGTAGAAACTAGACTGCAGAGAATTAGAAAGACATTGAGAAGAATGTAAATGGAATCATTGATTTTGGAAAGCTTTTCCAACTGGTTTAGCCCCCACCCCATACCGCCAAATAAAAGAGATGATGAGATATGAGACAAACAGCTTGTAGAGATGATCAAATAAAAGTGAGGTTTATTTTATTTTATTTGTGCATGTAGGAGACATGGAAATCTGTGTATATAGTAAATAGTCCTTAAGGAGAGATTGAGACAAAGCATACAATAAAGAAAGAATGGGGTTGTGGAGAATGTTTCCAGATAAACTACTACAGAAAATGTCCTTGTTCAACTTGAGGTATCTTTAAAATGACTACATTTCAATCACATTCTTCTATTTATGGAGATGGCCTGAATTTTTGTCTTCTCAACAATTCAAACTATTCAAGAGAATTGTCCTTTGTTCTCTCCAAACATTCTCCTTCCCAATACATTTTTGGAGCTTTGATTGAAAAGCAGAAAGTGATCATAGAATATTTTGCCATAAAAAGTATATATTCACAAGTCATTCTCCAATGGATAAATGATCAAAAATATGAAAAAAACAATTTTTAGATGAAGAAATTAAAGCTATCCAAAATCGCATCAAAATGCCTTGTCACTATTGATTAGAAAATTGCAAATTAAAACAACCCTATGGTACCATTTCATACAACAGATTGTCCAATAGAACAGAAAAAAATCACAAATTTTGATGATGTGGGAAAACTGGGATACTAATACATCATTGGATGGAGTTATGAACTGATTTAATCCTTCAGGATTACAATTTGGAACTATACCCAAAAGGCACAAAGGAAATGCATACCCTATAAACCAAGAATATCACTGCTAGGACTGTATCCCAAAGAGATCATTTAAAAGAATGGAAAAGGACCCACATGTACAAGAATATTTTTTGAAGTTCTTTTTGTGGTGGCTAAGAATCAAAAATTGGGGAAATGCCCATCAATTGGAAAATGAATAAGTTGTGGTATATGAATATAATGGAATATTATTCTATAATAAATGATAAGCAGTCAGATTTCAGAAAAAGCTGAGAAAACATATGAATGCATATGGAGTTAAAGAAGTAGAACCAGAATATTATAAATAGTAACTACAATATTGTGTGTTAATCAGCTATGATTGACTTAAATCTCCTCAATAACACAATAACCCAAGACAATTCCAAAAGACTCATGACAGAAAATACTATTCATATCCAAATAAAGAACTGTGGAGTCAGAATGAAGATCAAAACATTTTATTCTTTTTTGTCTGTTTTAATTTTGTTTTGTGGCTTTTCTATTTGATTCTGTTTCTTTTTTTATATTGTAAATTATAATATTTATAATATTGTATAATAGTTCTTTCTAGAGCCCCCAAGTTGGGGTGCCAAAATATACTGTGCTTTCTAGAGCTCCCATGCAGGGGTGCTGAAATGTAGTGTCCAGATTGGATCTCTGGAGGATCTTGGGGCTAGCCTGAGTCTTTGTTCTTAGAGGAGGAGTGATGAGGCAGAAACCCACTTCAATGGTCAAATATGGAGTCTATTTATTTCAAATTCTCTCATCCTTAAATACTTTAATAAAATTATATCACCAGAATATATTGAGCATGTGCTATCACCACAACACATTGAGCATGTGCTAACTCTAATATGACTACCTCACTATAGCACACTGCGTGTGCTAATTATAAGCATCCTGCTATTGATATGTAAATGGATCTTTATTGCAAGTATTTCTGCTTCAAGTAGAACATAGGTTGTCATCTCTCCCCCTCCCCAATTTCTCAGGAAGGCTGAGATGCCCCAAGGAGAGATGAGAGGCAAACTAGACATTGTCAGCAGACTCCCTCTAGGCTGAAGGGTCTTATACCTCACTGAGAGTTCCCCCACTGTCTGTGACTTTCTATACAATATGTGGAAGTATATTTACATGATTGCACATATATAATCTATATCAAATTCCTTGCCATTTAAGGGATGGAAGATGAGAAGAGGGAAGTAAGAAAAAAATTGAAATTCAAGATCTTATTAAAAATAAACATTGAAAAATATCCTTATATCATTGGATAAATGAAATAAAATGCTATCTAGAAAAACAAAATAATCAATCCACATTTATTAAACAAATAAAATTGTATTCAGTACTTATGAATAAACATTCAATAGGCCCAACAACATAGCAACCACCATGAAGATATAATGTATTCTCTCTTCTTGAGTGACTTACAATCTTCCTAGACAATATGAGCATATCCCATTAAATCATCAAGATTAAAAGAGTATACTTTTCATCTCTTCATCTCATCAAGACATTTTTCTTATCATCCCTTAGACACCTGATTTTATTATTCTTTTTGTTATTATTGCATCTATCAATTTATTTACTTTTGTCACTTAGAATGTTTCTTTTTTCCTTCTGCCTTTCTATATCCTCAAATTCCATAACTTTATCATTTCATCTTTTTTTCTGATTTCAGCTTTATGTCTAAGGTGAATCACATAATGCAAGATGTAATTGTGCACCATTTTTGGACAGTTTGATACATATATCTTAGCATTATTTCCCAAGATAAAGATTAAAAGGGAGCAGGAACAAAGATTATTTCTTTCATATCGCCTATTGCATTTATCGCAAATATCAGTACAAAATTGAATCTATACTGGTTGAAAGGACAAGATCAATCTGCATTCTGTATTAAAAAAACATTTTGTCTGACATCTGTTCACTCACAATATAAGTTGACATATAAATGAGTAGATCCACATGCTTCAAAAATGATTGATGTTTATTGGGAAAGTTTACTGGTGAATGGGAAAAGATTAGAATTCCCTATTGACTAACTAATCTTATACTATAATTCTTAAAATACTTTAGCATCTATGTATTATTTCTAGTTCTTCATTGTAGTAAACCATGACTCAGGCAATATTTTACTCCAGTAGAATGTTGGTGTTACAAAAATGGTCTTTTAGGGAAAAGTTTGGGGTCGTTAGAAGAAAATTGAAATTTTTTGTAGATAATACAACTTGGTCTTTTCTTCTTTAAAAAATATTCTTGGCTTTATAGAATCATTGTAGAATCATCTCATACAGTGTCTGTGTGTGTGTGTGTGTGTGTGTGTGTATGAGTGTGTGTGTGTGTTTATATTTCTCTCTGAATCTCTGTGTCTCTGTCTGTTTCTCTCTCTCTCTCCATATTATATATGTATATATGTGTGTATCTATCTACAAATGTGTATATGTTTTTATTTCTTGTAAATTTTGAATCATATAAATACCACCAGATGAGAAAGGAAGGGAGAAACAGAGAAACAGAGAGACAGACACATAGAAACAGAGAGGCATATATCCTACCCACTTGGGGTGTGTGTGTGTGTGTGTGTGTGTGTGCATGTGTGAAGGGTTATACCCAACTCTTTTGAGTTATATTGGATCTTATTTATGAGACTATGCAAACTACTAAAAATGAAGATCACCCAGAGGGCAATGGAGAGAGGCATAATGTATCTGACCATTATGAATTGGGATTTAACATTTGGTAGAATTAAAAAAATCCACTCATTATCTTTCTGATATGAAGAAAAATCCACAAAGGCTTTAGAATGTTGGATATATCCCCTTTAGGTATATTTATAGGTCGACATGAATGAGCTATTCAGAATTTCTAGGCAGAAATAGATTATAATTTTTGATTTTTAGAATATGTGTGCAGACAGATGAGATCACAAATAATTGGAATTTTAGAATATATAATTTACTAAAATGAGGGATATTTCCTATCATTTTAGAAATAGTCTTTAAAAGTCATGATGTGACCAAAATTGGGATAATAATAGTACCTACCTCCCAGGGTTGTTATAAGGATTAAACAAGAAAAGTAGTTTATGAAAATTTATAAAATACACACATTATCATCATCATCATCATCATCATCTATCATCAATTTTATTATATGAATTGAAAATTAAAACATATGTGCAAAAATTTTAAAAATCACTACTTCAGTGAGAATAAGCATCATCAGGCATGAATTTACCTTAGTTTCCTTAATATCAAGAAGATGAATCATAGGACATCACAGATATTATGCAGTTTAATGCTGGCCACATTTTAAAATGGACTTGTTATTAACAGTTGAGAAAATTGACATGCAGAGAGATGCAAATGATTTGTCATAGATTATATGGTCATAAATAAAATCAAGATTTGATCCTAGGTGCAGAGGTCTTTTAAATATACTGCCTATTATAAAGTGTAATATTTGTAGTCATGAAACCACGTTCAGATTTTTGGACAGATCCATAGAGAGGATGGGAAAATAGGAGCATTTTGAAGCAGGAACAATTGGAATAAAACATTGTCTTCTTTTATATAGTTGGATTAAGGGCAATGACCTCTAGAGAATGGATCTTCTTCCCACATGCTTTCACGGTACTGCAACAAGGTCCTTGTCCCAGAATCATTTCTCATGCTGGCTTTTATGTTGTACAGATTGTTTTGTCAAAGGAGTATCCTATTAGTAAACAGACCGGAGCTTGCTAACATCCTTCTTTTCAAAAATCGACTCTGGCTGAATTCTAACAAAACAGTTCTGGATGGAAAAAGGAGGATGCTTTCTGAAGCCAGATGGTTTATCTAATAGGAATGTTTTCTGATTAGAGAAACAGCAGTAGGCTCATGATCCCAGCAGGTGCCAAACTGGTCCCACAGTTTACACGGATTTGCAACTGAAAGAGGCATGAACCAAAGGGAATCTACTAGACTGTGTGCTATAGTCTATTCTAAGAAAGGGAGGAGAAGGGGGAAAGGAACATAAAAAAAGAAAAGGTCCTACGATATCAGCTTAGGATTCTCATTCCATTTTACCAATATGGGGCAATTATCCTCTCCCTTGTAGCAAAGTCAGCCCATTAGATCCAGCATCTGCTCTGCTGATGAGATTAATCCAATTCCAATTTCACAAATAGCCACAAAGAGTCATATGTATGAATTTCCATGTAAATATGGCTATGCGCGACACTTATTTTTAGTAAATTATTGAGTAATATTTTTTTATTACTGGGTGTTCTTATTTATATATTTATTCACTTTCTTATGAGTGTTCTTATATATTCTAACTCTCTGTTTCAAGAGGCAATTACTTGGAGTGCTGATAATTAGGGAGGCAGAACAATGTTGGTTAAACAGTAAGGGAATTATTTGTTGCTATAGGAAACATATTCCAGTCAGAAGTGCATTATATAGGAGAGACTTAATCCTGTACCTCTCATTTGAGCCATTCAAAATATGCTGATTAGAAATACATTTTTGTTAGAGATCTCTAATATTCATCCACATATGACAACTTCTCTGAATCTCCTCAGCAAATACCCACTCACTGAGAGCTAGGAATTTTACAACAAAATTTAGTATTAATCTTACTATTCTCTCAAGCATCACCCCTGCCCCAACCCCATATTTCTCTACTAAAATACATTACCTTTTGGATCACCTTCATCTGTAGCTGATTTGTCTTCATAGCAATCAGAAAGTCAATGGGCCTCATCATTATTAAGGTGGTACTTTTCAAGATATTCTCATCAAGAATTTATAGTTTCTCTCTTTTTCTGTTTCTCTATATTCTATCCACCCACCAAAAACATGACACAGCTTTATCTTCTCCACAAAATCAACTTATATAATTCTCTGATAGTTAGGTTATCTTAGGCAACTCACATAACCTCTCTCAGCCTCAGTTTCCTCATCTGTAAATTGAGTGGTTTGAACTACATGAGCACTGAAATGTATTCTTTTTTTTAAATCTATGATTCCATGAAGGTTCATAACTTATACTTCTCAATTAAGACTTGGGAAAATCCCAAACTAGCTAAATTCCTTCCTTCCTTCTGATCCTGCCTCTATTCTTGACAATTTGAACTTCACCATTTTTCATTGGCTTTTATATATTGGGACTTCGCTCTACCTCTGTAGCCCTTTTCTGTGATTGCTGAGTTTCTCTATTTTGATTAAATAGCCACTTCACTCCTCTCTTATTTTACTTCCTGAATATTTACATTTTTCCAATGAATCCTTAAGTGGGTACCTCCTCTTTGCATTATCAGTGCTTTGAAAAGTACTTGGTAAGAGTAAGCACTTGTTAAATGCTTCTTGACTATGCAAATATTGTTGTTGAAAATGATGATTTGTAATGAAAACAATGTCTTTCTTCCTTTTCTTTATAGTTTGCTATGGTAAGATTATGATAGAAGGAATAAAAGATAAAGAAAAAAATTAAGACTTAAACTAAATAGGTAGAAATATGAAAAAGATAAGTTTGGGGAACATAGAATCCTGGAGTCAGGAAGACCTGAGTGCAAATCCAGCCTCAGACAGTTACTTGCTGTGCCCAGATTCTGGGCAAGTGACATAACCTTAACTGCCTTAACAAAAGGTAATTTGGAAGGGTCATAATTTATAAATGACATCATAGATCACACTTGAGGGAGAAAAACTTCGGGAGAAATTTATATTGTATAGTTAAACAAAATCAAAGTCTAGATTTAAGAAACTTCTATAAAAAGAAATTGTTAGTGAAGGAATGGGAGGGGAGCAGAAACTTGAGTTAAATAAAAAGTGGCTGAAACTGTTTAGGTCATTTTGAAGGGTTTAGGTTTATGAAAAAGGGAACCAGGCATTAATTTTAAAAGTGGAAGAATTTGGAGAGCTTTATGAGATGTTGAAGGTAAATTGAAGGAAAACAACTTGAGATGGAAGATTTCTATGATAGAATTCCATTAATAAGAACCAAAAGAGAAGGTAAAAGAGGTGAAAATATAAGTAAGGGAAAGATGAATTAAAGAAATTGACTGGAAAAACCAATTTTTGCTCCAAATAAGGGTTCACTTAAACTGGAAATAAAATTTGTGCTGTCCCTTAAGTTGTGATGATAAAGAAAGTGCATGTGACTGTCAAATGGTTGAAAGCTAGTAAAAGGCTATCTATCTTAGAAAACAAATAAGTGGAGTATCACACCATCCATATGTGGAACCACTGGATACAGCAAATGGAGAAGTTTTGAATGGTACCATTAACTTTGTTTGAGTGCTGGGAAAGTTCACTTACCTTGGCAGCATATTTTCCAGGGAGTACACATTGATAATGAGATTGCCACATACATTGCCAGAGCTAGCTCAGTATTTGAAAGGTGCTGAAAGAAAGTATAAGGAGAGGTTTTAAAATAACTACCAAACTGAAGGTCTACAGAGCTGTTGTATTTACCTCATTAAACTGTCAAGTATTCAAACTGTACTGCAGAGAGTACAATGCCATTGGGTTGGCCACATTGTTCAAATACCAAATGTACACTTGCCAAAAAGACTATTTTATGGAGAACTCACGCAGGACAAGTGCTCACAAGGTGATCAGAAAAAGTGATACAATGCACACTCAAGATTTCTCTTAAAAACTTTAGAACTGATTTTATGCCATGGCAAAGGACCTCTTAGCATGTCATGCCCTCCTTAGAGAAGGTGCTATGCTCTATGAGTAAAGCAAACTTTAATTTACTCAGAAGAAATGAGAGATGTGCAGTTACAGAATCCACTCTTAATGTTCCTATGGACTATTTTTGTTCAACTTGTGGCAGAGCATCCCATGCACATATTGGTCTAATCAGCCACAGCCAGACACACTAACTTGACTAACATAATGATGTTATTTTGGTTCTCTTGGAGAACGAAGGACAATAATCATCCATCTTGGACAAGATACTTAGGAAATGAAGAATTAACCTACAGAGAGTTCAAAAAAACTAGGATGAGAATCCTTAACTCTATAAAGAAGATGAATTTTGCAATGACTTACAATGATTATAAATTTGTGTTTATGTTGCAAAGAGCTGGTAAATAATCGCTACCTTTCTTCCAAGTACAGAATAGTGATAGAAATGATTATTTTCTAATACATTAATCCACTATTAATTAAGATCTGGTCTTTTCAATTACTTATTCAACCAACAGCCCCGGTAGGACAGTCAGTCTCTGAAGAACATGACTGATAGAGGATATTCCCTAGTCCTTGGGATATATATATTCTTAGATTTGGACATGACACCACTCATTTAGGAGACTTTGATTCTGTAAAATATAAATAGAATCTCATCTAGGTGAATTTCTGCACCCAAACAATAAGCCCATGTCGTTGTATCCCTCCTTTAGAGTTTACTGTGACCTAATTCATGAAGGAGACCAAACAGACTAGTCTGGTGGAGACGTACTCCTTTGCCCAGATTTCTGGAAACAGTTGAGTCTCCTGATCAAGCCATGTTCTCTCTCAGCAAAAGGAACTGCAGACTTTTAACCGATACCCTTCTACTGATTCTTCAACAAACGAGGTTGATTTTCACCTGTCAGGAGTTACATCTTTTCTAAAAGCACATTAAAGCTTATGATATTGCCATTAAATGTATTTGTTTACCGATATAAACCATTGTATATCAATTTGTTGATTCTTCACTAGCCTAATTAATAAATAATTATTAATTATACAGAAATTCTGTCTCTGATTTTTCATTCATCACACAATTTTTTTTTTTCTAGAGGGAAAGCTAAAGAAACTGAAGGTACACCTCTAACATGATTAAAACAGTGGCAGCAGGGTTTTGATGAAAGCAAAAGGGTGGAAAGGTAAGGAGGGTAATGCTTACACTTCCCAGAAGATTTGAGAGTAGAGTGACCACATAGAAGAAGAGGGGAAAGGGAGAAAAACTCAAAGTACACTTGAAACTAGAAGAAAAATGGCACTCCTTACGAATAGGAGAGAAATGTTATAGGATATCACAAGGTATTCAATTGTTTGTCATCCAACAAATAATAAAGTATAACCACCAAACCAAAAACAGTCAAAGAAAGAAGGGATGTGTGGTGATGGTTAGTGAGACTTTCCTAGTGCTAGCCTAAATTTAATTTCTTCCAGATTGATTTCTAATTTTCCCAGTAGCTTTTGTTGAATAGTGAATTCTTACCATAGTAGCTAAGTAATAGAAACTAGGAGCAGGAGACAGTGTACTGGGAAGAGGGAGAAAAAGAAAGAGAGAGAGAGAGAGAGAAAGAGAGAGAGAGAGAGAATATATACTGAAAATCATTTAAATTAAAATGAGTATAGGGTGGATCAGAAGGTTTTGTATTCTACAGACTACCTGAGCAGAAACAGAAAATGGATGATGAATTAATAAATAAGCCCTTATTAGACATATGCTATGTGGTAGGCACTCTAATAAATTCTGAGTACATTTTTAAAAGGATGAGATGGGAAATTGTCCCTTATTTCAATGAACTCAAAATCTAAAGACTTTGGGATATAATCCAAGGCCCAGTGTCATAGTCATAATGATGTATGTCAATTATTTAAAAAAAGAGCAAAATACTAGAAAATGACAGTTTTGTTGTCCCTACTTTAAAATAAGAATTATAACAGATTGTACAAACTGTAAGAGAATGACCTTGACTTCATTTTCTGGGAAAGTTCAGGAGTATATCATTAAAGAGAGAATTATTCAGTGGGGAAAAAATGTGATTATAAAAGAACTATGGTAGATCTATCAAAAATGGGTCAGACAAGTCTATCATAATATTTTTTGATGTAACAGTATTATTAGGCAGATAAGTAATATGAACTCTGTAGAGAAAGGAAACAGAATTTAGCAAAACATGTGGTCAAGTCATTCATACCATTATTATGGAAAAGATGAAAAGAGCTGGACTGGATGATAATAAATTTAGCTGTATTCAGAACTGATTAAAGTGTGGGATTGAAACATAATCATTGACTGTTAAATTTCACTTTAAGATCTCCATTGGAGGGACTCCATGACTTTTATCTTTAAAAAAAAAAATGGTTTCAAAAAGGATATGCACGTGATAGTAATCAGATTTGTAGATGATACAAAGCTGGAAAGAATAGCCAACATTGTGTATAATAGAACTAGAAGCCAAAAAAGAATCTGGGTACATTATAAAGCATTAGACTGAATCTAATAAGATAATCTTCAATAAGGATAAATGTCAGTTCTTACACTTAGGTGCAAAGCTGGAGCCTCACCAAGTACAAGATGAGGGCAACATGCCTAAGTAGCAGATTGTCTGAAATACACCTGGTAGTTTCAAAAATGCATGTATACATGGATTTTTTTTTCCTTTGCAAATATCTGAAATCACCATATAGAAAGAAAAGCCTCATAAAAAGAACAAACCAGGATTTAATCCTAAACTCCAACAGCTGCTCTTGGTTTTTGTTTGTTTGTTTGTTTGCTTGTTTGCTTGTTTGTTTCTTTGTTTGTTTGTTTTGTTTTTTACTCCTTATAAGATTTGTAATCTAGGTGCTCTGGTGTTCACAGTCCCTATCTCTTTGATGTCAGTATTTCTTCACTTGTATCTAAGGTTTTTTTAACTATATCATGCAATATCTAGCAATATATATGTGTGTGTGTGTGTGTGTGTGTGTGTATAATGTATGTATGTATTTATGTATGTATATTTTGCTGAGGCACTTGGTGTGAAGTGACTTCCCCAGGGGTCACACAGCTAAGAAGTATTAAGTGTTTGAACTCAGGCCTTCTGACTTCAGGGTTGATACTCTATTTACTGTGCCCACCTAGCTGGCCCCCAGTCCATAATTATAATTCCATTTAAAGGAAAAATTCAATAAATTGATGTTGAAATTTTTTGATTAGACTTCAACCAAATATAACACCAAAAGCATTCTACCTAACATGATACGAATTTGAAAGTTTTCTAGGTTTTCTTATACTAAAATGCATCCATGGACAGTAAACATGTACATACCTGAACCAAAATTTATTAGCCTTGTATTGTTCACTAATCATTACACAAACAAAAAAGATAATCCAATTAAATACTAAAATAAAATAATCATCACTAGTATTTAGAACATTCACTGTATTATGAATATAGAAAAGCTCTGGGTTATAGTTCCAATAATCTCCTCATTCCCACCTTGATGAAAGTTTCAGTAAAGTTTACTGTAGGAGTACAAATTCCCAAAGGCAAAGGGAAGCAAAGCAAGATTTTGTTTTCAGAGCTCTGTTTCTAACACATTCAAATTACTGACTCCCTGGGCATTTAGTACTATGTTAATGTTTGAAATCTTTTGCAAAATTATTTTTAAAAACATAATTAAATCCATTAGCAATATGAGTAATTCCATACAGGTTCTGTCTTTTGTTTCCTTGTGGTTGACAAGTTGATAATGGAAAAGTAGCAGATAATAAAATGATCATGAGACTATCTACCTAGACATATGCATATATTTGTGTGTATACATTTATATATGATACCACACACATATGATATAATATACACACAATATGATATATGTATATGTATTGATACATGCAATATGTGTATATATTTAAACTACACCCATGTCTTAACTCAAAAAGGCTTAAACTCTTTTGTCATGGGCATCCTTGGCAAGTGGCAGACTCTTTCTCAGGATATTTTTTAAACATAAATAAAAATATAGATCATTTCAATTATAATGTAATAAAAGCATTTCAAGAAACAAGTTCATGAATCCAAGGTTAAGAATCCATGCTTTAGTATAGTGAATTGGATAGAGTACTAGATTTGAACAAGAAAGTTCTGCCTCTAACACCAACTTATGTCTGGCATCTTAATGAATTTAATTATTTGGATCTGATTATTTGAATCTCAGAATAATAAGGAACAGATCTTAGTTTGAGGATAAACATTTATGTATATGTACAAGGATGTATGTACACATGAATGGATGTATATTTCACTATGCAAATCTTAAAGCACCAAATAACTTGTTTTGTTGTTGATTGTGTGGGTTATTGATGATCTCAATGTTGTAAGGCCCATCTTCTCTACTGTGGTTTTCTATCCCATATGGGGTTTTGTAACTGAACATAGAGGTCATGACATTATGATTTAATATTAGTAAATGTTTGATTTGCACATCTATTTTATATACTTATGTACCCATAACCCTATAAAATTTTCTTGGGTGGAAAGAGATCATGAATGGAAAATGTTTAAGAAGCTGTGTTCTAAGGCAATATCTAATTCTATAAATAATAGACAAGGGACAGATCTGTGATGATAGAAGGATTCACCCCTAATCTCCTAAACTTATGAAATCACTGGTGTAGACAAAAATGAAACAAAACAAAAGAAACCAAATAAAAACAAAACCCTCCATTAATGTCTTTAAAATGAAAACTAAGAATATTGCAGTATGAAAAACCTACAGTGGTAGATATTTGCTTTCTATTTATGTAGATAGAAATAAAAAAGATACAGGTAGAAAGATAGTGTGTATAGATAGACAGATAGATAGATAGATACAGATAACTGATTCTAACGAATGGTTCCTCTTTATAATCCTATCTATGTTTTTATTCACTTAAAAACATTTTTTGGAAAAAAGATTCATGAATTTCACCAGAAGACCAAAAGGTTGTTTAAAAAGATTTGTGTTAGACTAAGATGAGTTTCGTATTATTTTAAAAAATTGGATGGTCAACATAACAAAATCTCTCTGCTCTCCCCATCTCTCCAAAGGAGATTCAATGGGGGGGGGGGGAATCTCTTGAATAGAACATGATCACAACATTTTAAGTAACATAATGAAAATTATTTCCATTTTAAATAATATTTTTAAATATTGCATTAAACATCTGTTCAATAAAATACATTTTATAGTTTATCTAAAATTGATCTCTTGGGGATCTTAAAATCTTTTGCTACTCTTTTTTTCAGTGTCCTGAACTGAAACTTTATGAAATTGTAAAAGTAAGATACTTGAAAATTGTGTTGGTTGTTTTTGGAATACAGTTAAATCAAAAGAGAACCAAGTTAAAGGTGGTAAAACAAAAGTAAATAAGTCCATAATTATTATCAAGAAGCTAATACTAGAATGTAGATTAAAATATTTGCAAGTATTTGAAATAATTCAAGGCTAGACAGTTTGGATACAAAGATTAAAAAAAAGAAACAGTACCTTCCTTTAAAGAGATTATATTATGTACAGGGCATATGTGTGTACAAAAGATACTAAAATATATAAATTCATTATACAAAATATACAAATTGGATGAAAACAATAGAGAAGATAATATTATTGTAAGGGTACTATTCAGAATGCTGCTATACATAATCATTTTTGAAAGGTAGTGCCATGTTCTCAATGGCCAACAGAATGAAGCCTGTGACAGGCCTAGTCAAGTTGAAACATCAGATATTGTCCCTGTGACTGGCTGGCCTATAAGAATCAGCCTAGTTTAACTTGCACTAGTTCACCATCATGTTGGCTGAAGGACAATCATTTTTGTACTGACAGCAATGCTGAAAGCTTACCCAAAACATAGAAGGGTGCCATCTGTGTTGGCAGAGAACTTATAAATTCACACATGCTTTAGTTATTTGAGTGTTAAAAAATGAAGATTACAGAATGTTTCATGTCAAGGGAAATATACATTCAAAATGTATGATTTCCTCTCCTACTTTCCTTTTTTCTGATTGGTCAGTTCCTCCAGGAAAGCCAATTTTATGGAAAATAGCCAAGTAAAATACAAGAAAGCAAAAAATCTCCAATAAAATCTTTAAAATAAAAACACATAAAAATGTAAAAATATTATAATATGAAAAACTTACAATGGTAATTAGGTAGAGAGAGAGAGAGAGAGAAGAAGAGAGAGAGAGAGAGAGAGACTGACAACTGTGATTCTATAGAATAGCTCCCCTTTATAATCCTATCTATTTTTAATTCATTAAAAATATTTTTCTGACAAAGGGTATATTTATTCTACTCTGGGTTCAGTTCTGATTCTGGATTTCTTCATCTACTCTACTCATCATGTATTCCTCCATCACCATCCTTAATCTCTTCCCCTTTCAGCTTCTCACTATGTGTTATCTGCCCTCATTGGAAATTGGAAAGTGGAAAGTGAGTGATATATTGGAAAGTGAGTGATACAGTCGTATTAAGACAGTGAAGTTATGAGTTAAAGTAAGATCTCAAGAAGTTTAGGGATGAGACTTGCCTTTTACTATCTCAGATTCCATTGCTATCATTTTTTGTTTGTTTGTTTGTTTTTAGGACCCAAAAGTTCATGGGCTATATCTACGTTTTCCTGACTCTTGTGCAGCTACAGTTGAGTCCTGCTATTCTTAAAAGGCATTCTAAAAAAGTGATCTCGGTATTAATGTGTCCTGCAAATGTGGCCATAGGACACTCTATATGATCCTTCACAGCTGGAGAAGCAGTATGATATAATGTATACAACCCTAGACTGCAGAGCTCCAGTGAATACTAAAAATGTGAATCTGAATTGAATATCCCATGAAAGGCAAAACACATGCTTTGCAATCTTCATTTATTAATTGGAGAGGCAAGGTTTATGTACTCTTTAAGCTAGTGTTACATTAACACTAACTACCTAGGTGATGTCATATACAAATGCATAGATTATACTTTGACATTTCAGTTCTACCTAACTAGCAATAACAATATATTTTTCATAACAGGATAATAAATAATTATTTATTTATCAATGATGATCAATCCCAATATATTTATCAGAATTCTAAATAGCATAAGGGTGATGCTTATCAATCCCCACAGAATTGTAAATAATTGTGGTGTTTGTCAGTATCAAAGTATTAATCAAAACATACTTGTAAATAGCAGAAATTATCATACCAATGTATTTATGCAAACAGAATCCTAAGTAGCATAATCGTGATGCCTTGTTCCAGTCCCATACATTCTCCATCAATATTGTTCTAAATTTATCTCCAATATGTCTTTCATTCATTGTTAGGGAGATGGTAAGCCAATGCTTTGAATTAGTTGCCCTTATAGACAGCAGTTCACAAGTAATACCTGGACTGGACTCCTGTACATGGACTTATTCAATACTGGCCTTCTACACTGGACATGTCAGGATAATTTGGATTGAAAACCTTTTTAGACACCTATTAGCTATGACTTGTACAAACATTTAACTTATCTTGGCCTCAGTGTTAAAGTGCTGTATAAAATTATTTCTAAGCTCCTTTCTGTCTAGAAATCTACGATACTATGAGATTAATCAATGTTTTGTCATTCAGGAAAAATTTTCAATGGTATGTGAAATCATGATAGGCAATTTAATGGAGTCATGTCCTCTGATTCTTTTTAACTCAAGAATAGCCAATATAGGAACAGTTATTCATTAGCCTTTCCCTCTGAGATTTCTTTCCAACTGCTCTTTCTGGACCTTGTTAACTATATGTCTTCTTCACTATTAGGATAGGAGCCTTTGGAGGACAGAGACTGAGGTCACCCGATCTTTGTGTCTCCAGTATTCATCACATTCATTCTCATGTGACTCCAACAGTAACAAAATTTTATTTGTTTTGTTTCATTTTTGTTTTTGTTTTTGTATTTGTTTGTTTTTTCCCTTGCTAAAATAAACTTTAGCTTGTTTTAATCCCTTTTCTCAGATTGGGATATGCAATATTTCTAATTGGTCTTCTGGTAATTAACTTATCTCCCATTTTTGAAGATATTTCTCTGCTTCCTTTGTGTTATGGGATTTGTAAACATATAAGTGTGAAAAGAAATTTGGATAATTATATTTTCTAGTTTTGTTGTGATAACAGCTTCTTTACTATTTTGGTAATTACACATTCTACTCTTTCTTTTGAAATTGATTTTATTTCATTTTTAAAGAATAACATTTAGTTTCATTTAAAATAAGACAACCTATTTTGATTTTCAATCTATTTCCCCACCAATTGTCATTATCAACTTTTTGTATTTATTTTGAATTTCCTTATTTAATGAATTTCTAAATGTGCATTATATTGTTTATTCTTTTTCATTTTTATTCTCTTAATATACATATTTTAGGAATAAAGAGATGATAGATTAATAGGTGAATAGATGTTGATAGGTACATATATATGTGTATATATGTGCATATAAACATATACAAATGCATATTATATATTGTATACATTTTGTATATTAAGTACAAATTGTATATTATATGTGATAAGATCTGTGAGTGTTTTCCATAGCCTGCTGTACCTCAGAAACAAGTATACAGTACATAACACAGAGAAAATTTAAGTAATGGTGAGGCAGCATACCCTGTAAAAGGCCTTGGAGAGCTTTATTATAATCATTCACAGTTGAGTACAATTATCTGTCTCTGAAGATTATTGAGCATTAGGATTTTTGTTACAGTGATACCATAATGAGAAAGGAAAGTCTCAATATAGTAAATTTACTTCCCCAAATAGAATTTATTTTTGTCTGTTTTACAGTCACTTGTATCTTTTAAACATACATTATCAGTAGAAATACATATTACCTGTAATGTTATTTCTATTATTTAAAAAAGCACATGAATAGATGAACAAAAAAAATGATTCATTCATGTTTAGAATTCAATGTAGTAATCAGTAAAGGAGAAGCTATTATTGCACAGTCAAGAGAGATGACTCAAGAGCCAGGGAGATGTGGGATCATGTTCTGGATTTGCTACATCTTGATTGTGCCACCATGAACAAGCCACCTAATCTTTGAACACCCCCAAGCAACTTTTAAGCCTCCAATTTAAATAGAAAGATATAGACACAGAAGACAGATAGATAGAGAGATGATATCTATAGACAGTCAAATAGATATGCATTAGCTAGCTACCTAACTAAATAGACAGATGAGACAAAAGAGTAGGCAAGAGAAAAGGATAGAAGAGGAAAGAGGAAAGGAGAAAAGAAGAGTGAGTATATATGTGTGGAGGGAGGAACAGAGGCAGAGATACAGAGAAAGAGATACATAAACAGATAGACAAAGACTTGGAGACACATACACAGAGTACATTTATTGATTAGCTTGTTCCAAGCAGTATATAAACTCTGGGTATGAAAATTCAAGTGAGCAAGATAGTCACTGCCTTCATGTAGTGGAAGACCACACATAAACGATACCAAAAAGTGACATTGGAGAGGGATGGCATTATGTGAAGAAGAAGAAAGAATTGTTTAAGACTTCTTGCAGACAGAATAAGACTAAACAATTTATAGAAAGATTTCATTAAAAATAAGTGGCAAAAGCAATTTTATAACAGAACCATATCAAAACTTTTATAAAAAAAACTAATCTGACCTATATAATGATATGCCAAACTATTAAAGACTTAGATAACAGTAAATGCATAAACTTACTAACCATGCTGGGGATGGGGTGAGGGAATAATCATGCTCCCATAAAACAAAAAATGGGGAATTGTTAAGGACCTGCCTGGATGAAGGGGCAAGTCAATTCTCCGAGAACCTTCAGAGCTGTGAATCATAACAATTGAAGGAGTTGCAAATCAGCCTTTACTGACACTGTGTTGCTTGTGGACTGTGAATGAAATAAATCGAAGGCAAGAGAGAAGAGGAGAGAGGTCAGAGAATGCAACTGTCTCTCAGTCTCCTTGTATCACCATCATCCTCTCACATGAAAAAGATCCATTCTATAGGTTTGAGTTAGACCTCCAGCAGCTACTGGCAGGTGGCTCCCATATCATAACAAACACTTTGTTCCATAGTAAGTATTACATTTATAAATGAATATTACTAATATAATTTTTGTCTATCTAAAACAATTGAATTAAAATATCAAAACCAGAAAAATCTGGTTTGAATTCCTAAATCTGACAATAAAATCTGGTACATGATATTTAAACTCTAAATGATCTTGCCCACTCTTTAAGAATAGTAGATACTGAAGGTGGCAACCTTCATTAACATATGGGTTTCCCTCACTGGGAATTTCTAAAGATCAATGAAATCACCAATCCAGGCTCTTTCCCTATTCTTTTAAAGAGTTTTACTGTAGGGACATTGGATTGTTACAGACTGGGAAATCATTCTTAGTACTTTACTCTTATCTGTCTCTAAAGAATAAAATTCCTCTATAACATCTTTGATCACAATGGGTCACCTAGGTTCTTGAAGACCTGTACTGACAGGGAATTCACATCCAATTATAGGTCATTCAGGTTTCTGGAGAGCTCTGTAATTTGTTATTATATTATACCAAAATCTCTCTTTAGTTGCACAAATTAGTCCACATTTCTGATTGCTGTGGTCAAGCAGAATAAATATGATAATTCTTCACATAACAATTCTTAAAATATTTAAATCTAGTATCTATGCCTTCCAGTTATCTTCTATTGTCTAAGATCAATAAATATTTAAAGAATCCTTGAATGAAATAATTTTGACTCTATCAATCTTGTCATTTTTCTCTGTATGTTCTATCTTGTTAGTATCACTAGAAATGCATAGTTTAGAGGTGATCACAACATTCACTGCATACTCTGACCATCTTTTCTGGAATCTGATTAAATACATGCTAAAATTATACTTTTTTAAACTGACAATTCAAAATATAAGCATTGATTGTTAAATACAACTATTTTTGAAGACCTTTTCATTTATAAAACCTTCTAATAAAACTTTCTTCAATAGAAGCAACTAGGTAATACAAGTAGATAAAGCAATTGCCTTAGAATTAGGAAGACCTGAGCTTAAATGAAGCCATTGACACCAGCTGTGTCACTTGGAATGTCACTTAGTCCCTGTTTGCCATCATTTCCTCAAGAATAAAATGGGATAATAATAGCACCAAATTTAACCTGTATCAGATTTTTTTTTTTTTACTGTCTTAGAGAGAGAAGGTAAAAGGGGAAGGGAAGAAGTTTTAAAACACAAAATGTTACAAAAATGAATGCTAAAAACTATTTTTGTGTGTATTTGGAAAAATAAAATACTATTGAGGAGGGAAAAAAATAATTAATACCTATACCACACAGATTAGTCTCAAACTTTTTGAAAGCACTGTTTGAAAGAAAATAATAATTGTACCAAACTACCAGATTTGTTATGAGAAAAGCAAGAAATATTTGTAAGATAATACATTTCCAGGAATATAATTCATTTTTAATAAATGAACAAAATATAAGAGGATATATTTAATATATATGGATTTACACTATGGCTAAAATACATAGGAAGCTGCTAGATGATTCAATGACTAGGGTGCTAGATATGAAGTCAAGAGCTGAGTTCAAATTAAATCTTAGACACTTACTAGCTCTATGATACTGGATATACTTCATCTCACTTTGCTTTTATCTACTAAAGGAGGAAAAGGGAAACTCCAGTTATCTCAGCCAAGAAAATCCTATGGCAGTAAGATTACTACAAAACAATGATCATTGTTAGATCTGGTGATCAGGCTGCAAACTGAGCTAAATAAGGGTATAGAGTAGGAGAATTTGGAATAGTCCCAGATTAGGTGAGCAAAGTATTAAAATTGATGAACCATGGAATAAAATGAAAGAGTATGAATTAAAGTATTTACTTGGATTGATGTAACATTTTTTTAAATTAGTTTGTTCAATGTTCAAATTCTGTCATCTAACCCACCCTTACTCTCAGAGTCTCAAGCAAATAAGATTACAAATGATCATTTTCCTGACATCATAGGCTAATTACACCTCCCCTTTTCTCCAAAAAGAAGCTAAGAACAGAAAAAAAAATTATGAACAAGTGCCACCTGGAAATAACAATAATGATAATAAGTTGTTTTAATATATAATGAATAATTATGTTAATTATATATCATTGTCATTATCATATACTATTTTACTTTTATTGATAGGAGTCTTTCATTCCCCTGGTAGCTCATGAATACAAGCTTTCAGAAGAAAAAAATGGCAGTGTATGTACCCTTTTTTCCTCACGCCCCGGGTTATCTACAAGTAGGCAAGAAAAGTAAAGTTGAAATCATTCTCACAGTTCATAGGAGACCTGAGCTATATTCATTTAAATTTTTACAGCTTCCTTAGAATCTTACACCCTGTTCCTTAGAACATCTCAATCTATAAACATTTGACTCATTTCTTAGATTCCTATAATACAATGTCCTTTTCTAACACCTATATTATAAGCTAATACATCCCCCTACAAATTAAAAATGCTAGACAAGTCATTCAATATTTATTCTTTGCAGATTATGCCAGCTTTTTTAGGTGCTCTAGATTAAATGCTCTAGATTAATGTGCTCTAGATTAAAAATCATAATACCATACTACAATATACTGCTAAGGACTATTGCTTTTACGCATTTGTTTGTTATTGAAGCTTTTGTAAGTATGAAAAAAAAAAAAAAGAACTTATGGACAAGGTTGGTTCTCAACTGAACTGGTGAGCTACAAAAATAATTTCCCTAAGGCTATGGGATACATTTGATAAGATGTTTACCAATAACTGGTTTTGGTTCCTCTGAGGAAATCAGTAAAGGCTTTTAGTTGCTAAAAACAGGACAGGAAAATATTCACCTGAAAATTCAGTAAGATAAATTCTTGCTTCCTATAAATTGAATTCATATATTACTCCATAAATTAGCAAATATCTCTATAATTGAATTTATTTCCCTTTTCAAATATATGTTCATTTACATATGTGTATGTATTTCTGAGCTCATTGCTACAATAATAATATTGCTTGAGATGATGAAATTGTTTCACAGATTTTTTTTAATTTCTTCACTTCAATCTAAATTTATTATATATTTTAAAAATTAATTGTCTCCATTTTTTAAAATGATGAGACATAGTATTTCTTTGAAATTTACACCACACTAAAATATAAAATTCATCAATGTGATCTTCACTTAAAAGTGAAGTTTAATTCCTCAAAGAAAATTTTGGGAGAGACTTTTAAAAAGATAAACCTAATATAAAAATATTCTATTTTCTGGGATAGAACTGATTTTAATAACGGAAGATAACAGTGTTTAAAGGATGTTCCTGCCAAAGACTTTAAAACAGTGAATAAGAAGAACATAGAGAAATATTGAATGATTTTTTGAACTGTGAAAAAAAGTGAAGTATAATTAAGAAAATGATACATAGTAGCTAGAAGTAAAATAGGAAGTCCAACAATAACAGCCACAAAAACTAAGAAAAAGTTGATTCTCTATAATTATTGTGATTAAATTTGTTTCTGAAAAAAAATGGTGAAAAATTCTTGTACCTTCTTTTTAAAGGTGGGAAACTATGGATATAATCATAAATGCCACACACTGTTGTGTTGGCTCACTTTGCATAAGAGCCTTAACTGATCATTTTTCTTTTCTTTTTCTGTCTTTTTTTTTTTTTTTTTTTTTTTTTTTTTTTTTTTTTTTTTTGTTAGAAGGGATGATTCTCTAAGTAAGGAAGAGGAGATTTATTTGGAAATTAAGTTTGTAAAAGACTGAAACTCTGAAAAAAGTGTGCTTGAATCAGACAATCAAGCACTTAAGACTAATTACCTATTCAGTATAAGACAATGACTCTATTAGCATATGTTTGGAAAAATGGCTCTTCTCACTGTTTGGTGCTGGCTCAATGTTTGGGGTTAAGATAATGGTAGGCAAAAATTAGAGGGTAGGAGGAAGAAGGCCAGAGACTCACTTGGTGGAAGTATGAAGAGGAGAAAGGTGGAGATTCTGGACTCTAGAATCGAGAAGAGATCTTTGCCTAAACTCTTGGCAATTTGCCTGCTTCTCCCCTAAAGACCAAGGATTTTTACTTATCCTGATTTTGGCTGATCCTGAGGCCTCCAGGGAGCTAGTCTGGACTTTACATTTAATATTAAAAAAGTTTTTTTTAGTAATTAAGCAAATTAAAGGATTTTTTTTTTCATTAGAAAAGTCAGAAACATGGAGACCAAGAGAGAGACAAAGAAACACAGAGAAAATCAAAAACAGAGAGACAGAGACCAAGACAGGGAGGGAAGGAGAGAGGGAGAGAGAGAGGGAGAGGGAGAAGGAAAGGGAGAAAGAGACTCCTCTTTAAGGAGGATGAATGTGAAAAGGTAGGAAGAAAGAAAAAAAAAATATATATATATATATATATATATATATAAAAGACACAATGTCATAGTAATGGCCAGACAAATGTGTCTCTTTCCATGTGAGGAAAAGAAAAACAAGGGGACAGAAATTTCAGTTAAACATAATTTGTTAAAGAAAACAATTTCCAAAGGTGTTAATAATAGTAAGAAGTCATCAATGAGCTTGTTTTAATATGCCTGAAGGTTTCTGTTGCTATTTTGCCTAGCAACTGTCCAGAATGCCCCGTTGGAGGAGAATTGGAGAAAACAAGATGTCTACAAGATTTTAATAGAATCAGGAATGTATATGTCAGCTAGAGCTGCCATTTGAGGCACTGGCACCTTTGATCATCAATTTATTTTAGCTTTGCTCCTGAATCACAAGAATGCTAATAACTCAAGGGACTCTTTGTTGTCTTGTGGGGATTTGGACACAAATAGGTGACTTGGTTTAGTAATCAAATTGGATTTGTCTAAGAAGAGGAAACTAGCCCAATTACAGAAACAAGGCACATATAGCTAAGGAAGCAGAGCTATCTGTCAAAAAAAAGAGCCCAATTTTAGGAACTAGAGAATAAGTCTACAATCATAATGGCTTCATATCTACAAAGTAATAGAGACCCACTACCTATAGCATTCCATATGCATAAATTTACACACACTCATATGCACACACACACACACACACACACACATGCACACACACAAGTACACACATAAACATACACATGCATACACTTTCTAAACTAGGAATTTACTGAGAGAGAATATCACAACTTGATAATATTCATATTTCCAAATGTTTCACATATGGGGGAATCTTGTTCTGGATGTCTAACAATTACTATGATCATTCCCAACAAAGGAAACAATCTCATTTTGAATGATTCTTTTAAGGAAGCCTCAAATGTGAGCTTATTCACTTACAGATTTTTAAAAGTAATGTCCTGAGATTATGGGACTTAGTTTCTAGAAAAATTCCTATATGCTCCTCTGCCCATCACTTATCTGAGAAAACTTTCTCCAAAGACAAGACTGAAGTCTTGACTGTCAAATTTAATCTTCATTGTCTTTTATTAGCAGAAATCAGGAAAGTAGAGATTCTGAGCTTCCTTAATATAGCTGGCAATTTTTTTTGTGCTACCTTCTCCCCCACCTCTTATTACAATACATCATCTCATCTTGTTTCTCACTTCTCTTACCTCTCCTTTTTAGCATTCTTTCCTATTCTTTTGACTTGGTTTAATGAATGCATTTCAAAAAAATTCCACCCTTTATTTTCTTTTCCATTCTCCCTACTTTCTTTTGTTGGCATGCTCCTCAACTTCCAAAAAGCCAGCAGGTATTATTATGATGATGACTCTCAAATCCACTAAATAGCTTTTATGTTTTAGTGTGTTTGCAAGCTCTGAATCTGAATTTCTAACTGCATATTTTACACTTTTACTAATATAGGCTACCGCCTTTCATGATAACAAACAAGATGGTTTGCTTTGAGCCTGAAAAAAAATTTTGTAAAGAAACAAAGTGGATTAAAGGAAATAAAGAAAGTTGTTCTTTCTAACTTTGTTTATAGACATGGTTCCTTTCTCAATTTTGTTGATTGCTTATATAAACTGAGACAGAAAAGAGGGGAAGGGAAAAGAGCATAATGAAAAAGAATTATGGCTACTGATAAAAGAAGAGAATAATTGAGATATAAGTTCAAAGATGGACAGTACTTGCATAAAACTTCTCTAAAAACAGATAGTCTATGCTAATAGATACTAAACAGTAACTATGGTGTAACATCTGAGATAAATGAATGAATCAATGACATTGAGAAGATACAAGAGGACTGATGCCTTTGAGTATTATAGATATGGGGAGGGAGAACAATGTGATATAAAAAGAGTGTCTCATGTCCATATCCCAAGAGGCATTTGGACTAATTATGTATATGGTATGTCTATTTCTCAAACTGGTATTAGAAGCTAAAGGCTGAATAACTTGAATTCACACATTCAAGTTCATTAAGCTATTCCAGTGATAGCAGATCTAAAAGGAATGTGAAAATCACAAGCTAATACTATAGTTCATACTCACCATATTTAAAATTAATATATTTTCACACAAAATCCCTTCTTTTCCTTGTGGTTTATTGAGTTGTATTAATAGGGATCATTATTTATACTATTTATACCATTTACATTGTTGGTATGCTCTATACCGTTGTCTTCTTTGACTATCTTTAATCTCTCATATAATTTTCAATATTCTAAAATATTACATATATAACGTTTCTCAAATCTGTCATTCATTTCCTTTCTCAAAATTATCACCATAATTGATGTCATCATTGTGACTTGTCTTGACTATTGCAATAGCCTCCTAACTCACTTCAATACTTTCATTCTCTTCTACCACTAAGGACAATTTAATTTTCACATTGTTATTAATTTAATCTCCCTAAAACAAAAATCATACCAAGAAGGTTTATACTTCAAAGACTCTAATGACTCCTGAATACAAATAAATTGCAGATGTCCTAGACTGGCTTTTAAGGGTTCTTCCTTAATACTATGTCATCTTCTGTTCCTCTATTTTATATCCCTAGCACTTAGCATAGTGTCTGTACATAATAAAAACTTAAAGAAATCTTGTTTGTGGTGGTGTTACTCAGACTATTCCTCTTATATTTATTATAGACTGGAGCCATATTGTACCACTGACCAATAGCTTAAATACTCCATTTCCCCCACCATTCATTTTTATTCAAAACATTTTCTGTATCTGAAATTCTTGAACTATTTACAATTTTTAAAAAACTGTCACCTAGAACAAATTCAAGTAGAACTTATTTTATTCAGAGATAAATTTGAAACATTTATTTTGAAGTTTTTAAAATGTCTATATTCCTCATCAGTTGAAAATAAGATCTTTGCAGTTGTCTATCATTTTTTTTATAAATCTAGTCAATTAGCTGACATATATCTATTCATCTACTTTCTCTAATATGTGCATCTATTTATTCATTTGTATTTTTTTTAGAGACTGAGTCTATTTCATGCTGAATGTATGCACAGGAGCAACTCATGAACTCAAGTCTTACATTACGAGGAATTCTGAACTCTTATTCCCCCCCCCCCCAATTTTAGGGAGTTTACCCTTTTGGTAAGCTATTGACCAAATGTACTCTAGGAGTTCACCAAAATTATGTCAAACATAGTGCAGACATTGGACTTACCAGATTACTTTAACTCAAAGATTCTCTAGTTTCAGCCTACCAGGTGACAAGGATTGTAGATGGAGGCCCCCATGCCCAATCCACTGCCTCTTTATAAAAAAAAGTGAACTATAGATCACAGTAGATTTGTTTAAGCCTACTGTAAATCTTAGAAACAAAAGATCCTAACTCCCAAAAGTATTTACTAATGGTTTAATATTAACTTGGAATGTCAATTAGAATGAACCAATAACTTGTGCTTACCCTTATGTTTTTAAATTATTTAAGCCTAAAACTTCTCATTGATTAAAATAAGCATAATAATTACTTCATTGAATATTTCAAAGATTTGTTGTGGAGGGGAAAAAACCTTTGTAAACTCTAAAGCATAGAAAAAAGTAAATGAAAATTATTATTTTAAATAGCTAATTGACATAAAGTGGATCGAAGCACCTAAACAATAATCTTAATCAGTTAAGAATACTAATAGCCTTTCTCAGAATATTGTCACCTATATTGTTGCTAAGTTACACACTTTGGGAAAAAAATGATATGTAAAATCATTTTTTTATTGATTTGCCCATTTCTCCTCAATTTTTCCCCACCAAAAAATATTCATACATCAGAAGAGAAACAAGATTTAATCATATCTTGGACATTCCTTTATAAATTAGATATAGTCTTAATTTATGTAGGTATTAGCATTTTGAGTTAAATTCATATCAAGTTATTTTATTATGTGTCCAACTGGTTGGAGAAAATGTTCTAGGCCAAAGGACTCTGACAATTTTATTTTATGGATACTTTGGACAGTCTGGGAAGGCCTAAGAACCTTTTCTAAGAAATATACATTTAACTACATAAAATTACATATGTAGGATTAGAAAAAAAAAATTATTATGAAAGATATTTATTTGTCTATCATATCTATTATCTCACTATTGTTATTAACAAATTCATGGACCCCAAATTAATAATCATTGGTTTAATCTAATAGATAAAATCAGGTTTAGCGATTTATATTTGGATAATATCCTCCATGATTAAATATAGGTAATTGTTATTAGTAGAGTTGTGAGAAGTGTGGTATAGTTGATCAAGCTCAAGTTTAAAAACCAAGAATGCTTGGGTTCAAGTCCTTGCTTTGACTCATATTAACCTTTGAATCTAGGAAGCCTATTGAATCTCTGTATTTTAGGCCATTCTCTGAAACTCAGTTGCCAGTTGGCAAGAGAAGGTGCCCAGCCTATATTGGTAGAGAAAATTTTATTTTGCACAAGTTTACCTTAATAATAAAATCCCTCATCGGTTATTGGTCTTATTGCTTACAAAGATGTGAAGTTCACTGAAAGACTGGCTATTAGGGGAAGGTCAATGATTGACTTAATCTCCTGAAAAACAAAATAAAACAAAACAAACAAATCAAAAGCAGCACATCATATCTTTAAAAAAAATTGTTATTAACATATGTTTTTTCAGGATTAATAGGTTCCCAATATCACAGTGAAACAGGTTGGGATAGGAAGGAATACTCTGTGCAAAAATAAGATTGAAATACAGTTTGTGTGAAAAAAAATTAGCACATTTTAAAAAAATCAATTTTTCCTATAGTGGAACAGTATATTAAAACTTTCTATGTGACAGCCAGGAATATTTCAAATCTTCCCTAATACTGAATATTTTTATAGATCAATATCTACTACTTATATTGAAGGGAGAAATGCTTGAGATATTCATAAAGAGGCACATGATACATTTTAGCAGATCCCAGAATTTTTAACAATTATAGCTTATAGATAGCATTTATATAGTGCTTTATAGTTTGTAAAAAACTTATAATATGGTATTTCATTTGATCCTGTCAACTAACCTTTGTTATGAGTGCTATTATTATTCCTAAGAATGATAAGGAAAATAAAAAGAAAAATACTTAAGTTGAATTGCTCAGGATGAAATTGCTAGTATGTGTCTGAGGCAGAATTTGAATTCCATTCTTCCTCTCCCCAATTCTAGAATTCTTTCCTCTGCATCATCTAACTACCACAATTTCACATGAGGAAGAGACAAGAATAAAGTTAAGGAAATGATCAGAGAGCTATACCCTTTAAAAATAAGACGGAGTCATCACATTTAAAGCACAAAGGCAAACTGATGAACAGCCCTCATTCTTTTCTTATATTTTCTTAGTAATTTCAAAAGAATTGGAGGAAATCCTTGATACTATCCCCTCCAGCTCATCTCACCCCAGCACACTGGAAGACCCACTTGGGGTCATTTTTGTGGAAAGGTTAGATGGACTACAATCTAAGTCAGTGGAGATAATATATAGATCTAATAAAATACCTGAGGGCAAATATATATTTACTGTGATAGAAAATGTATCAAAAATCATTAGAAAAAAAAGGAGTTAATTTGGTAGAAAAGGATTAGACTAATAGACATACCATTGTTATGTTTAAGGAATTGTACTATAAGTCTATTTATTAAGAAAGACAGGAAGGAACAAACTATCCCTGCAGTTGAATATAGTATAGGCAGTTCTTTCTTTTGCTTTTCCTTTTGTTATTTTGACCTTTTTCATGATTAATAAATACTGATTTCTAAGAAGAAAAAAATCTACTTCTTCTTCCTCCTTCTTCTTCCTCTTCCTCTTCTTTTTCCTCTTCTTCTTCTTTTCTCTTCTTCTTTCTTTTCTCCAACTTTTTTTCTTCCTCTTCTTTTTCTTCTTCTTTCCTTTCTTCTTTTCCCCTTCTGCTGCTGTTTCTTCTTCAAATTGTACTCAAAGAAAAAATTTATTTTAAGTAACTTATTTAAAATAACAAATAGAAAAAGAAAAATACAGAAAAAGAATAAAATTTACCATGTTCAACATAGAATTCAAGAGAGCATTCAAAAGAAAATAGATTTCCATTTCAAGAAAGCCTATATAATAAATAGTACACACTGTGTTTAAAGCTATCCATTTCTACTTCCTTTCAGGTTTTCTTTTGTTCTTTGCTGTGTTCTTTTTGTTTAATCTAAGGATATAATTAAATACAGATATGTTTATATATGCATAATACAGACATATACATATATATATATATATATATATATATATACATATCTATAAGTGTGGTGGTTTTCTGGAGGCAGCTTTAATCTCAGTTGAAATCAATAATTACTCCAAAATGCAGCCAGCTGGTAAAAATGCAAACGTTTATTTCTCCTTCCAAATTAGCCCGGTTAGCCCAGAGACCTATCTGTCTGCTTGAGCTCTTGCAGCTTTGTCCTTGGCTTCTGCCTCTGCTTTCTTCAGCCTCCAGCCAGCACCAAGGTAGAAGATGCAATGAATCTCTCTTGCCTCCAAGATAAGGCTTGTAGGCTTTCTTCCAGAGTGTCCTGTCTCCAACCCCTGTAGATGTTCCGGAGAAATTCTCCCTCAGCTCTAAGAGCTTCCTCCATATATATCATCTCCCAAAGGTTAATTCCTCCTTCTCAAGGCAGGGATTATGGGTTATCTCTCAGAGTGCAAAACCCTAACCCTGAACTCTCCCAAATGTGTGAACTCCATTGAGTACTTAGATACTTATGAGCTCTCTAAAGGTGTGAACACAAGCATCGCTTCTATCAGTTCCACTTAGTACCTTGTTTCAAGTTCTGGCCCAAAATATCTCTTTCTAAGATCAAATCAAGTCCAATGTCTTAACACTTTGTAAAATTCCAACATATAAGTATAGACATTTACATACATATACATTTATTTGCATCTATGTCAAACTCTAGTATGCTTGTTTGTCTGCTTTTCTGAAGGTGGATAAAACCATCGTTCTTAAGTCAAAATCTTTCCATATTTTTCTAAATCCACTAACTCATTATTTCATATACATAGCAATATCCCAACCTTATACTATTTATTTATTTTAAATAGTTTAAAAATATAGACTAATGTAACTGTCTTGTAGTGTACTTTCCCTATTTTTCTTTTTTTGATTAAATCTGTTTTTGCACTTGTGGGTGGGAGGTGAAAATCACTGTGGTTGGGTACTACCCAACTACCTTCCAAACTAGCTAGCTCCAGGGCTCACAGTTTGTTGTTTCAGTGGAGCTAGCCTGAAAGTGTTTACACTCCACAGAAGGCAAACATCTGGGATCTTTCATCAGATCTTCTGATTGTCCCAGGAAGAATATTGTTCTGCCCCAACTCTTATTTGTTTTTACTGTTCTTCATTCATGTTGAGGCATATTTTTTCTTCTTTATGGGATTAATCAAGAGAGTTCGAAAATTGTCTGGCCTACTTTACCATATTTCTGGAATCCTCCTCAAAATTTTTTTTTAAATCTTTCTCCACAGTTAACAAAAATTAATGGAATTTTTTCTTGTAAGAATGGACTTTGATAAGGGATCTCCAGGACTGAACACATTTAACCAAAAGGTGAGAAAGCATATAAAAGTCTGTGTGTATCTGTTTTATATATGTATTTAGAATCTGTCAAAGAAGATGAGAGTTAAAAAAAGACTTGAAAGATCAATTAGTCCAACCTAGTTATTTTATGGAAGTATAAAGCAAAGTCCAGAGAAATAATGTAATTTTCTCAAGATCATACTACTAGTGATTGGTGAATCCTGAATTTGAAGCTATGTATCCTGCCCCCACACACACACACTCACACACATACTTAGTCTAAATGCCAACATCTTTTCATCATACGACACAAGTATTATTGAATATAACAAAGCAAAAGGTGACTCCTCATTCGTGTTGAATAGATTTTCAATAATTCAGAAAATAGCCAGTAAGGAATAGTCTCAAATAATTTTTCTCATGGCAATTATTCTTTTGAAGACAAAGAACAAATTTTAGATTTGATAATCTGTTGTAACAAGAGGAGTTTTGTTTCTTATTAATTTAGTGTGTCAGAATTGATGGATAACTTTCCTCTAATAAATAAGATTAATAAGTTAATGGGATTTATTTACTTATAAGTACAATCCTACCAAAATTAAATGTTCCCTTGAAATATGCTTGGCCTAGATGCACAGTGAATTTTGATAGCCCCAAAATCATATCCCTTAATGGAAAAATGATTAGTGATGCACATTCAGTTTTCCAGTGTTCTTCCCTGAGAATTATTATTTTCTTCTATTTTGTTAACAGGATTAAGTCAATAATAATTTCTAGATGGGTTATATGGTTTAAAACATTAAATTGTCACTATGGAATGAGATGATTGAGAGGCATCTTCTGATATAGCAGATTTACCCCGTTATTGATGATAAAGTACCTGAAAAGTTATAATAATTATTTCTTAATGTAAATATCACTGTCAGAACAAAGTTTCTTTTATTTTCTAGCATTTTGTTCTTATATTTTAAGAGATCCATGATAATATGAATGAGAATCCATTCAGAATCATAGTTGTCTATATGTTTTATCTTCTTCCTATATGATCAGCATATTTTTATGTAGCCTTCCCTAAATTTTCTTCTTGTCTTTTATGCTACATTTTACATGTGAATCATTGTTGGAAATTTGTTCCATTCTGCTTACAACAACCATTTCATTGGCCATTGATCTAGGAGCCACCTAAAAGTTTGATTCTTCTGGGATTGTAGTATTTCATAAATTGAAATATCATGTTAGAAATTTGGCCTCTAGGAAGCATTCTACTCAAAACTGTTAGATAATTTCCCTTTTGTTATTTGGGCTAATGTCCTAATCCTATTTAATCTTGTTATAAAGTCATTGTCTCTTTGTTCAGAATAGTTGTCTATTGAATTAGGAAAAAAAAAAGTTAATGCAAATTTTCTAAGTATATTATTTTAAACTATTTCCTGTTCATCTTGATATCCTTGTATCTATTTTTTAAAAATTTTCTCCTTTTTCTATTTTCCTTTTCTAATGTTCAGCACTGTCATACAAATTAAAACAGTTATATATTTTTAGTTACTTTTGGATCTTTTTCACCATTTTGGGTTAGATATGCTGAGAAAACATTCTTTAAGTGGAGTAATCTGCCCAAAAATCTTTCCAAGGTAACTAATCTTTAGTTAATAGACATTTCTATTAAGACAACTTAGTTTTAAAATTAGAGGGAATAAAGAGAAAATCAGAAATTATTTGCTTAACAATTTTTTAAGCACAGAGTGCCACTCTTATAAAACTATAAATAACCCCAAAGTACTTCATTAAGAATATAATCAACTTTTCATTAGAAAGTAAAAGTTAAAAGAAATGTGCCTCTTTATTATTTTATAATCTGTTAATAAATAATACTTGGCTAATTTCTCCTTTTTTTGGTAAATTTGGTTTTTCTTCTCATATTCATTATATCCTGCTGGTCATCAGACACCAGATGCAAGCTAATCAACAAAGATCCTTTATAAAAAGAACTAATAATTTTGTTCCATTTTGAACCTCTATGAGATTTAAAACAATTCTTGTTTTTTAGGGGGTTTTTTGAGTCCATAACACTACAAATTTATACTATATCTGGTACCAAATCAAACTTATAAAACAAAGATCCTTCCTCTTCCTTTCCTTTGAATTTCTTTTTTCCAAGCTATGTCATTATGATAACTCAATCACTTTAGATAAATGGCTTAAGAACTCATTAGAAAGAGTTGGGGTAGTGGGCTTTAGGCCGTAGTTTAAAACTAGACAAGAACTCACAGATTCGGACTGCCAGAGTCCAAAAACAATACCAACTGACAAGCTCTTAGGATAGTAGACTGATGAAAATAAAACTCTTTTGAGTAATGTTTGTGCCAAGGACCTGGACAAGTTTATCATCAGTGGGATACCACCTGAGTAAAAGGGAAAGGAAACAAATACTATAACCAAAACTAATGTCTGTACTTTGCAGACACTAACATCCTAATTGTTCTTTCTTTCCAACAGCACATTAACTATGAAAGAGCACAAATGCTAACAGTAGGAACATGCTTGGGCTTCAGCCAATCAGCTATGATTACTCAACAATACCTATGAGTCTCATCTAGCTACTGGCCTTTGCTTTATTTTCCTGTTTAATTTTTCTCTGAACTATAACAGTACAATTGTCATTTCAATCCAAATATCACTAGCTTTATTCACACTTTTAATTCCTTTGAGTATCATTGCTGTAATGAGCATAGAAGAGGATATCAGTTTAATCAGCCACCTTTACCCAAACTTATTTTCCTAGCTCTAGTAAAGTAAGAGTCTTCTATGCTGGATTCTACACACAAAGACCAAGGTTTTCTGTAGACATACTTTTGTCTCAGTAACTGCCTGATATATTTGGTTTGACTTAAGTTTATTTTTCTCACTTCTCCAATAACAGACTATCCACATTGTAAAATTCTAGAAAAGTTGTAACATTAAAAAAAATCCTACATAAATCATTTTGAACTCAGTGGAATGAGTTGCTCAGTCATTTTTTAGTTGTATCCAACTCTCTGTTACAAAACTGAAAATGAAACACTGTCCTCAAAGAGCTTACATGTTGCTGGAGGAGACACAAAATTCATGTCACCATATTGATAATTAATATGAGTTAGACCTACTCTGCTACAAAGATGTTTTGATTTGCATCCATAGATGGAATATCCATGATGAAGACACATGGCTTTTGTTTGAATTCTTAAAGCTAATAGATCTTATTTTTAATAGATGTGCAAAACAAATATTGTGACATTGTTTTCTTCTTGTCCAGGGAATGACTTCTCTACATCCCAAAGAGAATGAAATTTCTTGGAAATTACTTTTTAGTAGTTGACTAATACATCATTCTAAGCTGAGACTCTATGATTTTATTCTTGACCTTCTCACTCTTATCCCTATCAACATCTGTCTTAAATCCCTATCACTATCACTTTTGTCTTTTCTATTATGTCTTTGAAAACCCCATTCTACTTTTAGTAAATTATCTCAGCCATTCAAAATAATCAGATTTCTGAATTTGATCTGTCATGTGTATTTGATCCACTTCTCCCCCATTAAAATGGTAACAACAAACAAAACAAAACAAAAAAAAAACTACCTATAATTAATTTCAACTAGAATCTTTGCGCTGGGAATGCTTCAGGTTGCCATGTTTAGGGGCTATTAGGATATCCTAAAATTAAAAAAAAATTGAATACAGAGTTTAAAACAGGAAATCTTATTGGCATTATCAATTATTCTGGAGAGGAGAAAGCTGAATTGGAAGCATAATAATGTTCAAATATGTAATTAATTATTGATAAGACTCAAACATTGCTTCTACTGAAACTAGAAGAGATGTTCTTAAGCTAAATCATGAGGGATTTAGATATAATATAATGCAATGAAAATAAGTGCTATTATGAATATAGAACCATCCCTTCTGGGGTCTCAAAAAGTAGAATGACCCTACTTCAGGGATATATTAAGTATATCTTTAAATGAGACAATAAAATTATTTTTAAAAGAATAAGAATTATTCTTATGGTTCTTCAATTAATTTCAAATCATTTAATTAACATACAATAGCTTACATTGGATAATTATTGGTTTATCCTCTCTAGTGTTAAAATCAACATCCATATTTCCCAAACTTTATTACTTTTCAACCCATTTTTTTTGGCCTATTTATATATAGCAGTCCTAACTCAAAATTATGAAATTTAAATATTCTAATTTTGCAAATCAAAGAAGGCTTTTTTGTCATGACTTTTTGATCAAGATCCTTTTCAAAGGGGCATATATTCTACTAATGTTAAAGAAAATTCTATATACAAACGCTTTGGGAAATTATGCTAAAAGCTGTCTTCTTTATGAAGAAGTTTTATACAAAGTATGTAGTCAACCATGCTTTGGGAATGTAGTCACTGACTGTGCTTGTTATTATGCCAAAATAAATTTAAGCAGAGTATCCCAAAATCTGAGTAGGATGGAAATTGTCCATTTCCCTTTCTATCTCTTCTTCTGTTCCTATTTGTGTGTCTCAGTCCCTCTGTGTATCTCTTTGTGTTTCTCTGTGCCCCCCTGTATCTTTTTGTCTCTGTTTCTGCCTCTCTCTCTTCCTAGCTCTCTGTCTTGTTCCTTTGTCTCTTCCTCTTTTTTAGTCTTGCTCTTCTTGTTCATTCTTCTTCTCATTGTTCTCCTCCTTCTCCCCCTTCTCTGTTCCAAATCTTCTTCCTCTCCCTTTCAGTCATTCTTTCTGTGTCTCTGTCTCTCTTTTTAAAAATATTTTTATTATTTTAATACATATTGTTTTATGAATTATGTTGGGAAAGAAAAATCAGAGCAAAAGGGGAAAACCAATGGAAACATTAAAAAACAGAAAAGTGAACAAAGTATGTGTTGATTTACATTCAGTCTCCTTAATTCTTTTCCTGGTTGTGGAGGTCATTTTCTGTCCAATGTCTATTGGAATTGCTTTGAACCACTGAACTATTGAGAAGAACCATGTCTTTCATAGTTGATCATTACACATTCTTACTGTGTGTACAATGTATTCCTGGTTCTGCTTGTTTAGTTCAGTATCAGTTCATGCAAATCTTTCCAGGTCTTTCTATACTGAGCTTGTTTATAATTTTTTATAGAATAATAATATTCCATTATTTTCAGGTACCATAGCTTCTTCAGCCATTTCCCAATTAATGGGCCTCTACTCCTTTTCCAATTCTTTGTTATCACTTTTGCATATGTGGATCCTTCACCCCTCCTCCTTTATGATTTCCTTGGGATACAGACCCAGAGATGGCACTGCTGGATCAAAGGGTATGCACAGATTTATAGCCCTTTGCACATTGTCTCAGTTTTCCCATATCCCTTCCAAAATTTATCATTATCCTTTCCTTTCATCTTAGCCAATCTGAGAGGTTTGAGATGGTAACTCAGAGTTGTTTTGATGTTTCTCTTTTTAACAAATTTTTCTTGTATGTTTATTTTAACTAAAAAAAAGGAATAAGTACCTCAAAATTAATTCATGCACAGCAATTAAATTGTACAGTTGAAGGTGAAATTGTATGGCCATTTTGAATTCTAGAAACAGAGTTAAATTGATAAAGTGGAAAGAGAATTTGGACTTGGAATGAGAAGATGCTTATTGAGTAACAGTTCCTGTTCTGTGGAACTCTGGACAATTTACTTATCCTCAACAAATTTTCTCATCTTTTTTTTTTTAATAGTTATAGTACAAATATTATTTTCATTGTGAAAATATTTGTACTATAACTATTTAAAAATTGTGAGGAAAGCAGTTTAAACCTAATTGTGAGCTACTATTAAAAATTACTTAAAATAATAACAGAATATTCCCTAGCTCTTCCTCCACATTCACACCTATTCTTTTATTCAAGGAAAAGGGAAAAGAATTATCTAGATTCTTTTTTGCCTCTTAAAGATCATGAGATCTTAGAATCAACATCAACAAAAAAAAATGATCATTTGGAATGATATCAAGAAGTGTAGTGTGCTTTCTAGAGCCCGGTGCCAAAATATATCATCTGTACAAGCTCTCTGGAGGATTTTGGAAACAGTCCAAGTCCTTGGTCTTAGTGGAGGAGTGATGAGGCTGAAACACACAAGGATAGTCAAAGATGGAATCCCCCTATTTCAAGTCCCCTCAGCTCCTAAATACTTAGCACAATTGCATCAGTACAGCACACTGAACATGTACCAACTATGATATCTACATCACCACGGCACACCGGACAAATGTTAACTGTAAGTACCCTACTATTAATATGTAAATGCCTCTCTTTACTATAAGTATCCCTTGCTTCAAGTAGAATACAGGTGTCACTCACCCACCCAGCCCCCGCTTTTCCCAGGAATGATGAGACTCCCCAAGGGAAGATGAGAACTGAACCAGACCTTGTTAGCAGGTTCTCCTTGGCTGAAGGGTTTTATTCCTCACTGAGACTTCCTCCACTGTCTGTGGCTTTCTACAAAGATCTAGGAGAAAGATTGACAAATGGGAATGTGGTAGATTATGAACTATAAGAAAAGGGTTATATCAAAATAGATTAAATAAAATTAATTGAAGAGAAGAGCTATATAATACCTACTATGAGCCAGTCACTCTACTTATGTTTTTATAAATACTATTTTTATGGTCATAAGAATAAGCCTAAGAGGTAGATGCTATTATAATCGCAATCTTACAGTGTGGAAACTGAAGCAAATATCAATTAAATAACATCTCACACAGTTAATTCTAAAGCTGACTTTGAACTCCAGTCTTCCTATCAGCAGCCCTAGTTCACTATCCATTTTTGCTACCACCTGACTTTAAGGGACATAGTACTAAGAAGAGAAAGAACTCCAAAATAGCATAAGATACAAGGAAAGGAGTGGGGGAAGCTTTCAAAATTGTAAAGGTGAACTGATTAGACAATTTTTAGGAAGAGTAAAAAATAGATAAGAAAACAAAACTCCACAATATGTAAAACTCATCTGTGTGTTGGTTAAAAACAGTTTGACTGGTACAGGCCTGGCTCCTAGGATATATGCATGTTGAGGCTTAACTGACTTGCACTGGGCCATTGGGCTTGTTTGGTGTAGCACATTTGATTTGTTTCCTAGGTACCTGTGCCTCATTTCTGTTTTCTTATTAGTCAATACAGAAAATTCTCTCAATTCAGTGCTGTGTCTTCCTTTCCAGTGATTATAATACTCGTGTGGAAGTATAGTTCCTCCTCCTTTATCTGGAAACACCTCAAAAGAAAGAAAGAAAAATCAATTCTTGGAAACTGAGACAAAGGAAGAAAATTTAATATACATGAGCTATTTTTTAAAGGATTTGTTATGATACTATCAAATAAAGGAAAACTAAAAATTCACAGTATAAGGATGTTAAACAAGAAAATTATAATATGCTTAAAAGAATCATTTAGTATGTATTAGTCAAAGTAATAAGTGATACGGGAAAACTGATCTACCTCAATTGGATCAAACATAAAAATACAATTAAAGTTTATACACTATCAAACATTCTCAAAAACAAAAAAATATGAACTTTACTAAACTCCTTTTAAGAAATAAATGCAAAATGTTTCAAAAGTCATTGTGAAGACTTTTAGGATGTCGTGTATGTATTTCTTGAATTCCAGAAGGATAAAGGGAAGAGAAAGAATTATAGAATAATTTAACTTATTGATCTTGAGAACAAATATAACCTATGAAAATATCATTCATTATGACATTTTATGTTTTTTTTTAATCATTCATTTTGACCAGTTAAGTTTATACTGGAAACTCAAAGATATTTGAGCATTAGGAGCTCAACTAATATGATGAAATTATAAACAAACTAAAAATAAATTTTAAAATTCACATAATTAGATCAATAATGTAAAAAATGTATTTCACAAAGCAACACTAAAATGATAAAATGAAGAATGATTTTTTACCATGATAAAAAAGTATCTCTTGAAATCCAAAAGAATTATGTTTAATAGCAAGACACTATTAATTTGGCAATAAAAGCAAAAATTGATCAAGGGTTCCCCTTTTCCATGCTATTATTTGATATATTTCTGGAAATACTAGCCAAAAGAGATAAAGCCACGCAACTCCATCCCTTGTCAAACTTATAAAAAATAGACAAAGATGAAATAATATAATACTATTTGCTGATGACATGGAAGCTACTTAGAAAACCATATATAATAGGCAAGGAATCAAATTATAATTGTTTTGAACCATTCTTTCATATTATTATTAGCTATTAACAAATATTTTTAAATTTATCTATTCATCTCTTTTGACCACTTATTTATTGAGGAATGGCTTGAAGTTTTATATAATTCTGTTAAGTATCAAGACATCTTGGATATCAAAAAACTTAACTGGGAAATTTCATAAAACATTTTTTTCCACTTAATTGCTTCTATTCTTATCCCCTATGTTTTAATTTTGTTTGGGCAAAAGCATGTCACATTTAAATAATCACAGTACATTTTTTTGTAACTTTAGAATTACTTCAGTACTTTTTGTTGATTACATTCATTAAGGTGAAATTATAAGACCTACTTTTCTTCTAATACACCACACACATAGACCCACATACAAACTCATAAAACATGTACACACACACATATATATCTGTGTGTAAAAGACATACTCTATTGATTTTGAATTTATTTTGAAGTATAGTGAAAAATGTTACTTTAATCATAATTTCTGATATTGCTAATTTCTTCATCAGTCTTATTATATTGGGTGTTTTTTCTTAGGTAATTTATGTTTTGTAGGTTTATCAAATACTGTATTACTGATGTTTATTATTTCTGATGATTCCTTATTTAACTTGTTCTATTGATCTACTCTGCATTTTTGAAACTATAATAAATTAATTTGTATATTGCTGCTTGATAATGTAGTTTGAAGTCTAGAAGTTTTCTTCCTCCTAGATTCCTGACTTTATTTTTTCTTAACATATAAGTTCTTTACACACACATCCCAAATAAATTATATTTTAATTTTATTTAATGTATACTTTTGATAATTTAATATAGCAGTCAAGCTGCATACAACTTTGCAGGGTATAAAATCAAATAGTAAGTATGGGTAATCTGATTTTAACAATGGTGGAGTGTTTTTCATTGTTTGGAATTTTTGTGTTGTATATTTGTTTTGTTTTGTTTTTCTGTTCCCTGCATACTTGGAAACTCTGAGGCTGTATTACGTGTCTTAATAATCATGATAGATATAGAAATCTGGATCCCAAGTACACCATAGATTCTTTAGTGCATAAAAGCATCTAATTCAAAATATTACCATTGTCAGGAATAGATGATTCAGGAGAAGAGGCAGAATCCCCTAACTTCAGGTAATTTAATAAAGCTATAGACCACAGGGAAAATTCTTTCCCACCTTTCACTTATTCAATAGTCCCCTGAAGCACAATTCTCATTTTATTCTAACTATAGATGTGACACCAGTTCAAAGAAGCCATCACCTCTTTAAAAAATTGTGTCTTAATAAGATCTTAGAACCTTTCATGCTTAAAAGAGCTACCTTTCTTGAAAATAGTCTTCTCCCAGTTGTAAGTGGCAAAAAACATAAGCCATAAAATAAAACAAAACAAAAACCTACATAATGCAAAAATGCTAAGAAAATTAATCCCAAATAAAAACAGGTCCAAAGCACTGTGGATAAGAATTCAATTTACCAAAAAAAATCAGCAATATGATTGAAAAGCAGACAATTTGTTTTCTGATACGTGTATTTACATGCTTTCATTATGTGATCTGTTTTTTTGTGAAATACTCTAGAATATAATGATGAAAATGTAATAATAGCATTATCAATACTATCATAATAATATGATATGTGTCACATTTCTAGTAAAGGCTGGAAACTATATTTAAACTCAGAGTTTCCAAATCCAATTTTATGTCACCTACGCCACTAGTAAACTTTATATCAAAAAAGTACTGACAAAACCATCACCAGCTGTTGGTTTGTTTTCTGAAAAAGACTTACTCTAAGTTCTGTTTTGTTTTGTTTTCTTTTTCTTCTCTGGCAAATGAATTTCTAATACAAACTGTTTGATAGCAATTTAGAAATCCAAAAGGTCTACCAATTTTTCCCACAAAAATGTGAATCCTCATATTAAACTGCTTTGGGTAACTGTGAATGTCCAAATTATTTCTTCTCTGCTGAATCAGCACAAGATGGAAATTGCATTGTGGAGGAAGAAAATTTAAATGAACTTCTTCACTTCAGACATTTGAAGTATTGTAAAGTCATGGAGAAGGAGATAGTACTGTACATGTTTTCAATATCTAATTCGCCTTTCAAATCTTCCTAACATAATGAAGTGACAACTCATCAAGTTTTCACTTCCTGTTTGTTAAAGCACTTGAAATCTCTGCAGTTCTGACTGTCTCAAGGAGTTTGACTTTTTTCCAAACAATATTCTGGGGGAGAAAAAGCATTTGGACTGTTTGCTTCTATTTAAATAGAAAATTTTCTAATTTGCCATTTGAAGATGAATAGAAATAGGTAAAGCAATATGACAGGATTTCCTCTCATCCTAAAGTACAAAATTTCCCGTGCCAATTTTCTGTTCTAGAAATCTAGTATCTCTTTATTGCCTCTAGGAAAAAACACTGATTGCTTTTAGCTTTTAAATATCTTTGAAATAAGACTTCCCTGTAGCTACTAGGACTAGGACATATTGTACCAAAACCCCTTACTATATTTTTTGAATCAGCTAAACTGGCCTTCTTGCCCTTCTACCAACTGACCTTTTGTATCTCCCTACTCCTGTCATACACTCTCTCCAGATGACTCTAACCCTAACTCTAACTATGAGCCTAACCCTAACCCTTCTTACAAAACTCCTTCCTTCCTACAAATCTCATTTCATATGTCACCATTTAAAAAGATCTTTCCTGAATTCATCCTCCCATTGTCAAAGCACTCCACCACTACGATTCATTTACCCTGTAGACAATTTGTATCCACTTAATCTATCGATGTCCATATTCTTTCCTACAGTTATTAGATTATAAGTTTCCTGAGGTCAGAGACTGCTTCATCTTTGTCCTTAATTCCTCAAGAACTTCCACAATGACTGTAACATAAATCACTTTATAAACATTTATTGATTGAAAGGGTAAATTGCATTTTAAAAGAAGTAATTAATTACATTTATCCAGATAGGCTCATCCTGTTGTCCTTTTTATATTGTGAGGGAAAGGGTATGGCTCTAAATGTTCATAAAAGCATTTGTTTTCTGTTCTGGCCAAAAACCCTGAGGGTCTTTCCTTCCTAGATTGATTTTATTTTTATTTTTGAGTAGGCAAAAAAGGGCCTTTTTTTTGCCTTATTTTCACCTAACCTTAATCATCGAATGGGCAATGCCTCAGACAAACAGAGATGTAGGAAAGAGCTTAGCTAAAAAATTCAAGGCCTCCCAGTTTATCTGGGGTCATCTCAACTAGGCATTATGTGTATGTGTGTGTGTGTGTGTGTGTGTGTGTGTGTGTATTGTGAATATGTGAATGTATGTATATATGTATGTATCTGGCCAGGATGTATGGGATGGGTGCTAGACCTCTTTCCCAAATCAATTAATCAGAGACATCTTCAGGTACAAAGAGAAAGCATTTATTTAATCCCTACAGGAGAGGCCCAGATATACATCTGGGAGCCATCCCAACTCCTGCCATGTACGCCTGGAACCTGGCCAACTTCCTGCTAATCCAAGATTTAAAAAGCAAAAGACCCCAGCCTTTTCATTGAATAGATTAAAAGAACATAACCATCCTTGACTCATGGTCACCAATGCTGTTTGCTTCCCACAGGCCACATCACTTCCTGTAACTTCCTGTCTGACCTTTTAGATATCATGTGACTTCCCAGGGTCTTTTTTGGACCTAGAGTCCCAGGCCTGATCTCCCAGCACTTGGAATAGAAATCATGCAACTTGGGCCTAGTACCAATACTCAGAAAGCTTCATCTAATCATTCCTATTCCTATTCAAGGGAACCCATATGGCTCCAGAGGAAAGATGAGGATGATGATTTTCTAATAGCCCTCCTTCACTTAAATCCAATTCCCTTGGAAGTAATGACATTATCTTTCCAATATCATGGCCTTTGAAAATGATGAACAAAACACAAGGATTGGTAGGAGATATTGTAAAAATTTTCCATAGATTTTAAATTCTAATAAAATAGCAAATTTTGCAGGACAATGCATTTATTTTGGTTATTTCCCAGAATTTCATTGAAAATTGGAACTCACATTTTTTAATTGGGTTCAATTCACTACACTGTAAAAAGCTCTCTTATTCTTCAAAGGAGCTACTAGCAAAAACAATAAATTGCGGTTCTCATATTCTGCACAAATTTAGAATAGGGAAAATTTTGCATTAATGGCTATAATAAAATCATGAAGAAAATTATAAAAAAAACTCTCTAGCTGACAGAAATTCCCACCATTCCCAGACTTGAGGCCCTGGGGAAAGCATGAAACCCTCTAACAAATAACTAGTACTATCTTATTCCTAAATTATGAGAAAGGGAATGAGGATGCTCTGGAGAGGAGGAAAAGCACAGTGAAGTTATAACAAGCATGTGCTATTATCATTTCCACCACTTGCATCAAATTGACAAGTATATAACAACTGGGATAACTAGATGAGGACTCTGACCCAGTGTTGCAGGGACCTAGAAAGCAGCTTTAGAGTGGGAATATTTCTTCCTCTTCCTGGGAACAGAATTAGTATCATTAGTAATGCTTTGTTTCCCTTTTCTTTTTTTCCCCTGTATTATTCTCTGGCTTCTTCAAGAAAGGAAAGTTTATTTTCCCATTTGTTTGTAATTGATTTGCTTTCTACTTGCTATTGATTTAAGATATTAGCTTCTTTAACATTAAGTAGTTAATCACTTTAAGTCTGATCTCTGTCATTATGCAACCATTGGCAGATAAAGAGGCAATGGGTTATAAAAATGGGACAGAGGAAGTAGAGAGGAATGTTTTAAATTTAATATGTATTGGGATATAAAAGAAGTCATGAGAGAGACAGAGGAAGGGGTGTTAATTCAAAACTTTATAACATCTAAAGCAGCAAGAGAAAGTGTGGATCATTATTCGTGCCTAGATTGATAAGAATAACAGTCATTTGTGTAGAGAACCTTGAGAGGAATTAGGGACTTTCCCAAATCATCCACTTTTGTCTTTCCCTATCTCCTAGATTCATTTGTGTCAAACTCTCTGGCTTTCTTCTCTCTCTTTCCTCCATTTGCTTCTCTGCTTGTTGTGGAAGTCTGATAATTAATCCAACCTAATACTTTTAAAAGTATGACTTGGCACTTTTGTTTCTACCAGTGGAATGGAAGTTTTATGAGATTAAATAGTGCCCTTTTTTGCTTATATTGGTATCCCTGGGACCTCATTGGATGGATAGCACATTGTTAAACACTTAATAAGTTTTTGTTAGATTTAATATGTAGCTTTGAGGATATCACAGAATTATGAACTTTAAAAGCTGAAAGGAGCGTCAGGTGTCATTTTGTCCAAATTATACCTGGAGTCTTCTATAACAAAACCAAGAAGTGGTTATCCAGCCTTTGTTGGAAAACCGTAAGTAATGGAAACTCTACTGCCTGCTGAGGCAGAATAGAACATTGTGGGATAGCTATCATTACTAGAAAGTTTACTCTGTTATCAAGCCTATATTTGTCTCTTTGCAGCATCTATTATTATTCCTACTTCTGTCCTCTGGTACCAAGAATAACAAGTCTATGTTCTCTTTGTTCAAGTATGTCTTCTATAAAATGAAAGAGTTAAATTAAGCAATTTCTAAAATCCCATTCAGCTTCAATTCCTATGAACCCTTTGAGCAATTTGCCCCCCATAAACTCTCTGTGTGACACAGTGTACACAGATTTCTTACCCCAACCCCTGAAAAAAAAAAAAAGAGGATATTTGAAATAATATGCTGAAGTAAACTTTGAAATAATATTGACATCTGTGCTGAAATAAAAACCTTGGAGTTTGCATTCTCAACAATAAAGTTAGCAACAACCCAAGTCAGACTATGTCAGAGGACTCAGGGCTTGCCTCTAGCCCCCCATATGTTCTCTTTCTGAAGAGTGCGATCATCCTTGGATTTTTTTTTTCTATAACTGCATTGTTTTCCTTTTCAGACAAATAAACCAAAGTTGCTCAAGGAAGGCAGCCATGATAGACCTTAGGGAGTAGCTTAATCTTTCATATTTAACATCTAACTGTGCAGTTGCTCTTACACTGATTTGATACATCTACAAGGAACTTTTCTAACATTTTTTTCTCCTGGTCTTAAAGAGTTAAAACAATGGGAAAACTGGAAGAGTTTTCTTCTTTCTCATTAGGTAAATAGCTATGTGTCTGTCTCTCTGTCTCTCTCTCTCTTTCTCTTTCTCTCTCTCTTTTCTCTCTCTCTCTCTCTCTCTCTCTCTCTCTCTCTCTCTCTCTCTCTCGCTGTCTGTCTCTCTCTTGCACTCTCTCTTTACCCCTTCCCTTTTCCCCACCTCCTATCTTTCTGTGTCTCTGTCTGTATCTGTGTTTCTCTGTCTCTCTGTCTGTCTCTATCTCTGTGTCTGTCTGTCTGTCTCTCTCTCTCTCTCTCTCTTTCCATAAACAAAAGGTTCTTGGAGTCATAACTAAAGAACTAGAAGGTTCCTCAAAAGTTCATTATTCCCACATATACCCCCATTTTATGTAACAGCAAACTGATGCACAGAGGAATGGAATGATTGCCTAGCATTGCTCAAATATGTGTATTTTAGGTGGTTTTTTGACCTCAGAGTCAATGCCCTAGTTCTGTCTGCTATATCACTGTATATCACTGCAACATAGTTTTATTGAAAAGTTCAAATAAAATGTAATATGTATTTTCTCTTTAAATTCTTCTTTTGATTGAAGAGTCAAAAAGGACATTTTTGAGTAAAAGAAGAGATAATTGATTTTCAAATTGTGTGAAACCTTGCTGCTCTAATACTTTACTGTATAATCTGAATAGGTAAAGAATTTTATTTTAATGTAAACTACCAATATATATATAACAAGGAAAAAGCATTCAGATAAAATGTTTACAATATTTGTAGAGAAAAAATATTGTATATTTTATGCTTCATCTCTTTGCTAACAGAGGGAGTGATATCTGTCTTCTATTGGAAGATTTTAATGTTATAAAGAGCGATTGAAAAGTCTTTTATTTTTCAATAACCTGGGAACCAAAGAGATAGAGGGCCTTTGGAGATTGTGAAACTTCAGAAATTAGGAATGATGAGTCCTTCCCCTTAATTTATATGTACATGTTTATGACTAACAAGACTAATACTAAGAAAATGAAAAATCATATATTTGATAAGTGAAGCACAAATAAAAAGAAACTATTATTTAATAAAAAAACTAGTGAGTTATGCAGTTTTTAAGTTAAAAGTAAGTCACTGAAATCAAGAGGCCCTTATATAAGTCACTGAAAAGGCTGGGAAAAGGCAAACTTTAAAGTCACAAAAGTAGCCATAGCAGAAGATGAATTTAAGGAAAGGAAATCAAGCCATGATTAGCTTGATCTGTACTTATACTCTGTTAGAATGGCTCTCTTCGAATAGTGAGCTGAGAGATAGCTTCAATTCCTAATTGATGAAAAAGAAAGACAGACAAAGTAAGAGAGAGACAAAGATAGAGACAAAAGCAGAAGGAGGGGGAGAAGAGAGAAAGAGATAAAGAGAAATAGAAAGACAGACAGACACAGAAGCAGAGACCTAAACAAAGAGGCAGAGAGATTGAGAGAGAATCAGAGACAGATACATATAGACAGAAATACAGAGACACACAAAGAGAGAAAGAGACACAGAGACACAGAGATACTTACAGACAGACAGAGGGAGAGAGAGAAGGAAATAGAGGGAGGGAGGGAGGGGGAGAGAGACAGAGAAAGAGAGAGAGAGGGAAAGGGAAGGAGAGGGAAAGGGAAGGAGAGAGAAGAATCTTTCTATGTTAGGTTTTACCTGGGTTTCTGTTTAATTTAATGAAAATTAAAGGTTTTAATTTCTTTAGTTATCAGTTTTCAAATACTTTTCAAAAGTATTTTATAAAAAACTGGTAACTATTTTCCTTCTCAGAGATAATATGATATAATAGGGAAAGAATAAAACATGGCAAATTGGATTTGGAACTAGTGGACATGGAATCAGATATTGGTTCTATTAGTCTCTTTATGGGTAGCATTGATAGACTAGAAATTATAGATTAAGAAATAGAAAATACCTTATAGATGGGGGGAAAAAATTCAAGAAAGATGAACTAAGCTGTTTGAGATTAGTCAAGTGGAAAATGGGGAAATAAGAACTGAACTGAGATCTTCTGCCCTCAGTCCTCTAGCTTTTTGCTGCAACTCCATGCTCTTTTCCTGTGTATGAGAAGACAAGGCTACACTAAACTATTTCTAAGGGTAAAAGTTAATATCCATCTCGAAAATATATGACCCCACAACTCACTTACTCCTATTTCAAGTTCCATAAGATGCCATAATATAGCTTATTTTCAGATGCATCTTTAAGATTTCTGGACTCATTAAATTTCAAAGGATCACAAAGATTTTCTGAGAGAGATGAAATGTATTCAAAGATAGAGAGGTTTATTTTTATATGTTTGAATATGGGATAGCAGTCCACAGGCATCTGCAGAGAATAATCTGTTTTATTATTATATTTGCACGGGTTCTATGGGACCACATAATTTCTTTTATTAAGTCAAACATCCAAGAAACTTTTAATTCCAGCTATCAACAAACAATAAAATTATACATGTATGAACTCTGCAAACACACTCATAGGTCTATATACCTTTCAGGGAGTCAGAATCATATGTTACAGCATTATCCACACCTAGATTTCTTTCTATCCATAATTTAATAATTAAACATATGTTTATCAGCTGTTATTTGATCATCACAAAAACTAGAGGGCCCAAAACTCTGAAAAGGTGTACTTGAATCAGACAACTGGGCGCATAAGGTTAATTGCCTATTCGATATGAGACAATAACTCTATTAGCATATGTTTGGATAAATGGTTCTTCTCACTGTTGATGCTTGCTCAATGTTTGGTGTTAAGACAATTAGAGGCAAGGATTACAGAGTAGAAAGAGAGGGGCTAGAGTAACTTTGTGGCAGGGTAACAGGACAAGAAGAGAGAAGTTGGTGACTTTGGACTCGAGAATCTAGGATACATCATTGGCAAGCCTTGTGGCAGTTTGTCTCCTTCACTTCTCCTCCTAAAGACAACAGACTTTTGGAGGCCCTCCAAGGAAAAAAAAATTCTAAAAAAGATAGAATAGCTATTATTATTCCCATTTTATTAGAACCAAAAACTAAGGGTGAGAGCAATAAAGTTATTTGATTTGGATGGAGGAAAGGCATAGACAAAATGCTCATCTTAACTACAAAGCTGACAAAAAGTGGGGAAGCATAATGCAATTTCTACATATCAAAATCTGTATCCAAAAATATATACACAAGTTAGAAACATGGACTGATTTGAGTAAGCTGAAATCTTATTGGGTTCAATATACCTGCTTCACAAGTTGCTTTTGCTGTTGTTGTTTGTTAGTTGTCCTTCATTCTCAAAGACTACCATGACATCAGAAAGGTAATACTATGATATTCAAGTGAACTGGATTTGAGTGAGAGATATCTGTGCAAGGTTACATCCTTCCTTTCTCCTCAGGAGTCATCTGGGTCCAGTGTCAAGATATGGATCAGAATTATAGGAAATGACTCTAGATCTCTAGATACAGTGGAACATGTTGGCTTTAGTTAAGGTTTTTTTTTTTTTTTTTAGCAGGTTTTAGTTCAGGGGAAAAAGTCATTCTTCACAGGTGAAGATAGGGGAGAAAGGTTTTGACACAAACTGACTAGGAGAAAGCACCTGAAAGTTTAGAAGATTTCAAGTGAGTTGTCACCAGTGTGATGTGGCACCCAACTTCATCTTAGGTTGTGTTAAAAAAATGGTAGCTTCCAAGAGAGGGGTGTTATATTGTCCCATTGAATTTGATTTATTACAGTTTTGTCTGTGATATGATGCTCATTTGTCACTACAACATTTGAGGATGGTCAATGATAACCTGCAAATCAGTGCATCTAGAAGGGTGAAGATATATGAGATCCTGCCATTGGAAGAAAAATAATGCAAAATAACACAATTACAAATTGCAAATGATCATGGCTTCCCATAATTTATGAATCTTTCTTATAAGAAGCTACATCCTTAAAAGACAATATGCTTCTATAGAAATCACTATTATTCACTCAACCACTGAATATTCATTAATAGGTATCAGGCACTATACTAAGTGCTGGAGACATAAAAAAGAGACAAAAGACAGTCTTTGCCCTCTGAAGGCTTAAAATCTAATAGGGGATATAGTATTTAAACAAATATATATAAACAGAAATAATACATGGAAATAATTGATTTTAAAAGGGGTCAAGAAAGACTTCCAGTAAAAGATGGAGTATTTAGGTGGGATTGAAAGGAAGACAGGTAAGTCAGTGGGTAGAACTGAGGAAGAATAACATTCTATTTAGTTTTGGGAAATCCAAAGGAATTAGATAATTTATGTAACAATTATAATATAGAATAAGCTATTTATTATATACACTACATAATTAATAGATATACTGTATAATTGAATATTATATATACTATATAATCATAAAACAGATGGAGTAACATGTTCTTGAAATATCCAGAAGCCTATTGTCACTAGATTGAAGAGTACATGTCAGAGAAAAGAGTTTAAGACTGGAGAAATAATAGGAAGAGAAGTTACAAAGGGCTTTGGATGCTAAACAGAGCACTTTTAATTTGATATTGGAGAATTTCTAGAACAACTGGAATTTATAGAATTAGAGGAGAAGTTATCATGATCAAATTTTCACTTGAAAATAATCACTTTCATGTCCACATGAAGGATGAATTGAAGTAGGGAGAAACTTGAGGCAGGTAGACCTTCATCAACTATTGTAACAGTCAAGCCATGAAGAGAAGGGGATCTACACTGGAGCAGTGGCAGAGTAAAGAATGGCGCCTATTTAAGAGATTCTGCAAAGTGAAATTGACAGGCCTTAGAAAAAGCTTAGATATGGAGAGTGAGAGACAGTGAGGAATTTCCCATGACTTCTGGGTATATGAAGGCCTTGGAGGATGTTGTTTCCCAATATCAGCAAGGTAGGAGTGGGACTAGTTTAGTGTAAAATATAATGAGTTCTTTTGACTCTGCCACATCACCTCTTCCTCATTCACAATTAAATCTCATCTCTGATACTCTCTGTATAACCTTAGATAAGTCACTTCAGCATCTAAAACTTCAGTTGCCTCAGCTATAACATGAAGAGATGGGGCTCTTTCCTTAAGATTTGTCTTTAATTTGAAAAGGTTGGTAGAACGCCATCTATAAAGCTGGTCCAAATTCATTCCAAGATACCAAAAGGCACTATAACACAATACTCTAGTTTCTTCCTGTCTGGAATATTGTGCTCTATATCAAGAGCAAGCTATGATGGGTGACAACAATCTTAATGTCATTCCTGAAAGTGCTGCCATAAGTACTAATGGATTACTGGAAGGCTTGGACTTCTTCATCCTTCTACAGACTTTTGGTGCTGGTACAGCTATTTGAAGTGTAATTAAAGTTTTCTGTGCCCCAGATAATAATAAAAAGGATGTTCTTTGTTTATCTATCCTACAAAAAGATACTGCAAACAGAATCAAGGATTTACAAGCTTAAATCAAAACCTCATTTATGTGTGAGCTATGACTTGGCCATATTAATTTAGATTTTATCCAAATCTTCATAGCTTAAATGTAAAACATACTGGCAAAAAGAGCTTTGATCATTTATATTCCTGCATATCCTGAGTTATCTGAAAAGTGCTGTATATGAGGTTGATTATTTTAAGCTTGGTAAGGAAATCTCTCTCTCTCTCCATGTGTCTCTCTCTTTATCTCTCTGTCTCTCTCTGTCTCTGTCTCTCTTTTTCTTTTCCCCTCTCTCTCTGTTTCTATCATAATTCTTCCTGTTAGCTCTTTTATTCTGAAATGGATTGCTCTAGAAATTCCTGGTCACATTCACAGTCTTAATGCCTCTAAAGAATGTTCAGAAATTGGTCTTTTTCAATTGGCTAAGTTTCTATTGTGTGGTCTCTTTTCATTTATATCAACAGTTATATTCAATACATGAAAGCTACAGTTCAGTGATGGTACTACTGGAAGCCATATTTTTTGTTTCAACAATAGACCATCTCCTTTTGAAACTGTCCCCATATCAGGGTGGAGGGAAGTGGTAGAATTTGTTCACTACTGTATTTCAATGAAAAGGAAAAAAATAGGAAAGGAAAAGATCTGATGTTAATTTTTATGATTCAAACAATATCTGAGATAGCCTAGAAGGTATAATGTCTATGAGTATTTAGATTACTCCTAAAGTCAAGTATCCCACCCAAAGTTTTGATAAGGCAATGCAAGATTCTCAGTTCAATGTACAGTAAAATAGGTAACTGGAGTTATTATGTTATATTATATATGTTATATTTATAACATATATATTATATTATAAATGGAATTGAGGAGTCAATACTCTCATACCAAGGCAGTGAGTTGAAGGCAGCTAGGCTGCACAATGGATAGAGTGCTGGGCCTGACATCAAGAACATTCATATTCATGAGATTAAACTTGGCTCAGATACTTAGTAGCTTTATAACCCTAGAAAGTTATTTAAATCTGTTGCTTTGATTTCTTATCTTAAAATAAGCTAGAAAAGTAAATGGCAAACTACTCCTTGCCAAGAAAATAACAACAACCAAAGAGAGTGGGTTGGTATACATAGTGACTTTCATATTACATATAATTCAAAATACAGTCATTTGTCTAGAGGAGTAGGGAATACATCAATTGATAAGCATTTATTAAGCATTTGCTTTATGTCAAGCACTATGCTAAGTGCTGGAGATAAAAAGAAAGGCTGAAAATAAAAGGAGAGCTCACAAATATGTGACAAAATACAGGGAGCCATCATAATGAAGACACACACACACACACACACATATATGTCAGTACCTCTCAAAGTATAGTCTGGCTGCCTCCAGGTTTCTCAACACCCTTTCAGGAAGTCCTAGAGGTTCAAACTATTTTTATAATAATATTAAGATAATATTTGCATTTTTATTCTCATCCTCTTAAGAGGATATAATACATTATCTGAAAATTAGAGATTTGTCTTTAAACATGAAGACCGAGTTACTAAACTGTCTGCAGACTTGGATTTTTATTTTAAAACTGGATGAATCCATAGTCATGACTGGACTTGCTATTTCAATTTTATTTGTCTGGCAGCAGCATCAACTAATCATCAAAGATCTTTAATGTGAGTCTTTCGGCAACCAGCACAAATGATACTGAAATATTTAAAGTGCCAGATAACTTTTTTTGAATCTCAGCATTCATCTTGGAACAACTGTGTTGACCTATGACTGATAGCTGAAAAGCAAGGAAAGTAAAACAGCTGGCACTTTGCAACAATGAAGACGGTGTCACCAAACTCTTTTAGGAGTCACGGTATTCTTCCGTGCCATAAATTCACAGGGAAAAGGGAAGTTATGCTTAGGGATACCTTTGATAAAACAATACAAAATATGGATTTCATTAAGTCTAAACCCTTGGATGATTTATATTTTTATATTCTGTGTGATGAAATGTTAAATGTCCATAAAGCATTTCTGCTCTATACCAAATCATAATAGTTGTTCAAGGAAAAAGCATTTGTATGATTCTTTGAGATAGAAACTGACCTCATCACTTATTTATAGAGCACCATTTTTACTTGAAAGAACAAGTGAGAAACAACGATTATTCAGAATTGGATATTTGGCAGACATTTTCTTGAAAATGAATTAAGTGAGCTTGTCATTTCAAGGAAAACAACTAACAATATTTCTTTCAAATGATAAAATTTTAGCTTTTAAGAAAAAAAAAGGAAAAAAAAATCTAGAACTTTGGAAACAATCTCAGACTGTGTTTAAAAACTTCCCAACCTTATAGATTTTTTGAATTAGATTACAAACGATGATGATTAAGATAATTTCTTTATGTTCATAATGAAATGCATCACTATTTAGATAAATCAATAGTAAACCAAACTTTTCAAATTACTAACATAAGATGATGCAGAATTGTGTGTGGCTAAAAACAAATTGAAATTGCACTATAGATCACTGTGTTTAATGTAACAAAGCACAAAAAGTTTGTTAATAAGTTTTTAGGCTCCATATTACAATTTACCTTTAAGAAAGTACCACTTATCAATTTTTGTTATGATTAAAATAGAATATTTCCAATTTTATGAAACTATTAAAATTATCTTCCCTTTACAAATACACATCTCTATGAAAATGGATTTTCTTCATATACTTTAATCAAAACAACATATTATAATAGTTTGAATGCAGAAACAGTATTAGAATCCAGTTGCTACCTATTAAGCCAGACATTAAAGACATTGTTATAAATATCAAATGATGTCATTTTTCTGATGACTTTTTTTGCTTTGGAAAATATGATTATTTTGATTAAATGCTGTTTATATTAATGTATAATGAGCTTTATATAGTTAAGTTAATAGTTTTTGAAAATGTATTAATTTTATTTTCAGTTATGGTAAATAGTAATGGCTATGTTATCTCTTTGAGAACACAATTTTTAAGAGTGTTTAAGAGTCCTGAGACCAAAATTCTGAAATATTGGAAATTATCATAGAGGATGTAAAATGACTTCTTGTAGAAGATAGAAAGTTAGCTGAAATTTTAAAAATAGCCAAAGTACAATAATGGAGGATCTTATGGGAGAAATAGCAAGATGGCCAGTTTCAATACATCAAAGACTATGTGTAATTAAAGGATGAGATTACAAAAAAAAAAAAAAAAAAAAAAAAAAAAAGTAGGCATGGAGCAAGTAAGTTTGAATTTGAAAGACAAAAACAAGTCAAATCAAGATAATAAGCATTTATTAAGTGCCTACTATATTCCAAAAATTACTTTTAAGGGCACAAAAAAAAGTAAAAGACCTTTCTGTCAAGGAGCTCAGAGTTTAATGGAGGATTCTGGTGGTGGTAGGAACTCACTGAAATTTATTGAATACTCAGGTATAAGCTGGAAGGTCCAGACACCAAACTTCATTCTGGTCATGACCGCTCCCACATTTCTCTTCATGGGATAATGTCACATAGTGATTAGTCATGCTTTAGGAAGAAAAATGACAGCTAAATAGAGGATGTACTGGAATGGGAATACTTGAGTGATAGAAATCAAGTAATAGATTATTGCAATAGTAAAGGCATGCAAAGTCTTACAGATAAGGGAGCCTGTACAAGAAATGTGAAGAATCAACAGAACTTTATAATTAATTAGATGTGGCAGATAAGAGAAAGTGAGGAGTTGAGGGTGAAACCTAGATTTCAAACCCAGGTCACTGAGACATAAATAGTATCCATAACAGTAACATAAAAAGGAATAAGATGGGAGGATTTTGATATATGATGATGATGAATTCAATTTTATATATACAGAATATAATGTATGTTTAAAGTTTTCCAGTTTGATATAAGCAATAAGCAGTAGAGGTGTGAGTCTAGAATTCAGAGGAGAAATTGAGGTTAATGTATCCAAGAAAAATCTATAAAAAGACGGTAATTGAATTCATTTGCCCTGGGTTTGAAGCCTATCTCTGCCTCTTAATATTGGATAGTCTAAGGCATATGCCACATGACATAATAAGGGGAATCAGCAAGTAGCACTGGATTGGAGATTCTTAATATGTTATGTGTCATGGATCTCTTTGACAGTCTGTTGAATAGTGTGGAGCTCTTCTCAGAATCCTTTATTTAAATGTGTAAAAGAAAATACATGGAATTACAAAGGAAAGTAATCATGTTGACATAGTTACTAAAAAGTTCATTAAAAGTTGTAAAAACTCCTAGATTAAATAGTCTCTAAGAACTACTATAGCTCTAAAGCTGATGCAAATATAATTAAGTATATTAGAACCTTTGAATATATTAAAAAGCTCAGAAAACATTTAGTCTAACACCTTCATTTTCTAGAAAAATAAAACTATTGCTCTAGAACCAGATAAAGCCACTCAGAAAATCTTGGTCAACATTCATCATGCTTAAAAAAATGAGAAGAGATTGCTGAACTAGTCATTTCATCAATATGATAACCACAATAATAATTGATATTTATATAGCACTTTACAATTTATGTGGAATATATCTTTTTATACTCACAATGACCTTTTGAGTATGATGGGATAGATATTATTCCAGTTTTGTAGATGAGTCTGAAAGAGATTATATGGTTTACCCATGATCATACAATAATAAAGTATAAATGATGGGATTTGAACCCAGGTCTTCTTCAAGGTAGTCCTATCCACTTCTCTAGACCACACATTCCAACGGAAGGAGAACATGAAACCTGCTCTTCCTGAATCCAATGCCAGTACTCTCTCCACTGAAACAAAGAGACACACTTTACACACTATATTTGAATGAGATAGAATTATTGTCTTCTGTATTACTTTCAAAGTCCCGTTTTAGAGTTTGTATAAAATTGTTCATTCCATTTCTATTTAGAAATATCATCAAGCTGTGAACAAACAGGAATCCATGCTGAAACTCCTAATGCTGGCAGGAAAATATTGTTTCCCTGCATTATATTGCATAAAACCAACTCGTGTTTTAAGCTCTGCAATAGTGCGGAGAAAAGTTGCAAGAGTTATCAGTAACAGTGGTTACTAAACCACTAACAGTGGTTATTAACGATGAAACCTTTATCAGCTTAGCAGTATGATTCTCTCCAGCCAGCTTATGTGAATTTCAATAAAATGTGCTTGTTTCTACTGTAATGTGTTCCACGGCTCTCTTCCCAGGCAAATCTCCAGGTTGGCAAGCTCAAACATATTTTAAAATAGCCCTCTCCATTTATCATGCACACTTACAGTCAGATTGACATCTACAGAGCCAAGACTACTCAGTAACTTGCAGGTTTTGGCAGAAGGGTTCATTTCACATCAGCTGTTGGAGTTATTTCCTCTACCTCCCACCTATACACAGCTTTCAATTTGCTTTATCCTGACTCCAACTGTTCAGGCATACTGTTCAGGAAGCACCATGAAAGGATGCCAACTGTGGACAGCTCTTCCAAAGGGCAGATCCAAAGATATTCACATCTTCTAATATTTGACATCATTCACAAATAAGGAGGACAGTGGGTTTTTTTTTCTTTTATCTTCCAGTGTACATATGGAAGAATAGATAATAAATATTTATTTATTTAATACAGATATTATACTTTTAATTATTTCATGTTTTAATTCTAATTAGTGACTTCATTCTCTATATCCTAAAATAATCTAGAGACCAGATCTCATTTCCCCTCATGCTCTTTGGTGCTTCTCCAAAGTCTTAAGTCTCTGAGAAATGAACAAGAGGAAAGAAATAAAATGCACAAATTTAAATTGAAATATGAAGATAAAAAACTCTGTGGATTTTTCCTTTAAAAAGGCAAAAATAGATGCATAATCTACCAATATTATTCCTCTGGTTAGAGGAAATAGGATATAGTGAAAAGATTTCTGGAATTAGGATCAGAAAGATCTCAATTTAAACCTCATTCTATCCAGTTATTCAGCTGTGTGACACTTAGCAAAACATTTAACCCCTCTGTGATTGGTTTGTCTCTATGAGTCCTTCTCTCATCTTTCAAACTAAATAAAATTGGCTTAATAACTGCCCTGTCTAGTTCACAATGTGTTTATGAGGAGTATACTTTGTCAACCCTTCAGCACTTTGAGTGATTTATTATTTAACACCACACAACTATTGATATTTATATACCTCTTTATGATTTCATAAAATAGTATACAAATATCAATAGTTGTATAGTATTCATTCAACTAGAGGAATAGAAAGGAAATCACAGTCAGGTACTAAATATCTTGCAAATAAGCATCATTTTATAAATGATTAAAGAGATTGAAAAGGACAAAAAAAAGTTAATCTGCATTTATATGGTGTCTAAAATATGCTAGGAACTGTGCTAAGTATTTTTATGAATAACTCATTTAACCTTCACAACAAATCTGAAAGATTAGTGTTGACTATTGTCACCATTTTATAGTTGAAGAAACTGAGGCAAAGATTGATTGATTTCTCAGCGTCACATAGCTCAGAAATAAATGAGGTCAGATCTGAATTTGAGTCTTTTTGAGTCTATGTCCAATATTTTGTCCTTTGCACAGATCTTCTCAAGTCCATTACCTCAGTATCTTCCCAGTACAAATATAATTAAGTATATTAGAACCTTAGAATATATTAGAAATCTCAGAAAACATTGAGTCTAACACTTTCATTTTCTAGAAAAATAAAACTGTTACTCTAGAACCAGATAAAGCCACTCAGAGAATCTTGGTCAGTAAGTAGTTCTCTTCATTACTTTCTCCCTGCAATAAATAACTAGAACAAAAGGCACATTTGTATTCTTGAGGTAGGAGAATGGCCCAAGTTCCAATACAATTTATCCCTATCTACCCCACTCCAGAACAACATATGGAAAGTGTATTTTGGACTTTGCATCATTATATTCATTATCACATACAATGAATCAACCTTAGAAAAGGCCCACAAATGTAACTAACTTGTCATTTGAGTTTGCATGTGTCATTTAGACTTTCCATTGACTAATAATGGACTCATAGGCCCATAAATCAAGAGTTCAAAAGATTTCAGATGTCTAGTCTTGTAAATCTCTAATCTTACAGATAAGGAAACTGAGACTAAAGAGATGTATTATGCATTAAACTTCTTTTTTCTGTTATTTATGAATTACAGAATATGTCGGGTACTGTGTGAAGTGTCACAAAAACAAGACAGAAACATATTTCTTCCTTCAAATAGTTTGCTATCTGACCTTCCAAGAACACTTCTTTTTATTAATGCATTTGAACCCCTAGGGCTGGCAAAGACAGACTAAAAAAAACTAGCAACTTTCTTTTCCTCTCCTATATACACTCAATGCCAAGAAATATTAATTAACATTCATGGTAATACTTGGGAAGAATTATCTGTGCTGAAGAAAGAGTGTTCGTAATTATCCCCCTCCTCCATAACTTGGGAGGATATTCCCAGAAAGCATCTCAAATTTTTATTACCCATATTAGTTCTTCACCCCTAGATCTCATCTCTAGAACAATGGTTAAAAAAAAAAGGTTGTTTTTTAAAGCATTGTATCCTAATTCATAGCATATTTTCACCTGCCCTGCCTCTGCCCCAATCTTCTGCAGCAACTTTTCCCATTATGCCCTCTGAAACCCATTCCTATTTTTAACTAACTACTTTTTCATTAAAACTTCTGTATTATTGCAATAATTGAAATATGGTTCTCCCTGGAAGATATTGTTTCTCTGGTATCATTCCATAATTTTAATTGTAACATTTCTTATTTCTTCTAATATACTGGGATGGGAAAAGAAGGAGGTGTACTCTTTGCTTCAGATATCTTCTCCTCCTTTAAGAGATCACTCCCTACAATGGTGTTTTCTTTTCTAGATCTTAGCACCTATCGGCTCTCTTTTTTACATTATTCTCTATTTATTTTCAAGAAATTTAGTTTTGGTTCACAAATTTTCTCTTCACTGCCACTTCTGGCTTACACTTGGGCACTCCAAATTACATGTGATTTACTCTAAATACCTTAGCTTCCTAATCTGTTAATCATCTTAACTCTCGTGGCCTAAAATTTTACTGAACCTTAGCCTCATATTACTGAATGAAAAGGAAAAAAAATCATTAAGCATTTGCAATATATATACCAGAAACTACAATATAAAGAGAGATTGTCTCATTCAAAAGATTGGAAGAAGAAAGGGGTTATTTCCTTCACTGTAATTGAATCCTCATTGACTATACAGTTCATGTAGAAAGACTTTAATTTTAACAGACCAAGATCATCGACTGAATCCTGGGCCATTTCTATTCATCTTAATTTTTACCTTGCCACTAGATTTCAATGAGTGGAGGAAAGAGTAAGGCTGAAAACTTTTGGGCAACTCTGCCTCACTTAAATCCTATTAATCTATATTCCATATATCACCTTCATGATGCTATTGGCCTTTTTTCAGAACAAAAGATAAATAGTAGATGAACAATTGTGGTTATTGGGAAAATGTGACTTGCCCATATCTGAGGCCAGATTTGAACTCAATAAGCTGAATTTTCTGGACTTTGGGTCTGGTACTCTAACCACTGCACCCTTTGGCTGTCACTAACTCTTCTGAGGTTTTAATGAATTTGATCATTTATTTCTAGTATTAAGGGGAATCTTATAAGGGCTGGAATTAGTATCATATAAGAGAATGATAATTGCTCACCTTTTTATAGCACTTTATACTTTACCAAAAGCTTTCCTTTTAGGAATTCAATGAGTCTCTGTAAAATTATACTCATTTTTAACTGATGAAGAAACTGAAATTCTGGAAGATAAAGGATTTAGCAAATAGTCACAAATAATAAGTGACAATGCGTTTTCTAACATATCATAGGATTCCAAATCACTCATACTATCACTTCATCATAAAACATTTGAAAATGTTCTCAATTCTATGAAAGCTATGTAAATATATCAAATCAAAAATATTAAAATGAAATAAAATAAAATCTTGAAAATGATAAGTTGTAGCTATCATCCATTGCTGAAGGTCAGTTAAATAGCTACATATCATAAGCTAAATGTGTCAAAGACCAAAGACAATCATGATTGACAATACATACTAAGCTATCTTCAAAGACAGAAAGAATTATGTTCAAGTTCCAGCTCTTAGACACTGTTTGTTGGTAAACTATTTCTTAAAACTCCCAAGACTCTATGCTAGGTTCTAGATCAAAGAGAATGTGTTGATCTGCATTTAAAGGCATTTCTTACTCTAGGATCCTTATACCAATGAAATCATAAATCTGCTCCCTAATCTTATGTCAGAAATCTGTGATTTCATTGGCAAACCACAGATGTCTTGTTTTAAGCATTTGCCTGAGGCTCAGTGACTTACTTTTGGTGACACAAATACTCATCATTCAGAAATAAGTTCTAAAATAATGTATTTCTCACCCCAAGTCCCACTATCTACTACATCAGATTGCCTGTTTTTAATAGCACCTATTTAAAATGATACAGGTAATCTCTATGAAGATTTTGATATTGTGTGATGCCTCCCTGAAGTAAATCTCATTTCATTGGGGTTGAATAATATGAGTTATTTAATCAATGATTTTTTAAAATGACATTTCTTTTCTCACCAATGGCTTGGCAAATAATGGCTGAATAGAAAATGTTGTAATTTATTGCCAATCAGAAGCTCTGCAAGAGGTGTTTGGCTTTTATTTGTCATGGAGCCAGTTCTGTAAAACACATTCTTGAGAGTATTAGCTTCTGGTAGGGACTTTAATCTACACTCCTCAGGAAGTTCAAAATTGGGTCTCTAGGGCTAAGTTAAATTTGATGACTTTGCCAAGTTCTCCCTTTGCCAAGATTTTCCACTAGAGGAAATGTGGACAAAGTAAACAGTAATTTGTTTTATTCTATGAAGCATTACCCTCCATTCTCTTGTATGCAATTATTTTGTAAAACTCAATTACACTGATGCCTTATTTATTCACTATTGTTGGGGAAGGTGTTCCAAATATACACACTTTAAACCTGACAGCAGCTTGCCCTTTTAGCTGTCAAAACTGTGCTCAAATACAACTATTTTAATTTTAACAATTTGAGATTAAGCACTTTTCCAAAGTAACTATACCCTCCCCTACCCAATTAAACAGGTTGTCTATAAGTGGATTTATACTTAGTGACTCAAGGTCATCATCATGAGCAATTATGATGAGAGCTGTTAAATTGCATAGGATCATTTGACCTTATAGTTAGTGGACCTAAAAAAACTGTGATTTTTGAGTTCTTGCTTCTCATTTTAAAACAAATGTAATGTACTTTTAATTTCAAAACAAAATTGATTGAATACATTTGCAAGTAGTTGCACAATCTGACAATAATAATTAAGTATTCTCTGTCTTCTAATGTTCTATTTATACATTTTCATCTATATGTGTATTTAAAGAAAAAATAAATAAATAAATTTAAAAATAATTAAAGAGCTAGCCTCAGTGTCAAAATTATATGACTTTAAGGTCAGACACTGAAACACCCTGTTTTGATGACTTGTGCAATCCTCAGTGCTATCAATCAAGCTTCTGAAACCATAAAGGACAGAGCAATCCTGATCTTCATTGGTAAAGGGAAAGTTTTCAATCATAACTCCCTACATCAATGGCATCACAGACCATGCCCAAAAATTAAATAAAATTTCACTTAATTAATTGTAGCAAAAGTAAATAATTAAATATTTGTACATTGCTTCTTTATAATATCAATGCTGGTATCTGTCCAACTATTTGGTGAAGGAGGGTGGGTCAGGGGAAAAGGAAGAAATAAAGAGAAGATGTGAAAGGAGAAGGAGAAAGGGGAAATGGAGCATTTCTTTTGCTTTTCTACCTTTGTTCATTTCTTGTATTTCATTTGTTTTCAAATCACTGCAGAATCACAAAAATTCAAAATTAGAAGAGGCCCCAGAGGCCCTCCAGTCCAGCAACCATTTGGATTCGATTCCCCTCATTTACATGATAAGTAGGCAACTTTTACTTGAAGAACTCTACTTAGAAATTCCCACCATTCCTTAGATAATTCATTATACTTTTGTCTTATTGAAACTTTTTTTAAAATTTTTCCTAAGAATACATCTAAATTTTCCTATCCTTTGTGTCACTCCTCCCTCCAACTACCAGTATTCCTAATTCTTCATTTTGGGACCAAACACAGTTTTTTTATTATTGTGATATTTATGATGAAAAAGATTATTGAAGTATTTTATAATATCATTGAATTATACTATTTCTCATGTGATTAGCTCCTCTCAAACATCTAGATTGCTTCTGGTTGTCTGCTGTTGAAAGTTATATTGTTATATTGTTTTTATATGTATGTGTTTATATTACATTTATGTACAATTATGTTTCTGTATGTGAATTTGTATTGACCTTGAAGACACCTGAAGTAAATCTAGTCTAATTATCTCCTTTTACAAATGAAGAAACGTAAGTCCAGAGAGATTAAGTCCAGAGAAGAAACTTAATAGGTCATGCAGGCAATAAATAAATTTTTAAAAAATTGATTTGAACCCTGGAATTCTGATTCTATATTCAGTATTTTTTCAATCCATATAGGAATAACATGCAATACCTGGCTTAAAAGTTGTGTTCATATTTTGGTTCTTTTGTGATTGGCATCCTAAAAAACATCAAATTTCACTTTATATACAACTTGCTGCCCTTCCTTCCATAACCCACTCCCCTAGTGTATAATAAGTTCAAACTGGAGCTTTCAAAATTGTTCTGCTTATCTGTGTTTCTTTCTGGCCATCTATTTTTTTTTTAAGTTAAAAAAAAAAGTCTTTTAAAAAAGTTTCACTAACTTTATTTCTTTTACTTATTTCTTCCCTTTTTTCCTCCTTCCAATCTTCCTTAGTTCCTTTCCTTCTTCCTTCTTCTCTTCCTATATACAGTTTGGTGATTCTTTTTGAGCTTACATTCAAATTGTTTTCTACAGGGTTTAGACTAATTCACAATTCCACTTATCCTTCTCTACTGTTTTCTTTTAATAATCATCATTTTCCTATTTTCATCTTATAAAACTGAAGTAAGATTTGAATTTTCAGTGTTGCTTTAATTTAAATGACTTTAAGCACATTTTCATTTTTGGTTTGTTTGTTTTTTTTGACATGGTATTTCATCCTTTGAAATTATGTCCTTTGGCCATATTTCAATTAGGAAATGTCTTTTATAGACTTGAATAATTCCCTTCCATATCTTATAAATAGTACTATGTTTTTACCTAGTTAACAGCTTAACTTCTAATTTTAACAAGATTGATTTGCTTCTGAAATTATATATATATATATATATATATATATATATATATACATAATTGAGTGGGAAATCTACATGTGCATATACACATGTATGTATGTGTATTTTAAAAATTCAAAATATAGTTTTATGGAATTTCCATCTATACCGGTAATTTTTTTGTTAGATCGCTTTCTGTTTTCCCTAGAAGTTTTGTTTATTAGTGATTATTTATCAGAGTATCTAAGATCTTTGGACTTATTTAGGACTATGCTACTACTTTCATTTGCTTATATAAATGAATTCTATTTTAGGGTTTAGTAAACACAATAAAATTTTATTGACTTTTCTTAACAATGTATAGGTCACTGGCTGGAATAATTCTCAGGGAATTGTGAGGTTGATTTTGTTTGGAAAATTCTACTTCTTGACTATCCCTTCTAGCAATTACAATATGTCACAGATGACATATATACATATTTTTTTTAAAAAAAGATTTCTACAGCCTTGCATATACAAATCAAAAGTTACTTTTTGTCATTAAAAAAGTCACTAAACCAGGATATCCATTTCCATATATGACTGTCAGAAAAGCAGAATAATAATGAGAGGAATTATAGAAAAGAAGACCATCTTTTAACTTAAAAACTGGTCCATGGGATTCAGCAGGACCTGTCTTGTGCAAAGACTCATTAAAAATATTTTCTCTCAAAATGAAATGGGCTTTAAAAAATATAGAGTATATGACAGTTCTGGCTATGATGGAAAAATAAAAAACAAATGTTGGAGGGTAAACTGTTGACTTCAAATTGAACATGATTTGTCCTGTCAGTACACATATAAAACTAAAATAATATTTTTAAAGGCAGTTTACATGTTCGGTGTGGGTGAGGTTTGGGAAACAATCCCAGGTTTCAACTGATTGAAAATTCATTCTGACATATCTACTACAGTTATACAAACTGTGAAGCACTGCCTTTTACCTTAATTATAATTGAGTATGAGAATTGGACTTTTGAAAAAAAAAAGTATTTTACAAAGTTCAATGATAAAAAGCTTTATTCTTGAAGCATGATGCTTGTAGAACATGATGAAAGTCTCTTCCAGTTCTACGATTGTAAATGTGATCTCAAAGTTTTAGGTAGACTTTCTTCTTTCCTTTGCTGTTGCTGTTGCTGTTCTTTGTTTTGGCATCTTTGAAGTGGTCCCATCTGTCTCAGGCTTCAAGGAAAATGACTCTATTTTGTTATTATAGACAGACAAACATTATCACTTTATTCACAGAAAACCAACAGTTGTTGCAATATTATCCTGCATTTTTTTAAGGGATAGCAGGGACTATAGGGATCTAATCAAACCTCTTCATTGTTAAGAGAAGATCATTAAAGTTCAAACATTCATGATGACAGATGTAGTTAATAGTAGTGTAGTACTTTATATATACTTAGGAACAGGGATACTAGAGTCCATGTACTTTAAAGCAAAAGTTCTAAAATTTGAAGAGAGTAATGGAACCCTTTGGCAATTCAGTTAAGCCTATTGACACTTTTTCAGAATCATCTTTATAAATGCATCAAAAAAGTAGAATGTTACAAAGAAAAAGTTAATCAACAATTATAATTATTTCTCCATGTTTCTGGACAATCTCTCATTGCTGACTTGGGGTTTCCCAATTCCATGTTTAAATCTAAATCTGGGATTTCTAGGAAGTGTTTGGATATGGAGTAGAAGTGAGCCTGTTTGTCTCTCAGCTTGTAGCTCACTGCCCTTTCAGCTCCTTTTGCATATTGTCTTCTCCCATTCAAATGTAAGCTTCTTCAGTACAGAGACCCTAACCCCAAATTCTTTTTGGATTATATCCTTGCTGACATTAGAAGGCCAAAGGATAATAAATGGTTGTGAGAAGAAAGACAAATTAGAAAAAAAAATATAGAGGAATAATTCTATAATGGAAATAATAGCTTTAGATATGAAATTGGAATCAAAGAAAATTACTTCAAATCCAGGCTCTGCCACTCATTATCTGAGTGACATTGAGCAATTCACATAATATCTCTTTCGTCAGTTTCTTTATCAATAAAAATTGAAAGCTTGAATAGGATGACCTACAAGTTCCCATCCAAATCAAAATCTATTATTGTTAGAGAAGTTTAGAAGAAAAAGGAAAAGAAATTTGGAAAGTTATGGAAGAGGAAGAGAAGAAAAAAATAGGCATTATTGGGAAGTTTAGTGTTCCTGGACAATTAAAAGAAAAATGCAGAAGTAGAGATGAATTGTACGTTAGAAAAATAAGATAGAAAGCTCATCTGATAAGAAATACAAAAGTATGTCAATTAAGAACCACAGATGCTGCCTCTGGAAGGACTAAGGACATAAGAAAGTGAATGAGTTATCAGGTTCAATTTCCCTTAACAAAAGCAGGACAGGGCACAGTCTATAACTGAGACAGGATGATGATGAATAGAAAGAGAAGAGTGTCACATTTCCTTTGTCATTATAATTCGTTCCCAGTACATGAAACTTTTAGAAATCTACTTTAATCCCATATCCACCCACTCCCATGCATGTCCTTGAGGAAATTTATTGTTTTATTTTCATTGTCTTTGCTGTATCACTTTCTAGCCTTCTGTTTCTCCTTTCCTTTCAATTGCTATCATGTTCAGAGATCCAATGCCAGTCAATATAGGGCTATTAAGCGGTGTTATCTTTTACATTGGTCAAAAGAATGGCAGAGAAACAATTGGGCAAAGGAGGGTGGGAGGTAGGTATGTGAAAATAAAAGGAGTTTTACAATCTGAGATTAACCAGAACTTAAGCTTTGTCTCTCAAATGCCTTTCGGTACTATTATATAGGATCAACCTAGAAGAGTCATCAAAAACCAGACAGTCCAAACCCAAACCCCTCACTTTTTTTTCTAATAGGGAAACTGACAATCTTTGAAAATAAATGAATTACTTATAGTGTCACAAGTCGTAGCAGTCAGAAGTAAAATTTGAAGTCAGGACTTTAAATTAAGAGCCAATGATCATCATATTCTTTTCTATGCATTTCCTTTATTACTTTAAGGATATATTGCCAAGGGTTTTTCTACCAATGATGAAGATTACAGCAGTGCCATGCCTTATTTGATATTTGCCTGAGTTACTGTGGGCAGAACTCAGCCCACAGTATTATCAACCAGTGAAGCCAATTCTGACAAAGAGAAGACAAGAGGAGAGGAGATGAGAGAGGAGATGAAGGGAGGAGAGGGGAGGGGAGGAGAAGAGAGGAGATAATGGAGGAGGGAAGGAGAAAGAGGAAGGCAGGGATTGAGAGGGGAGAAAATGATAGATGGTAAGGACAAGGGAGGAGAGAAGAAATGGGAGGAGATGGGAGGAGAAAAGAGGCAAAGACATAGAAGGGGAATAGAGAGTTCTGGGGTCTAACCAAAGGCAGGTCTAACACATGAGTCATAGGTACACATACTCTATTCAGAGAAAATTGAGTGTTTTTCAACAAGAAACTAATATTTGTTTCACATTTGTGACATAGTTTCTCTGTCATAGAAGCAAAATTAATGTGGGGACTAAGAAAAACATGAATGGACAAAATAGCAGAGCTAGCAGCAGCAGAAATATGTGAGCTCCACAGGGACAAAGACTGTTTTGATTTTGTTTTTGCATTCCCAGCACAAAGCTTAATATCTCGCACATATTAGGCACTTAATAAATGTTTATTGGAGTTGAAAAATAGTTTTTCATGAAATAAGGGAATCTGTTAAAACCCAAAGGGGAAGAATGAATACTTTTAATTTGTTGGGAATGTCAGTGAGTAGTACAGGAATTCTGACTATATAATTATAGAGTTTAATTTAAAACCTAAAATAATATCTAAGACATTGTTAGGCTAATTCAGTTTGTGTATCCATTCAACTGTGAGTTGAAACCATGCCAGGTAGAAGAACCAATTATTCAGTGGTAGAGTGAAAAAGACCCAAAAAGTCACTGTTTACAACCAGTTTTCAAGTCCTCTTCTAAGCAAAAATGCCAAATATCAGAGATGTTCTACCTCACTGTAGATACTTCTACTTCACCATTTGTCATGGTTATCTGCCATGGTTATATCTGCCACCTCTTAACAAATCTAGAAATGTGAGGACATCCATGGAGATGACTATTTTCTCTTGAATTTAGAAATCTATAATAAAGATTATAATTGTTAGAAAATTTCTCATTACAACAAACTGATAATGGTTCTCATTTCACTATTCCTTGGTTTGTCCTCTGACACCAAACATAACAAATCTCAACTCTCCTTCACATGATAGCCCTTCAGGTACGTGAACTCTTAGGTGATCTGTGATTCTTCTCTTCTCTGAAGATGAGAGGAAAAATGGTATAGAGCTTTGGATTTTGAGTCAAGAAGACCTGCGTTTGAACATAGCAAATACTTACTTCACTATATGACCCTGTGTAATGGGCTGAGGCTTGAGTTGATGCACTGAGGTCCCAAGCACGTGAGGCTAAATAGTAATTGGACTATACTCTATTAATATACATGCTTGGATAAAGAATGGCCCCCGCCCACTCTCTGTGCAAGTCCTGATGTGTTGTATAGGAAATGATGATTTTGGTGGGTGGAGGCAGGGAGACAGGAAGAGAGGCTGGGAGGGATTGGCCTGGGTTCCATGCTAGTAGCTGCTGGTTGTGTGACTGCTGATCTAGCTAGCTTCTTGGCTCAGCTGCACACATTGCTATTGCCCATTCTCTTCCACTCCAGATCTTTCTTCACTGAGAATAAAGATTGACGATTTTCCCCTAACCTGAATTCCTGACTCCGGCTGATTTTAAAATACGTGATCATCACAACCCTGGGAGATTTATATTATCATTCTTGGTCTTTATTTTATTTTTTATAAAGGAATTTGGACTCAGTGATTTAGGAGGTCCCTGTAATCTTTTTTATATAGAAATGTGTTCTTCCTGAAAAATAAAAATGTATAAATTGTCATTCAGTACAAAATTAAATTCTATCATAATAGTATTTTTGCTTAGGTAGCTCAGTGAACAACACTGAAAATTCAAATCCTGTCTCACATATTTACTTGATTGAATGATCCTAGTTAAATCACTTAACCTCTTTCATTATTAATGTCTCATCTGTAAAATAGATACCACTTATCTTCCATAGCTAATGTTAGGTAGCTATTAAAATTAAGTTATATTATATAGAATCAAAGTTTGAAGATTTCATCATGGATCCTTTGGAATTATCTAGTATCATTGTTTTGATCATTGCAGCTTTATATATATATATATTTGATCATTCTTGGAACACAAGGTTTTACAAGGGTGTATGCTGAAAATTATCAATGCATACATTTTGAAAATAAAAAAGATTTAATAAAAAAATAAAATAAAATGTAAAAGAAAGAAATATGGATGTAGAACATTGCTGATTCAAAGATTATGTACAGTTTGATAATCCTTTGGGTTTTGTCCCAAATTATTTTCCAGAATGGTTGAGCTAGTTTACAACTCCACAAGTAGTGCATTAACATCTCTATTTTTCTTCATCCACTCCATCACATATAATTTTTCTTTACTTGTTTTATTTTTCATTTCTCAAATCAATAGTGATTTAGTGCATTTTTCACATGATTATTGGTAGTTTTGGCTTCTAAAAATGTCCTGATCTTATCATTTTACCTATTATGAATTATGGAATTTTTGAAATAAATTCAACTGAAGTCCCTATATATTTGAGCAATAAGAGCTTTCTCAGAGAACTCGATAATTTTCCAATTTGTTTTTGCTTTTCCTCTATTTTGGCTGCATTGTTTTTGTCTTTGCAAAAGGTTTTTAATTTTATGTAATCAAAATGACCTATTTTATTCCCATAATCCTTTTGATCTCTTATTTATTTAATGACATATATGACAGGCAAATTTTTCTATATACTCCTAACTTGACTATCAAATAATCTTTTATGTTTGTGGTGTTCTTGTTCTTTAAGCTATAAGATGGTTCTCTCTGGGAGAGAGCCCGTTTCTCAGAGAGGTTTTCTGGAGGCAGCCTTAGTTTCAGTTGAAAGTAAATAATCACTCAAAATGCAGCCAGCTGGTAAAAATGAAAACATTTATTTTCTCCTTCCACGTTTTGTCTCTTTCCTTGGGCCCGGTTAGCTTAGAGGCCTATCTCTCTGCTTGGTTCCAAGAGGTCCCTCCAAATGTCTCCAAATCCAAAGGTTTGTCCTTCAGACTCAGCCAGCACCAAGGTGGGAGATGCAATGAATCTCTCTTGCCTTAGAGAGAGAGAGGGCTTGTAGGCTTCCTCCAAGAGTGCTCCTCTCCGACCCCTGGGAATGTTCCCAAGTAACTCTCTTGAAGCTCTAAGAGCTTCCTCTATATATATGATCTCCCAAAGGTTAACTCCTCCTCTGAGAGAATGGGATTATGGGTTATCTCCCAGAGTGCTCTCTGGCCCTAAGGACTTCAAGGGAGGTGTGAATTCAGATATCTCATACTCAACTCTGAAATCTCCCAAACATGTGAACTCCAATGAGTACTTAAATACTTCTTGCTTATAAGAGCTCTCTAAAGGTGTGAACACAAGCATTATTGTCCAGTATTAGCAACTTATCACCTTGTAAGGATTTGCTCTAAGGTGTGAACCAATAAGCATTGTATCAATTCCATTGAGTTAACACTAGGATTCTGACATCTCCCTTGAGTTTTCACCTTGTTTCAAGTTGAGTTGACATTAGGATTCCAACATATGTCTATGTCCTTCACCCATGTCAATCTTATTTTGGTCATATGTCATTTGTATAAGATGTAAAATGTTGGTCTGTGTCCAGTTTCCTCTAAACTGCTTCCAGTCTTTTTCCCAGCATTTTTTTAACTAAAGATAAGTTCTTGACCCCAAATCTTAGAGCTTTGATTTCATCAAATACCAGATGACTACGGTAATTTGCTACTGTGTACTCTATTCCAGTGACCAACCACTCTACTTCTTAACCAATTCCATATCATTTTGATAACTGCCACTTTGTAATATAGTTTGCATTTTTCATAACTGCAAATGGTAGCTAAAAGCCCATAGGGGATAAATGTGTGTTTCTTACTCCATTTTAGGTAAAGTATAAATATTAGTGGGAAAATGTTATTTGAAAAGAGCTTGCGTTTGTTTCTCAATGGTATTACATGTACAGGCAGATCCTGCTGTATCACTGTTTCAAAGCTGCTTTCAGCTTTCAAAACATGCCATCAATTAAATGTAAAAAGAGTATCACAACAAAGCTAAATGGGAAGTTAAAAGTATATCATATTCCATTAAAAAGATATAGAATTAAATCAAAAGATCATATTCCCCATCTGAGTAGGACACTCATCTTGAGTAGAACCCTTGAGAGCTTTCATGGAGTTAACTTGACTACTTAAAGTCATGCAGTTCTTTTGTAGTTGGTGTACTATGGGAAAAGCACTACTATAACTCTACTTCAAAATGTCATTTTTTCCCCTATAAACAGTCCTCCTGTTTAAGAGTGTTTTGAAAGATGGGATTTCAAGTGTGTGTGTGTGTGTGTGTGTGTGTGTGTGTGTGTGTGTGTAAGAAAGAGTGAGAGACAGATGAATAGAAAGATAGAGAGACTGAAACACCTAGAGAAAGAAGCAGAGACAGAGACACAGAAAGAGAGACTCAGAGACAGACACAGAAACAGACAAACACACACACACACACAGAGAGAAAGAGAGAGAGAGAGAGAGAGAGAGAGAAGGACAGAGAAAGATAGAGACACTGAGAGATAGAAATAATGCTGGATGATGATGATGATGGTGGTGGTGGTGAAAGATAGATGATCGAGAAGGTATATAGGTACATTATGTAAATATATACATATATAGGTACTTATTTACATACACATATATGCATACACACATATTTATACATATATGCATAAAACCCACATTCATATATACATTCACAAGGTCATTTTAATCATTTTTGAGATCTATAGAATTACCATTCCTATTATAAATTATTTTTTCAAGAGAAAAACATCCAGTGTTGAAATATAGCTCATGCTGAATTAAATTGTTAGGATTAGAAATGGGATGAAGGGGTAGGGGAAGAATCCCTTATTAGTTTTAAAAAGAAAAAAAGATTCCCAAGGTAGAGTCAAGATGGCAGAGAAAAACCAAAAAGTTGCCTGAACTCTCCCCAGTTTCTCTTGGAAACATTAAATTAAGCCTCTAAACAGATTCTGAAGCGACCGAGCACACAAAAAGACATTGAAACATTTTTTTCAGGTTAAGATAACTTTGAATGATGACAGAAAAAGTCTGTCTCACTTGGGTAACAGCGGACTGCAGCCCAACACAGAAACTACATGGGCAAGACAGCAGGAGGCTCTTTGCCACAACACAGATCAAAACTTGAAGCCCCTCGCGGATAGATCAATCAGCATGCTAGTATCACAGCAAACCAGTTATGAGGCTTCTATCCCCAGCACAGAAGGCAAACTGCCAATCATGGAACTCAGGGCACAACAGGCATGACTAGGCTGGGCCATCTCAGTACTGGGGGGGGGAGGGAAAGGAGGGGGAAAGCTGCCACAACCTGAAGCTTTGATGCACAAAGTCAGTGATTAGAACCCCTGGTGCCCAGTACAAGGAGGATGGGACAGTGATTCCTATGACTCGGGAGCAGAGCATAACTTTAAAAGTCACAAAATAGGTTAAAAAGGGGTCAAAAATAGAAAAGAATCCTGACTATAGAAAGCTACGATGGTAACAAGGAAGATCAAAACCTAGGACAACAATGTCCATATGTGAAGCCTCAAACAGAAATTTTAATTGATGTCAAGCTCGAAAAAGACTTCTTGGAAGAGCTCAAAAAGAAGTTGGGCAAAGCAGATAAGGATATGATATCCTATATGGACAGAGGGGAAGGGAAGGAGAATGGGGAAAGAGGGGGAGATCAGAATGATAACTGCATCAACAAATTATCCCAAATAAAATAAAAAATAAAAAATGATGGGCTAGAAATCTTACCAAGTCATGACCTGTATTAAAAATGTGATGAAAAAGGAAACTGAGAAAAATTGGGATGCAAAGAAATAAAATGGAATACCCAAGGAGTTTTGTAACAAGTTATTTCCCAAGCAATTGATCTAAACTTTTATGGAGTGAAACTTTTTGTATCAGTTTTTTAAAATATTTTTTAAGGAAATTGGGCTTTTTTGTTATATTAAATTTTAAGACATGAAAAAAACTGAACTGGATTGAGTGCAATGTCAACATCCGAGAGCATTGTATGTCATAGAAATATAGACAGGATCAAGAAATTCCGTTCTCAACAGATACACAAAACTGGATAGTTTTAAAAAGATAGAACACCCTGTCAAAAAATAACCTATAAAAAGGCTGTGCTTATTTAAATGATCAGTCTCATTTACTGTTTTATGGAGGTGACAAACACTAAAATATGTTCTAATAACACAATCAGCTGTTGGGAAGATTAAAACTTTGTCCATCATTGCTGACTTTTGTCTGCTGCTTTAAGTTTTTAGCTCTGTTCTACTCCAACAGCTGCTGAGTGGTTCTTAAATTTCATTAAAACTGAAGACCTGCTGATGCTGTTAGACTTGAATCATGGCCAAAAAAGAAGAAGCACTTAAGAGACCTGAACAATAACTCTTGTTTGCTATGATATCCTGTCCTAAGCACTTCAACTCTGTTTTTGAGGAAGACAACAAAAAAACAAACAAAAAAGATACATATTTTTGTTATTTCAATGACAAAGAATTCATCTTCTCTGTATTTAGGATTTGTTATGTGGGGGCTTATTGATATTTTCCAGTCTTAATTTTTCCCCCTCAACTTCGGTTACATGAACATTTATTAAGCACCTATTATGTGCCAGGCCCTGTGTTAAGTGCTGAGGATACAAAAAGTGACAAGAGATAGACATTTCCCAAGAGCTTACAATGTAATTATGTTAAATCACTCCTCAATGTCATTGTCATGAGATACTCCAGTTCTAGAGTTATTAATTCTAATTTATCTGCTGACCATCAGTCTTGCATCTCTAACTGTCCATTTGAAATCTCAACTGAATGCTCCTTATGTTTCTCATGTGTACTCATCCTAAACTGACCTTATTATCTTTTCCCCAAAACATTTTCCTCTTCCTAACTATCATTCAGGACCGGCTTTCTTAAAGTCATGTGGGCTCTCATGAATAAATATGGGGATTGTTAAATTATGTTCATTATCAGTAAATAATTTGTATATCTATTTTAAAACCCTATATTCCCAAGGTCATGTAAAAAATTTCTCAGGTTAAAGGAGTCTTGAATGGAAAAAGTTTAACAAGTCCTGAATTAGGGGACTCTATTTTCCTAGTCATCAGGCTTGGAAACTAATTGTTATCCTGAGCTCCTAACTGTCTCTTTCACATTCGTCTTCCATATATAGTTAATTGCCAAGTTCTGTAGATTCTATAGTTAGAATTTCTTTCATATATATACCCTTTTCTCCTCTGACACTTCCATGACCTTGGTAAAGACTTTTATAACCTGACACCTGGGTTATTGCAGGAGCATTCTTAGTAGTCTCCCTCCCTCAAATCTTCCTTTAGTCCAGCTGTCAAAGTGATCTTTCTAAAGCATAGTTTTAACTTTGCCAACTTCAGTTCTATAAAATTCATAAAAACACTATTTGACCTTTAAAGCCTTTCACAACATGACTCCATGCTATCTGTCCTGTTTTAGATGTTTCCTCAAAATTTTCTGTGATCCAGTGACTGTGGCCCCTTAGCTCTTCCTCTCATAAGACAATTGATCTTTCAACTTTCTAGATTTTCCCTAGCTATTCCCCACATAGGTAATCTCTTCTTATCTCTAGTTTCTGGTTTCTTTAACTTTCTTCAGGTACTACCTAAAATCTCAAGAAATAATTTTCTAATAGTACCTTCCCTCTATTATCCCCAATTTATAATTCATAAATTTCATTTTTTATAATTGTTTGTTTGTTGTCTCCCTCATTAGACTGTGCATGCCTTGAAAGCAGATTTGTGTTTTGTATTGTCTTTCTTTGATAATCTTTGTGCTCAGCATGGAGATTGGTACAAATTGAATGCCTAATAAATGCTTGTTGACAACCTAAGAAAGGCTTTAAGAATGTCCTGAGAATAGGTGGGATGGTGGCCATCATCCAGCAATCACCTAGGCAAAGTCAAGTGTGATTCAACAAAAGAAAACTAGTCAAAATGTAATTATTTTAAGTCAAAATAACTCATGAAAATTAATTTCATTAAGGTTACAGAAAGATCACAATTTCCATTAGTAAATATCATACCCATGCTATGAAATATTATATTCTGTCTGAATTTAATGTTCCTCAACCCAATGCATTTACTTTGTATGTGCACATGCTTCCATTCCCTGTTAGAATAAACACTGCTTAAGGACAGGGACCAGAGAACAACTCCCTTAAAATATTGTATAACTTCCTTCAAAAGAGATTATATGACAAGGGAAAGAGATCTTATCAAAATAAATGCAATATGTCTTCTTAAAAAAAAAAAAAAAAGGACAGGGACCATTTTCACTTTTTGACTTAATATTCCCAGTGCTTAGCCTAATGACTGATACATAATAAGTCCTTACCAAAAGTTCATTGTTCTGAATGGCTCCTTAAAACATTGCTTTATAGAATAATGTAATCAAAGGAATTGTAGATTTAATTTAGAAAGGGACCATACAAGCCCTTAAACCAGACTTGCACAGTTCATAAATGAAACAATGGAATATTGAGAATAAGTGATTGACCTAGGGTAATATAGTTTCTGAAGGTAAGATCTGATTTCAAGCAAGTGCCTTGTACCAGCCTAGAACTCTATTCATCAGACCACCTAGTTATATGGTGGTAATATAGAACCCAAGCCTCAAATGAGATCTTTTCAAGATGAAGAATATAGATACATAAACATGTATGCATGTACATAAGTGTAGATACACATATTTCTGTATGCCTGTGTGAACATAAATACATATGTATGTATGTGAGCTTTAAAAGCTGAATTTATCTTGAACATTCTCTCTTCAAATATACACACATATATGTGTTTATTGTTATTCATATGTTCTGGTCTTCAGAAACAGGCATATTGTCAATTGATAGAATTGAAGCCTCCCATTCTCATTAGATCTCCCAGAATTTATATTCTTTTGGATGAGCCTTTAAGTATCCAGGGTTAGTGCAATGTCTTGATGAGGAATCATTATAGGAATTTAGTAGAGGAAAAATTTAGACTTCAGCCAGTTTGTGTTCAGAGAGAAATTTTTGGAGCAATGGATAACGATTGTAGATATATAGTTGAAGGCTTGATAGGTAGACCAATTATGTAACAAGCAGGGCTATTCAAAAATGGATTGAACTCCCCTAAGATGTAATGGAGGTCCCTTCATCAGCAGTCTTCAAACAAGCACTTACAAGATGTATGCTATTGAGTGGGTTCTTGGTCAAGCAAGGGTGAATTAGATAACCACTAATATCCCTTTCAATGGAACAATATATGATTCAATGAAAGGAAGTTTACAATTACTGCCTTGCTTTTATTTTTCTTCAGAAGACATTTTAAATATACCTTTCTAAGCCTCCCTAGTATACTAAAATCTTGTTGAACATAGTAAGCCTATCTCTCTCCTTTTGAATTCTGGGGAGTGTTACAAAGCATCCCTTCAGGCAGAGAGGATAAAGAACCTGCCTAATCACTCCCCAAAGGATGAGGGCTTACTCTTAGCCTACAGTAAAACTGGTCAATGTCTGCTGTTGCCAAACTGCCTGCTTTGAGGGAATAGCTGAATGGGCATTTAATCATACTTAAAAATAATTATTCCTAAATAGAGAAAAATGGCTACTGTATTCATCAGCTGTCATGGAATCAAAGATATCCAGACTTTCTTTTTATAAATAAAAAGTTCCTTGAAGGTAGTCTTTTATATGTCTGCACTTCTTCTCATTGGGCCTTGAAAAGTATCTTGAGAACAATGGAAGCTCAATAAATGTATGATGAATGAATGATGTACTAAATTTAGGCTAAGTAGAAGCTTATATTTGTGATTTTTTTTTCTTCAAAGATTGGGAGAGGACAGGGAGGGAGGAAAGATTTATGAAATGCCTACAATATTCTAGGCATTATACTGAACACTTTATCATTATTATCTCATTTGGTCCCTATAACACTTAGAGGAAATATGTAAGAGTTGGAGATTGGATTTCCTCCTTGGTGATATTGCCATTGTACCTCCTAACATCCTCTAATGACCATTTTGCTCTTGTTATATTGCATTTACTTGTAAGAAAGAGAAAGGTAGAAATATCAAAACTGTGAAATTCAAATCTTTGAATGTATTTATAAAAACAATTCAATTTTATACTACTAGTTGGTAAGAATTCTCAATTGCATTTTATATTATATAATATTTCGAGTCAAAGAAAAAAATTATTAAAAAATCTATTTAATAAGTACTTCATTTTCCAAAAAAATTCAATGATTATTCTCTTCTTATTGTTAATTATAATTATTAATAATCATAATCATTCTCATGACTATGATTATTTTAGTTTTAAGATGTGAGATTAGAGTAGATTAACTTTGAGGTTATCCAATTTCTTTTATTTCTCTTAGAAAATGTATCAAATTAAAAAGCTACTTTAATTAATAACCTTGATATATAGACTATTTAGCTTTCTTTAATAATTCCAAACTAGCAATTTCTTCATTATTTAAAAAAAATAGATGGCACAGTGTATATATAAGAAATTGAAGTCAGGAAAACATTAGTTGAAATATTTCCTTGGACATTTACTAGCCATGTGACTCTGTTTTCTTTAACTATCTGTTTCTTCATCTTGAAAATGAAGGTAATAATAGCATTATTACAAGGGATATTCAAATGAAAACAATATGCAAATATCATATACATAATATATAATTTGTAAAAGTTTACTATTATTTTTAAAGCAAAGTATAATAATGTATTTAATATACTTTTAATGAATAATAAACTATATCTAATTAATCTCAGAAATTGGAAAAAGGTTTTTTTTTAAGTATTATGAATTAAAATAAGTGATTAAGAAACTGTTGTGATGGTATTTCCATAAAAGTTCCTATGAAATTGATAGAAGATTTAGAGTGGATAGAAGACTAGTATTTGAATCAAGAAAGATAAGAATTCAAGTTCTATCTCTGACAAGTACATCCTATGAACAAGTCTCAATGTCTTAATGCCTCTTGTAATTTTCTAATACTATTAATTTCAGATATGGGACTGTAATGCATCAATGGAGGGAATTTCCATCCTAGGATGTCCTCTATCTATCAAATAACACCCCCTCCAAAAAAAATTATATCTTAAAAATAAAACAATTCTTTGCCTCAAGAAGAAAAATAACAGTGATTGTTGTGATGAGCTTGAATTTCTCAATTCTAAATGTGATGAATTAAAAAAAAAAAATGATCACCCTTGAGGAAATCCAAGCCATTCCATATCAAAACTATGTGTGTGTGTGTGTGTGTGTGTGTGTGTGTGTGTGTATGACTTTCCCCAGAATAAAACATGTAGTATAGTGACTTTGAGATGTTAAAAATGCTAATTGCGAAGAATGTATAAAGCTAAGCAGTGATAGTTCTTGTATCCTGATTAACATATGAAAAAGACTATGATTTGAATGACAATTATTTGGATGACATGATTTGGATGGGGAGGAGCCTAATAGTGGTGGTTCTAATAAAATTTGCCTATGATAGAGATGACTATGAAGAGCATTACTAAATCATTGTTTTCACAAATTTCAGGAATTAAACTTCTTAATGGGGAAGATCAATGCTAACTCTATTGACATAAATGATTGTGGTAAGATCAAAGGAACTCTGGATTCAGAGACAGAAAGCCTGGGTTCAAATATAGATCTTCAACTCACTTCTTGTGTGAAATGGGCAGTTATTGAGCCCTGGATCACAGTTACCTCATAAAAAAAAAAAAAAAAAAAAAAAAAAAAAGAATCTGGATTAAATAATTTTTTATGCTCCATCCAAATTTAAATCTATGGTCATGAATCATTCAGATGTGGTCATGTCACCCTTCTATGCAAGAAAATATAAGAACTTCTAAGATAAAAAAAAAAAAATCTCTGTTTCATTTATACAGTTCCTCATTATGTACCTCTACTCTTCCCATCCAAGGCAGTTAAGTGGTACAGCAGAAAGAACATTACATTTAGATTCATGAGTTTAAATCCAGCCTCAGATGCTTAGCGTGAGCTTTGACAAAGTCACTTTATTTGCTTCAGTTTCTCTATCTATAATATTAAATGGAGAAGGAAATGGAAAACCTCTCCAGTTTCTTTGCTAAGAAAACTTCAAAATGGGGTTGTAAAGAATCAAATATGACTAATGTAACAATAATTAAGCTTCTATACTTAAAACACCTAACTTTCCTTCACATATGCTTCAGTCAGGTGAAACTGGTCTATTGATTTTGCCTCATAAATAATACTCTGTTTCCAAACTCCATGGTTTTGCATATGCTCTCTACAAAGTTTGGATTCACTTGGAAGAATTTTTTTTTTTTCCAAACTCTAACTTCTTCCAAAGCTCAGATCAAGTGCTATGTCCTGCTTAAGGTATTTCCTGATTCCCAAAGTGGCTACACAAACTGCTTTTGGAATACTTTGTATCTAATCTATATACATAATGTATCTACTTATATGGTTTCATTAATTAATAATTAAATAATTAATAATAATAAAAATTAATAAATAAATAACATACATATATATAGTGAAATTCTCTCAAAGAACTCACATTCTGAATACATGTTGTTTCATAATAGAATATAATTTCTTTGAGGCCAGGAATTTCTACATTTGCCATTATAGTCTAGTTGGCTATGTAAATTCTGGCATAAAACATCCATTTAACTTATAAATGTTTATTTTATTGACAGTTTCATCATTTGAAGTTTTTACATGTGTTTCATAAACATGCATAGTCAACAAATAAAAAGAAAAGAAAAGAAAATTTGTGGGGCACATGTTATTTTGATGAAATGGGTTTTCCCCCATCATCCATTTAGATTCTTCATGACAAAAGCTCCTCTGAGAAACAAGTATGTGCTGAGTTGTTTCCATCTGTTGTAAAAATTATTGCTTTTTAACAGTGATCAGGAAAAGTAAAACCGAGCTTTGAAATATGATTTCTTGATAACAGCATTTGCAAATTTGAGTTTGGGGTGTTTCACCTTTTTGGGCTTCAAGGGAATAAAAACTTAAATTCATTTTACATGTCTTTAAAAGAAGGTTTATTGCTAGCTTCTACAGATGCAACAAAAGGCAAATTTTCCTTGTGTAATACAAACAGCTAGATAAACAAGTCTTATAAACTATTACAAGAATTTCAAACCCAGTTACTCTGAAAACCATGCTGAAATGTTATCCTCTTGGGCTCCATTCTGGTCTCAGATATGCTGCACTGAATGTCCCAGGCTAGCTTATAAAACCTTCCTCACACAGCCAAATCTGTACGTTGTAACTAATTTTATAAGCTACCCAGTGATACGGACCCTTGAATTATCCAAGAATATAAATGAATCTAAAATCTTGGGATGAAAGAAAAAGTGAAACACACATTAGTCCTTTTGTTTTTGGTGGGGTTTTTTCAGGAAAGATACATTTGAAGGTCTTTCTTCAGTATCTGCATCCTTTGGACCATCTCCACTGGTTAGAGAGTGACAATGTTCGATCTGTCCAGGATTTGGAAAGGAAGTGCTGTAAGTTTTGCTGCATTTTGACGTCTTCTCCTTTCACTCTCCATCTTCAATTCTGCTGAAGCAACATCCTCTGCTTTCAATTACCACTGCAGTACTTTGGAATTGGATTGGTGATGGTTTTGGACTTCAGAGAGACAATGCCATTCCATTTCCACTGAGCCAGCCCTAAAATGTCACATTAGCAATCATCAGCTTTAATTTTCTTTTAATTATAACAGGGACTTTGAAAGATAATGATCAATAAGGCAAAGCCAATTTACAAAATCTTTTATAGGCTTCCTAAACAATGATAAACATTTACTTATAGAGTCTATAACAAGTAAAATTCCTCCCTTATAGTTACTTGGGGGCAACAAATGAAATCCCTACAAAACAAGGAATCCATTAACTTAGAGAAATATTAGAATTCTCCTAGTTACAAGTCCAACCCTCCTTTTCATTTTATAGAAAAGAAATCTGAGACACAAAGGGATCTTGTATCCAGTGTCCTAGAATCAGTAGGAGAAACCAGATTTCTAAATTTGAAGTCCTGTTCTTACCTCCAGCACATTATAAGCACTCAGTAGGATTTCAAAGCAAAGTAGAATGAATTCATGTCCAGGAATTTGATGTCCTGGACACAACACTTGCCTAAGTATTAGAAAACCTGAGTTTTACTTTCAAATATGCAACTATACAATTCAGTTTCTCTGAAGTCAGTTTCTTTATCTATTAAGATAGTTGAATAAGGTGATCTCATGTCCTGACCTGCTCAAAAAATCATATGACCTTTCCCATCATATTTTTCTCCTTTCCCTTCCCTTTGTCTATTTCAAGTCAATTCAATTAAAATCATCTCATTTCAATAAAACACTTTTTAAAGGTTGATCAATGTGGAGATCTAGTACCTGAGCTGCCACCATAGTGTAGGATTCCTTTACTTAGAATCTAGTTTCCCACCTCTTGCTTAGGAACAATAAAACTCATAATAATGAAGGTTGGATAAGATAACATACTTGCCCTCCTTGCAAACTTAAGAATTCTTAAACCAAAGCTCTCTTTTCCCACATCTTCATATTAAGTTTTGGAATTGTTTGAAGGTAGACACTATCTCAATTTGGAGAGTTAGGGAATGGGGAATGGTTGAATAGGGAAAACCTACTCAATCATAAAAAGTATTTAGTAAATTCTTGTGAATTGACAGTCTATAGCAACTTAGAGGTTTTAGAGCAGTCATAGTGATATAATAGATTTTGAGTAAGGCTTGACTATGTGTCTAAAAGTCCATAACCACATTTCTCTGGTCCTTAGTGTTGTCACTGGTGAAACCTTTCCTCCTCTACTTCACTGGAAATACCTGTCTACAAAGGTACAGAACTCAACACAGTGTCAGGTAAATAGTGTCATTTTCACTGTCTATTACACAGAAGAAGTTGTTGGCAATCAGATCTACAGAAGGATAATTCATGAAACACTATTCAAAATGATCGGTAGGTCCTTTTTCACAAGCAAGATGAGATGCATTTTATTATATTTAAATATGCTTCAAAGGAGTATTTTTCTTGAAAAATGGCTAAGCTTATTGTATATGAAAGGACAGGAAATCATTAGTCCTAGTAATGGCTTCTCCCATCTGCCCAGGTCTACAAAGCTTTGCTTTCCTGGATGAGTGAACCCTGTGTGCAATTGATCAATACCTGCCTTCCTTATACTCTGCCTCTAGGGGAGTAAGGACTGCTGATGGAGAGTTTTGCAGAAGCAACTGCTGTTGTAACTAGTGGAGTGGGGAAAATCACTTCTGGAGAGATAACAAAATAGATCATTGTGAATTTGACTTCTTTAAGAGGAATGCAGAAAATGAATCCTAAAGGAGAAAATAAAGAGGACCCAAAGGCTCACCCGAATTTATTGGTTAAATAGGGAAGACTAGATTCTCCACTTTTCTACCTCTTTGAAAAGATTTTCACAAAAATGGAAAGGTAAAATCTATGCCTACCATTAGATTATATAATTAATATAAATGCCCCAATGCTAAATTATTATATGTCCTCTTCTAATCCCACCCATTTATAGTTAACTATTTTAGTACCTTTTAAAATAAATCAGCATTAGTCTTCTAGTCATCATTTCAAAGGAAATTTTGCAATCACCAAATAAGTTATCACTAGAGTTGAAGGAACAGTAGCAACAGCAGCAACATCGATAGCAACAACAATCTCAACATAATGAAATTGGTATTGGTTAAAATTCAGTGGTATGTGAAAAGTAGTTTATTCAATTTAAGCATATTGAAATTTCACTCTGTCCCCATATTATTATTTTACCAAAGTTTTCTATTTCCAAATTTTATTATGCAAAAACATAGTCTATAAAGGTTAACATCCTCTTTCTGTGGGAAAGAATGTATATGTCTCTGTACGTGTTACAGATCTAGCAGAAGTAGCAATTTCTGTACATTAACCAATCACCACTAACTGTGTAATTTATGTGTTTACTTTGTCCTCAGTGTGATGCAGGATTCCCAAAAGATTCCCTGGCTATTTGCAATTAAGGTAAATGTTCAATTGTGGTGTTCAATACAGGAGCTGGTTTGAGCCATGACTACGGTCAGAGGCCACTGAATTCCGTTTCTCTCAGAGACAGACTAAAAATGAATTGTCTTTTCCTCAGTTACCAGATGAAGCAATACTCATGTTGCTAATTATTTAACCTCTCCTCTGTAGTTTCAGGGAACTATTTATTTATGGTTGAATTTGGAGCTAACAGCTTCCTACTAATGAAAATCATGGAAAGACATTTGCAAAAATCTTGAAAACAATATTAATTTTAAATAATTACAGTAGTAAAAAAAAAAAGTGGCAACCATCTGTCATGCATGCGAACTTCCACATTCGCAAGCAAAAATATAATTGTGTCCTGCCAATTATATTATTCTGGCTATGCATTACATTTCATTTCTACTATTGTTGAGGGAAAGAACAGAATGAGCTTGATTCTGAATTCTCTGCAAGTGTATTTCAAGTAAAAATTAAGGGAAGGAAAAGGGGGAAAGACAAAAAGTAAAAATAACCAAAAAAAAAATCTAACCACAATTTCAAATCAAGATTTTCCTTGAAAGAATCACGTCACTGAGTGCTTTTCAAAAAATGATAGTAGAACAGAAGTATTAAGCAGATCATAGGAGTGTTTTTATTATTACTACTATTATTTATTATTAATATTTTTGTTGTTGTTCTCTTGCATAAATGGATAGAAAGAAAAATGTCTGGAGATTCTGATGAACTCTAAAGGAAATAATTATTCAATTCAGCAGTGTACTATGATAGTTAAAATAGGGGAAAAAAAACCCTTTCTATGTTGCATTATGAAATGCATAGTGTCCAGAACAAGGAAGATGATGACAGTTACATTGTATTCATCCCTGAAGAAAAATGATCTACAGTAGAGATTCCAAATCATATTTTTTCTTTATCCTAAACCTCCTTCTTTGGATGTAGCTTGTGGATCCATTCTCAGAATTGTTTTCAAATACATAAAATAAAATGGGATCATAAACAAAACCCAAATTTGCATGTATAAATACAGTAATCAATTTAAAAAAAAATGACTGATATAAGATTTAGAGACGTCATCAATTCAAGAAGGAAAGTACCAATTAAGAGTTCATCCTTAGAAAGTTTATTAGGATAGTGAAAAGACTACAGACCAAATCACAGAAAAACAAAGCATAAGAATTTGTTATCTAGCCCAAAAGAGAGAAGACCAGTGTTAACAAAGTAGTGTGAAATATCATAAGGAGAGCTACAACATGAATAAAAAGTTAAACTTGTCCTAGCTATTCCTCCGAAGGCAGAAATTCATAGAAGATACCGAGAGTTATATTTGGGATTATTGCAAAATAAAATTTGTCAACACTTAGATATGGCCAATAAGAGAATAATGTGCTTTGAAAGGCAGTGGTTTTCAATAAGTGAAGTTCTTTCAATAGAGAATGGGTGGCAAATCAGTGAATAAACATTTGTTAAGTGCCTACTTTCTGCCAGGTGTATGTAAAAGAAAATAAATGACCTTAAGGAAAATTACAATATTATGACTTTTTCCTGAAGATTTAAAGAATCAGCCAATTAGGACAAGCATATGGTAAGCAACGTTCTCAAAAGTGAAAGACCTTTTTTCTAGGACTTACATCCAACATGAGAGGCCCATGCTTATATGCCTGCAGTCTCACAGATTTCATAAGCACAAATGATCAGTAGGGATTCAGCAGAGCTTCAGAAAGAGATAACTGAAAGAAGTGGAGAGAGTGTTTGTAATGTCAGTCTTTACCTAAGGATTCTCTTTATTTTATTCTGGTAGAAGGAAATGAAGAGAGAGCAAAGAAAATGAAAACTACCAATAATAGAAGTTATGGAAGAAAAATGGAATATTGGAAGAATTTTCTAATATTGCAGTATAGAGATTTACATTCTTAGGATGATTTTCATGATTCATATCTCATTCTATAACTTCATCTCATTAAATGCATAAAAGACATCATAGTATATCATTAAACTTGGGTCTAGAAAAACCATGTTCAGGAACTGCTTGATTGTATACTAATAATATGTTTTGTGCAGATTACTTATGCTCTTGTGTTATTTTCCTCATTTGTAAGATACACACTCTTCTTAACTAAAGATTGTTGTGAAAATCCAATGAGATAATTCACTCACTGTAAGATGTAAGTATACTCTATTGCCAAAGAGAGGACCTTCCATTCATGTAGTTGGTCAAGAAAAAATAGTGAGAAGCATTGAAAATTATTGTTCACAGTCAATATTAATGTATTTTTCATGTGGAGAGGTGGAAGATGGATCAATTGACTCAATCAATCAATTCATTCCACTTTGCTTTTGTGACAAGATGCTATGTCCTATGCCTTAGTCGGGTAAGAGCAATTAATCAATCAAAATTATGAACTATGTATGAACAAAGTCTAGAATTTTCTATTCAATCTGACAATCAGAGTTTAGAGTAAGAGGAAAAAGTCCATGATCAGTTTTTAAGTCCTTGAAATCTATTAGACAAAAAGAAGTGGCTTTGTTGAGGAAATGCACTAGTGTTGGAATAGAAACTCAGAAACATGATGGGTTTTGTATAAAATTGATGAGTTTAGAATTCAGGGATTGAAATATCTAACATTTTTGGGTATGACCTTTTCAACTCTCATATCTCCCTCTCATGTCTCTGGTACCTGCTCCATTCCTTGGTCTGAGTAGGATCTAATGAACTTCAGAGGAAATGAGGATAAAGAAATTTCAAGGGCAGCTAGGTGGCACAGTGTATACAGCATCAGCCCTGAAGTCAGAAGGACCTGAGTTCAAATATGGTCTCAGACACTTAACTCTTCCTAGCTATGTTACCCTGGGTAAGTCACTTAAACCCAATTGTCTCAACAAAAGAAAAGAAAAGAAATTTCATTAACATCTTAACAGTATCTCTGAGATAAAAGTAGTTAGTAACAATTTTTCTGAGGCGGAAAACAAATCAATCTGAGGACAGACAGCTTTCAGATGCAATAAGAAGCCCAGGAGAAATGTTACATCATGGCTGAAAAGAATTTAATGAGTACCTCCAGAAAGTGGAGAAAATAACTTTCAGTAAGCTGATACTGTGAATTACCCCTTTGCCCCAAATACTCACTTTTACCTAGCTCCTGTATGTACTGATATGCAAGTATGTTACAGACTTTTGCCAGAATTTTTTGTTGTTGTTGTTGTTGTTTGCTTTGTTTTGTTTTGTTTTGTTTTTTTACCAATTGTCATCACAATACATTTTAGCAATTACTCCTTATTAATGAGTAATTAGTATGGGTGACTAACTGATTATAGTTGCCAATCCTGAGAGGTAGCCCAATGGTAGAGATTCATAAACTATAGAATATTAAAAGTATCAGAAAGATACTTCCTAAATTCTCAGGGTTATCCAGGAAGAACTTGAGAGATGATGTATCTACTAATTTCTGGACATTCAACTACTATAAAGTTTTGAAGAGCATTTCTCAGATTGTCCTAGATTTCATTTTCATTATGAGCACTTCATTCACTGTTCCTTTATACTTATCAGTACTTTGGGAAATGATTCATTTTTTTTTTAAAGAAAACTTTTCTAAAGAAAAATCTAAGAAGCCATCTTTGCTTTTCCTCATCCTTAGGAACATTCAATTACAAGGGTATTTTGTATGTTAGAATTGATTTCTAATAAAATGAGAATTGAAAAAGACTTCCATAATTACATGGGGAGACATATTTATCTGAATCCTTTAAGATGAATTAATTTTCTTCATAATTATAAAATATCCTAATCATTGCTATAGTGAAGATTCAGGTGACCCAAAATGAAAGAGAATATGTAGATTGCAGAATATGCCTAAGGGAGACTTGACCTTGAATAATGGCACAGAATGAGCACACCTTCTCTGGGGTCTTTGTCCTCTGAAGGAAAAGGCATTCAAAGATTTTTGAAAGTTAGGTTGACTAATTCCTATTGCTGCTTGTCAACCTGTGCTACGTTATTTCTCACTTTCCCCTATTTATCTCTAATTGTAATTTGTTATATCATTTCTACTTTAAAGAGAAACTGAGATGCAAGAGACAGGTCTCTGGCTAAATTGAAACTATTTAAATTGGCTTTAAAGTATCCAATAAAAGCTTGAAGCCATTGTTAATCCCCAGTGATCAGCCCATCAATGTTTTGGCACATTGATATATTTATAAAAAATTTTAATTCTCTTTGTCCAGTTTTGCCTCATTAATCAGGGTGAAAAGCCTAAATGAAGAATTTTCTTTTCAACAATAGTTCTGGATCTTTGGATGACATGATCTGCCAAGTTCACCCAAGCAATTGCCTCATTACCACTGGTAATTTACCTTAAATAAAATTGAAACTGATTTCTTAATTTGCTTTCAAAAAAATCTGTTGCCTATCTGAGGATTCTCTTTGATGAAAATGGCAAATAGGTATCCCATGACTAATCATTTTGACCATTCCTATTATCTTACAGTAAAATATCATCATGCCTCCTTATGGCATGATAAGGGAAGAATAGCCTGGACTCAGTGACTTTTTGTAAGTGAGGTTAAAATATAAGGCATGGGGAATCATCCCCTAAAAAGATTTTTTGGTTTGTTTGAGAATGAAGAGTGACAATAAAAAAGGAATGTAAATAAAGTGGAAGCAAAAAAGAAAAGTCTCAAATCTTGGTGGCAGGGGAGGTTAGAAGGCAATTAAGGACAGACTAGGATGGTAGAAGTGAAACAGAAAGAAAGTGATCAAGAAATTTTAGGGTCATTACAAAGGGAATAACAACAATAATTGTTGAATAAATGGCTATTAGATTACAGGAAACAGAGGAATCCAAATTTTCAAACTTGATTGATTAGAATAATGATAGCCCATGGACAAGGAAAGGGAAACAAGGTCAGAAAGTGGTTGGGAAAGTAGATGAGAGTTCCAGCTCAGACCAACAGTCATCTTAATTTGAAATGTCCCAAAAGCATCTAGAGATCTAGGACTTGAGTAGAGCACCTCAACTGAGTCATCTATTTATATTACACTTTTGCCAAATAAAGGTAGTTTTAAACTGGATGAGACACAATTAATGACTAAATATGAAAAGTTCATCTATGTCTTTATCAATTGGCCTTCTTTATCATTAACTAAAGTTTCTTCTCATATAATCTCTTTTCTTCTTTGAAACCATTTGTAAAGAAAGAACAGCTGTTAATCCAACCAAACAATGAATAAATATTTGTTAAGTAGCTAATACCTATGAGGCATTCTTGAAAGATTTAGTAATTAAAAAAAAACACTTTTTTAAAAAATGGAAATGAAGTTTATACTATGTAGAGGATTGCAAAATGCATTGTATAATTACACATAAGAAAAAATATCTATTGTTCCTCCTTTGGGAATTTCAGTGTGATCTCCCTCTCTATCTCCCCTTTTCCCCCTCACTGTCTGTCTCTGACTGTATATCTCTGTCTCTATGTTTCTTTATCTGTCTTTCTCTTTGTCTCTGTCTCTCTCTTTATTTCTCTCTTTCTTTATCTTTCTTTTCTCTCTTTTTCTTTCACATGCATACACATTCTGACTGTCACCAACAGAACACATCATATACCTTATCTTTGTTTTTTTTAATCTCAACTAAAAAAAAAAAAAAACCTTCCATTTATCGCTATGACTGAGTCTATTATTTAAATCTTGCTCTAAGTGGTTGGCATTGATGAAATCCTGAACTTTCACTGCTATTTCTATCACCCCAGCAAAGCAATCCCAAGAGGAATCATTATCTCTCCCCTTTTATTAGAGTAGCATATACCAATAGCTATGAAATAGAGAATGTTACAAATTTCTCTTTGTGTGGCCATGATTTGCATTTTTTATCTTTGCACACATGAATGTTGATAGATTGATTAAGAGTAGACAAGACAACATAACTTAATTCAAGAAGTAGAGCGGTACAATGGTCAAAACTTTGCCATGTAAGAGGCTATCTCTGAGAGAGATTACCTGGGCAAATTTTGGCAAGTATATTCTCCACTTGGGGTCTCAGTTTCATCATCTATTTTATGGGTGGTTGTCACTAAGCCTTTCTCAGCTCTGATATACAAAGCATTACTCGAATAGGTTCAAATTTGAAGCCAGAGTTCTCCAGCATAAAACATAATACATGCAAAATAGCTTATCTAATTGTGCTCTAGAGGCTGGATCTCTTACTATTAAGGGACTGCTCTGGAAGGTCAGTCACTGCAGGAAGAATCTGGGCTAAACTCTGAGTAATGATATAAGCAAAGTCTTCAAAGTGCCAGAAAAAAGTGGAATGAAAAGGATCTCAAACCCACAGAGATTAAAGTAAGTTTGAGTAATTAAGCCTAAAGAAAATTGGCTATGTGCCCTCTTGGGCTTGCATTATTCAGAGGTGAAAAGAAGATGCCTTAACAGTACAAATAATATTATGAGAAAAAAAAGAATTTAGGCTTTTGAATGGCATTATTCTCTGAGATAGCATTTATCCCCCTTTTTAACTACTTACATAATCTCTAAAGTAAAGATTCTTAACATTGTGAGTGTGATTGCTCTTGCAGTATTGTAAAGCATATAGACCCATTTTCAGAGAATTTTTGTTTCAAATTCATAGTTTAAGAAATTTTATATTTTAATTGGAGATGAGTGAAAATTCTTCTATGAACCCCAGGTCAAGAACCCCTGCTTTAAAAACATAAGTTGCAGTACCATTGCTAATATATGTAGCCAAGGAAATAAGCAAGCATGACACTAAGCCCTGGGACTATAAAAACAAGCCAAAAACACTATCTCTGCTCTCAGTCAACTTAAATTCACCCTAATAGGGAAGGAAACATATAATAGCTATCTGGGGAAAAAGTCAGAGTACAAGAACATGGACAGAGTGACAAATTCAAGAGAGTTGGGAATGAGTGGAGGGAGGCAACAGAGAATGAAAAAATTAATAGAGGCTTCATGAAGAACTCACCTATGGGAGAAATGGATTGGAAGGGAACAGGAACCTTTCAGAGTGAAGCTGGTTCATGATGGATAAGTCCAGGGAATCAGGAGTGGTAGGTACCTAGAAAGAAGCAGGGAGTTTCATAATGAGACTTCCCTATATCAATGACATTGTAGTAAAATAAAATAAACAGGTTAAAAAAAAACTGATTTAGTCAAGTAGATATTTTACTTCAAGGAGTAATAATTTCATCAGTGGGTAGTCTCTCCACTACTACAGATAATGATCTCATGAGTTATGAAATATATCCTCGGGAATAGCTGAGGTTGAAAAATGCAATAGACTGTAGCCAACACAATGATGAGCCTTTCCAAATTTAGCCAAGTTATTTCTCAGACTTCAAATACAACATTTATTAGTGGGCTTCTACTTGGAACCTTTACCTTCCAAGGCTCCACTGATAAAACCTTTAAGGAGCCAAGGTCAATTCCATGCCATAAGATATTTTCAAAGGGATTATCTCTAATAATGTAATCCTAAGAGGGCATGTCCACCAAAAAGTAATTATTTGAAACCAACTTTCCATTTTTCATAGAATTCTTTCTTCATCTTCCTAGTATATTGAAAAGCTTATTATTAAATTCATGGTAAAAATCATAATATATATACACATATATATACATGTATATGTATGTATGTATACATACTTTTATATGTGTGTTAGAGGAAGAAGGGGAGAAGAGAGAAGTTTAAATACAGGTTGTGAAGGGTTTTGAATAATAGAAGAATTGAGAAGTTTTAACTTATTCTTAAGACAATATGGAGCCCTTAATGCATTTTTTTTCTACTAAGACAACAAAATTCAAAACCATTTTCACAAAATAAAACAAATTCTAGACTAAATAAGCTTATGTAATGTTCAAGTAAAGATGTACCATAAATAATATCACAGATAGGGCAAAAAGGTCATAAAGGTTAAATTTTGTACCCAAAAAGATATCTAATGCCATGCACTAGAAATAATTCCTGAGAGAGAAAAGTACAGGAAGAAAAGAATGAAAGGCTAATGAGGTGAGTTTTATAATTCACCGAAAAGTTTAAATCAAGGGAATGTAGAGCCAACAATTGAAATTGAAAATTAGCAATCAGAGTAAAAGTAGAATCGTAATATAGTAATAAACAAAAGAAAGAAGGACAATTCCTGAAGGTCAGAAATGTCTAAATAAGGGGGAAACATCAAGGGAGTAAAAGAACTGAGAAGTAATTGTGCATTTGGATAGGAGATAGTTGTGCTTAGAATTTCACTGAAGTGTTGGGGTCACTAGTAGGCAGGCAGTCAAATAAAAAGAACAAATAGGAAATAGATTCCTAGGGAGTAGTCTTTTCAAGGATATTGTGAAAGGGAGAAGGAGAAAATAATTTAAAAGGAATCAAACTTTTTCACTTAAGATGAAAGAAGAAAAAATATTGAGGTGGTTGTTAATAGGATTCAGATTATTCTCTATGATGACTTGCATATTGAACAATATCAAGAAAAACAACATTAACTGGAAAATCATGTGGGCTGGTCATCTATTAAGAATGGGAAACAATAGCTGGACAGTACAAGTTGTACAATTGTGCCCCTGGGATACACATAAATGGGCTTAGTGGAAGGCCTCCAACATTTGAGGAACACTCTGTAAGATAAAAACAGAAAAAAAAAGGTAAGGCAGATCACAAACAAGAATCAGAGACTAAAAATCTAAGGGCAAGTTTAAATTTGTATTAGTGAAGAAAGTGTCCACAATAATGAAATGAAGATTTTTGAAAAAATATCAAACCAGGGAGGGACAGGGAAACTGTGTATATCCCTAAGAAAGGGGAAAGGCATCAGAAGGCAAAGAGTGAACAAATATACTAAAGGAAAAAAAAATTGGAACCAAATGCCCTAAGCAGATAACAAGGAATAAGATGCTAAATTAGGGTGTGATTGGATTTAGACAGAAGGAATAAATCCTCTTTGGGTTTTGTTTTGTTTTTACATAAGAAAATGAAGAAAGATGGTAAAACAGGCATTTATTGAGGTTAAAGTGGGGAGGGAGAGACAAGAAAGTCTAAGTCAAGGTGGCTTGAGCTTGGTGAAATGAAAAGTTAAGAATTACTTAGAAGTCATGTGGCAGATTCAGGGCTTACAAGAGAATTTATGCTTTGAAAATTGACAAACACAACAAATTAAAGCTTTGTCTTTTTAACTATCTAGATTTAGAAAGTAAGAAAGAAAATTATAATAATGAAGGTATAACAAATCTATGTCATGAAAATATCTTTTATTTTCCTTTTGAAGAGCTGATTATTAAATATTTAACATTGCAAAGCTCTGTATATGAGAAAGAAAAGATAGTGAGAGACAAGTTCTAGAGGACTTAATATAGCTCTAGAGGGAGCTGATGGGTGGTCAATAAAAACAATACCGAAGAACATTAAGGAGTTAAGTTGGAGGCAGCCAAGGATATTCCATTTTGTCCAGCAAGAACAGATGATCTCAGTACAAGATGGAAAAAGGAGATAGAAAGTAGAGATGGTTTAGTACTAGCGATCAGTATTCCATGTTTACTGGAAAATCAGAGACTAACAATGCACAGGATATTGAAGAGGGCAACACTGATATGGCCCTCCCTGCTCCTGTATGAAGATATTCCATTTTGTGCAGTAAATGAATAATGGCTGAAATGAAATAGAAGGATTGATAAGAGTAAAGAGAGAAACTATGATGGGTAACAAATAAATATAAGATCAAGTAAAAGGAAAATACGGAGATTTGTGGTTATAAAGCTTAAAGTTTGAATAGTGTCCTGTGATAGTGAGAAGCACAATGTGACTAAGTTAGTCTGTGGGACTATATGGGGAATATGGATGGAGGTAAGGAGATTCAAAGTTATTCAATGAATATGCAAAGCACTTTGCAGAATTAAATGATATCAAAAACAAACATTGGTTAGATATTACTGACCATATTACTTTCTTGTTCAAGAAGTTTTAAAGGTTTCTACTGTCTCTCAGGCAAAATACAAACTCAGCTATTTGGCCTTTTAAATTCTTAACAATCTGGATCCAGTGCATTTTTCAAGGATGACTGCATATTACTCTCTGCCATGCTTCAGTTAAATGAGCCTATTTGATCTAGGCAACATTCCATCTACCACCTCCATGCCTCTTGGGAAAATGTTCCAGCTCATTCAACACACACATACACACTTATGTATATGTATATTTGCATAGAGATATGTGTACATATTTGCATGTAAGAATATATTGATATTTAGATACATGTATGTATCTTGTTATTTATGTATCTGTTAATATGACATAAAATAAATGTGTATGATATAAAGTCTAAGCTTGTTAATGACAGATTTTCTCTCTCTGTCTCTCTCTCTCTCATTGTTCTGTGTCTCAATCTGTCTATGTCTTTATCTGACTCCCCTAACAGCATATGAAATATAGTAAATAATTAATAAATATATATTAATGAATTGAAACAAGGTCCACTCATTAGAATTCAAAGTTTTTAATAGATTAATCTTGCTTATCTGGATAGGAAAGCAACAATTTCCTAACAAGGAAATGGAAAGAAAAAACTCATCCTAAATGATCAAAAAAAGACTGCTGATAGTTTTCTAGACATGTAGAGCAAAAAGGAAATAGAGTTTAGGAAACAGTATCAAGAAAGTTCTTTTGAGGAGAAATCATTTTATCATTAGTCATGAGAATTTCCATAAAGAAATCAGTTTGTATTCACCCAAAATTAACTCAGTCTCCAATATTTTTTCATCTATTCTATAAGATGCTACCTCATGTTAACAGAAATTATAGCATCAGCATCTCATTTGATTGAGTCTTTACTAAATGGTAAAAGTCTTAAGAGTGTTCCATTTTTTTTTTTTTTTTTTTTGCCATGTTTGGCAGGATCAAATGAGATATGTGAATTGCTTTGCAAACCTTACAGCTTCATCTAAGTGCTGGTGGTAACAATGATGATAATAATAGTGATGCTGATTTTGATTGTCATGGTGATGCTTCAGAATATTATGGCTGGTCTTTTACATTCATCCAAACGCAGTGTAGCAACAATAAGTGCTATTGTTTTACCTATTTTATAAATGAGGCTCAGAAATGTTCAATGAATGGCCAGGATAATAAGGCCAGCAAGGACCGGAGATCAGATTCAAACTCATTTCTTCCTTCTGAATCCATCATTTTATGTTAGGCTACCTAATATAACCAAACATAGACACTACAAAGGAAGAGTTTCAGGAGGAGGGCAATATGGGTAAAACCTCTAATCTAAATTGAGAGCCAAACCAGGTTGTCCTTTATAAAATGGTGGTAGATCATAGAACTGTGTTCCTCTTACTCACACTACTAAAACTAAGGTGTTTGCCAGAATCTGCTTTTATGAATAAGAGATTAATGCTTAGCAGCAATGAAGTGCAAATAAGCAATTAATGTTCTAAAAAATCTTAAAATACAGTTTGTTTGCTTAAGTAAGTCAAATATGCCTCCTGAAAATATGTTTATACTAAGTATTAATTGGCTTGCCAACTCTTTCTTCATGGATAGTGAAGAGATAAACTTCAGTCCAGCCCCAGTGGGATGATTATAATTACAAATTAATCCAGTCTAAATGAAAGGTTTGGTTGTATGTAGATTCTTTTTCAATCAATAAAGCATTGGGACTTTGCCTCCAGGCCTAAAGCACATTAACACCATCGCCATCTACAGGTATAAGAAAAGACCAGAAATGAATAATTGTAAAACCTACTAAGATTATTTTGCTTAACTGTCATAGAAAGATCCCTGTTAGAATCTGTATGTACTAGTTATCACAGATCACTAAACACAAACATCTAAAATGTCTATGTATCTTAAAAAATTAGTGAGGATGACAATAACAATAAAGTATTTTCTAAACTTTGTGGTTAGCAAAGCGTTTAATGCAAACATCTATATTATGTTATAATATATACATATGTGTGTATATTATAGATTTTAAGCAAATGAAAGCTATACAGGGAAGTTCTAAAATTACAGTAGTGAAATCTCTATATTGTCTTAATTCCCCATTAAAAAAAACTCAGCAAATGACAATTGTCTACTACTATTTTCATCATCATGCTGGTTCAGCAGCTGTTAAGACACATAATGTTTTAGTTCACATAGTACTCTATTCTAGACTTTTCCCTCTAATGAACTTATAGTGTTCTATAACATGGTAGTGTACATCTTTATTTATATCAGTCAACAGCATTCAAAAAACCATGTATTAAGTGCTTTATTTAGATTTTTTTAAAACTAGATGAAAGAAGAGATTTTTTTTGCCTCAGTTGCTATATCTCCTTAATCACTGAGAATACTGCCTCAGTCAAACTGAGACCTACTGAAGACTTTAGCTTAAAAAAGTCAAGGACTCCCATTGCATCCAGGGCCACGTGGAGTTGTCTTGATCTATATCTAACCACTGGACCCAATCATTATGGCTCTAGAGGCAAGTGACTTTGCATAGCCCTCTCTCACTTAAATCCAATTCACATGAATATCATGGCAATAACTCTGATATCATGGACAAACAGAGAAGGAAGAACAAAGAGAAACAACAACAATTAAGTGTTTGACAAAGGACTGATGTTTCAAAAAGCTTTGGAAATATGAAGAAAGGCAAAAACAGGGTCCTTGTCTTTGAGGAGAATATATTCTTTGGGGGAGACAACAGGAAAAAAAAAAAAAAAAAAAAACAATTGTTCCTATAAGCTATAATCTGTGTCAGTGAAAGGTAACATCAGAGGAAAACCACAGCCTAGTACAAAAGGCTGAATTTGAGTTGTCTTGAAGGAATCCCGAGTAGCTTGGAAGTATGGGTGAGAATGTTTAAAACCTGTGGTTACAGAGAAAAAGCAAAAGAGATGAAGGTAATATGTAAAAATATATATCAAAGATGGTAGTATAACTGGATCAGAAAATCTACTAGAAGGAGTAAAGTGTAAGTAAAGGGAGAAGGTAGAAAGAAGTCACATTAGGAAGGCTTAAAAAAACTAAACAGAAAGGTTTAGAGTTAGTTCTACAGGTAATGGGGGGGATCTCTGGAGTTTTTTCCCTAGAGGAGTGACATGGTCATACCTACACTTTCAGAAAATTGATTATGTGACTGAGTGAAAGATGGGAGTAGAACAGGGAGACACTTGAGAAAGGGTGACCAAAAAATCTATTACAAAAGTTCAGAAATGAGGCAATAAGTTCTTTGTGAGTAGTGAGAAGGGCAAATGTCAAGAGTTCTGAATATTGAAATAACAAAACTTGACAGCAAATCGGATTTGTACTGTGAATGCTCACAGAGTCAAGTACTAGGACTATGTTGTGAGTCTGAGTGCCTAAGAGAATTGTGTACTTGACAGTAATAGGGGAACTCAGAAAAGGAGTACATGTGGGGCAAAGGTAATGAGTTCTACTGAACATGCTGAGTTCAAGATCTCTACAGGACATCCACATTGAGAAATCCAGGAAGCAGCTGACAATTCAAGAGTGGAGTTCAAGTCTGAGCCCTAAAATTCCCATCAAATTTGCTGTTGTGGTTGGTTGTTTATTTATTTGTTGTTCGTTGTCATTTATGTCTCAGAGGTTTTCAAAGTGTTTTCCTCACAACTAGTCCAAGAAATATATAATGCACATATTAATTTTCTCATTTTAAATATGTATGTTGCATCTTGAGAATTTAAAAGGCTTGGCTAAGGACACATTGCCATTGATTATCTTAGGCAAGGTTCACAAGCAGGCCTTAATATTCAGAGGCTACCTATTAAATCCTAAGCTTTTAAAAGTCAAAATCTTGCCTTATTTAAGCTTTATACCTCATTTCTCTACTTACTACAAGCTCTATAGATAGCCAGTGCTTAAGAAATTGTCACTCTCCATTTACCTTGTCTACTTTTAATAGATCATGTTAATAAAGTAAGCCCATTGGTGGGCTTGTTTTTAGTTGAAGTATCAAATGAAGTATCAAATAAAAGCAAGAATAAAAATTTAAGAAGCAAGAATAAAATTTAGCATTTAGATTCATTTTGATAAAAAATTCATCTCAATGCACAGCTCTGTTAGAAAACCTCCTTAAATAAAAAAAATAATAATAATCAGTGTCATCAAAAATGGCTGTTTGGAGAATGAGCAGAAAGAAGACTAAATAATGTGATAACTTTGAGAATCATCACAAAAACAATATTTAAGCCCATCTGAAGGCATGTGACTATACTATTTATCAGATTGCATTGGCAACAATGACCTTCCTGTCAAATTACGAGACATCAATAGAATACTCGTTGGTGCTCATAGACAAAAAATCTCAGTCTATACTACTGGGGTCTAGGTGAGGTTTAAGATGAAAAGAGTATAGTAGCCAGACACCAGTAAGCTCAAATTTTTTAAAAAATATATCATTTTCAGTCTACATCAGTGATTAGCATTCTATGCCCTATGGGCAAGATTTGACCTGGAACTTACTTTTGTATTACCAAGAGCAAAGAATCATTTTTAAAGATATTTAATAAAATTTTGCTGTATTTTGATTTTTTAAATAGCTTTTAGGAATATACTGTAATACTCAGCAGATCAAATTTGTCTATTAGGGCAATGGTTTGACAACTCTTGTCTAGATTAGTTACTTGGAATTTTTGGCCAAGTCCTTTCACAAAGAGAAAGAAGTATATGTGATGACTACATTGACTGATAGTGATGATTACAATAACTAATAAATATTCATGACTGCAGCCTGTAACTTAAAAAAAACTATATAAATTTCTGCTTTTAGCATTCTATGAACTTTTTGTGATTGGTAAATATACCAATATTTGGTAAATTGGTAAATATTTGTAAATATTGGTGAATATACCAAGTTATTTGTGGTTTGCTTACCTTAAGACTTCTGCATTTTTAAGAGGATCCCTTTTCATTTATTACTTCATTATAAAACCATGCAGTCTCTAACATCTTTGGGTCATTCACACTCAATATTATGCCTGATTCTACTTTTTCCCTGCGTTGTATTAAATGTGGATCTGTATTTACCTGAAACAGAGCAAAATGAGGGAACTAGGATGAAAAGACAGAGGAAATGTGGCTTGAAGTGATCTTATATAAATGAGTATGTATGACCAATAAATAACAGAGTATGTTTAGTGTAAGGCTTTATCTTACATAATGTCTCTAAACCTTGAAATTCCAAATATAACAAATTCATTTTTTTAATGATAGTAGATTCCTAAGTAGATTTTGTATGAGAAATATGAGTGATGAAAGCAGAAGTCACTAGTGAGAAGGAAAAGTATTCAAGTTCAAATATTATAACATGTTGAGTTCTGGAAAGTATAATCTGGAATGTAACAGAGACATATGGGAGGGAACACTTTGAGCTGGAACCTGCAGAGAAGCATCAGAGCTAATAATAATAGTAACAAGAATGACAATAGCTAATGATTCCTATCTGAGAACAGAGAAACACAAGTCTGGCCTTTACATTCTGACCCAGGAATATGAATAGCAGGTGTATCATCATCATCATTTTCATTTTAACACCTAACCCATAATTAGAAAGGATTACTAAGGGGATACTGTGATCTGAAATGTGTTCTCAGACTTTGGAGAATGAACATCATGCCCAAGTATGCAAATGACAATATGTTAGTATGTCAAGGATCCATGATTTAGTCAGTATTGGGACCCCCCTTCATCAACACAGATGGCAACCCCTATATGCCTCATTAAACAGTTTTTGTGAGTTGTGGTGGCCAAAAAATTCATCATCTTTTGGCCATGTGATGATGAGTTGTTCCTTATTTAGCTAAGTTGGTCCTCAAGGAAGTCAGCCATGATTTGGAGTCTTGCCAGGTTGGAAAGAATTGCAGTGAGTGAACATGGTTTTTGATAGCCCAAGACTGTGTTGTTTTCTTGGTGAAACCCAAAAGGAACCCTTTGTGATTATTTCATTCATGTGCTTTGAATTCACCCTAGAGCCAAATGTGACTTTTAAACAAATATTAATTTAACAAAAGTTGCTGTTATTATAAACATGACTTGATTTTAAACTTGCTATAGAAAGATCAACTTCATTTTTATTAGTGTTGAAAATGTGGATATGGATATATAGGTGGGAAGGAGCAAAAGTATTTCACACACAGAGACATGAGTTCATCAATATAATGAATTCCTAGGATATAATTCCTTCTACCAATTCAGGTCAAAACCCGTTCTCCATCTAATTGTCTTAGGAACACTTCTATTCTCTTTCAAGTTTTTTATATTCATAGTTGTTTATAGAAATTTTTTAAAAATTCCTAAAAGAAGATCAAATCTACTAGTGAAACGGAAGAATCCCAATTGCTTTTCAATACAGAGTTCTAGATAAAATGTTTAATCTGCAGTTAATCAGACCTTTTTTGAAGTATCATCACCTCAGACACTTACTGGCTTTAAGTATGGACAATTAATGAGTCTATTTTAACTATAATTACCACATCAATAAAAGAGAGGAAGGATATTTGTAGGACTTACCTCATAGACTTGTTTTGAGAATCAAAAGGCAATGGAAATAGATATTGCAAAGTAAACTTTCAAGTATCATAATCTTATTACTATCTTATTTACTATCATATTACTAATCATATCTTATTACTATAGTCATTTGCTATTTTTCCATCCTATAAAATTATTTGATATGCATTCTAATTTTTAAGTCTTCTCAAATTAATGCCTTTATCAAGCACCTAGATTACATGGAAAATAATCGTTTTTGAGAAGATATAAATATATAATAGTTTCTACCCTTATAAAAGTTCAGTAGAAATATCAATACCATTCAGGTCTTTTACTTCTAAGATATAGGTGTGTGTTCATGCAGGAAGCATTCAATAGCACTGTGTGAATGTGGGTGTAGGTGTGTGTGGGTGTGTGTGGGTGGGTGGGTGTGTTTGTGTGTATACTTATACAAATCCAAAAGGCCAAGTTAAACGTGAAATTTTCACGTACTCATGTAGTTTCATTTCTTTCTGAAATTCCATTTGTCATTCATTTATAATTTTTTATGATGTGACTGAGATAGCTAGTGGTAAGACAATATAAATAGGCCAACAAAAAAAGAAGGAAGGAGAAAGAGAAAAACAGAAAGAGACAGAGACACAGAGAGAGAGGAAAGGAAGGAAGAGAGAAAAGGAAGGGGAGAAGAAGAGAAAAAGCTGCTCAGTACAACATAAAATTCATTTAGAGCCAAAGGGTCTCGGTTTAAATTAACATTGTTCCACTTGTAGTTATGTGACCTTGGATAAGACACAACCATATTGGATCTCAGTTTCCTTAACAGCCAAATGAGAGATTTCAAATGCATATCCTTTCAGGTACTTTCTAGATTTAAATGTATGATGTTATGATTTGAGAAGTTTAAAAATTATATTTATACTATATACCTTCCACATAATATTTTCAAAAGCTTATGAAACAGGAGATGAGTTCATCTCTTAGAAATATAATGCCAAGAAATTAAATATATTTCTATGAAAAAGTAGTTTTGATGCAAAAAGTATAGTCTCTCATTTGTCCTAGATCATATTGATCAGGCAGGATGTGAAATGAACTGAGATTCTATACTCAGGGATGAAGCTCCAAGTGTTTTTGACCGTCTGAATCTAGGTATATTGAAGTCAAGTGGTCAAAACCAGAATAAAAAGCAATATGAGGTGTAATTTTTTTGTACTTTTGTGGCCAAATAAATGCTGAAGGAAACTTCCTTTGGTTAGCCTTGATGCTGTGGTTTATATGATTGCATAGGTAAGTGTTACACACAAGAACGCTTTTAAATAATAGATTTCGAGTGGTTAGCCCAAACTATTAAGTCAATATGTCCATAAGAGTAAAAAACAAACAAAATGAAAAAGAAAAAAATAGAGGTTCTTTAAAAATTATTGTGGGAACTCTACTTCTAGAAAAACTCAGGTAGTCACCAAACGTTTATTGAGCATCTTCTGTGTGCTAGGCACTGTTCTAAGCACTGAGGATGCCAAAAAAAAAAAAAAAAAAAAAAAAAAAAAAAAAAAAAAAAGACAATCCCTGATCTTTAGGAATTCAGTCTAATGAGAGAGACAACAACAAATAGGATACAGACAAGCTCTACAATATTAATTGGGGATAATCTTGGAGAAAAGAAATCAGCATTGAGGAAATGGCTTCTTACAGAATGAGGGATTTTATTTGGGATCCAACAGGTGAAAAATAAAAGAGAAAGCATTGTATATATATGTGTATATATATATATATATATATATATATATATATATATATATGATAGCCAGTGAGACTATATAAGCTTCAAGAAATAAATTGTTTTAATTGAGGAGGCAAGAGCAAAATATTGCATCATAGAATTCTGCAATTATTTTCATTTTCCTTCAGCTGTTCTATTTGTTTAGTATCATGAATACCACTTCCTGTGTACTCTCAGTGAATGAGTACACTACTTACTGCTCACATAGACACATGTATCTTGTGTCCTCTCCAAATAGATTATAAGCTCCTTGTGAGCAAAATCTTTTTTCTATATTTTTATTTGTATACCCAGTGCTGTGCACAATACCTCGCACATAATTGGTGCTTAATAAGTGTTTATTCCATATTAGCTATTATATGGCGCTTGATTGTATAGTGGATAAAGCACTTAGCCTGGTCAGGAAGCCCTGAGTTCAAATTCTGACCTCAGATACTGACTAGCTTGTGTTAGTCCCTTAATTTCTATTTACTTGTTTCTTCATATGTAAAATGGGGATAAATCCCAGGATTGTTGTGGAGATCTAATAAGATACTTATTATTAAGTGCTTGGTACATTTTAGCAATATAGAAATTTTAGCTATTATTATTATTGTTATAAATAATGCATAAAAGGTAGCTGAAAATAAGGAAGAGGGTGGGGGGAAAAGAGGAGGAGGTGAATGTACCCAGAGCTTTTGTCCTAAAAGTTGTAAAGTCAGGTCTGTAGGCTAGAGAAGAATGAAGACAGAGCTGCCTTAGGTACCCCCTTTCAAGTGAAGTTTTTGAGAGGAATTAGTCAATGAGAGGAAGAAGTCTCAAAGGTAAAGCTTAGTTACAATGGTAAGATAGATTGAATTTCCAAGATGGAAAAGTTTCTGGGGATTATAGAGAAAGTCACAGAGGAAAATGGGAAGTATTATAAATTTAAAATGATGCCTAACAGGAAATAATTTAAAGAATTCACAGTAGTTGTAGTTCTGGAAAGTTCTTTTGAAGAATTTCCAGTACAACTAGAAATCATATATTTCAATACAAAAACATAATCAATGCAAAATCTTTTATATGTTAAAAATACACTTTCCCTCCCCTCTAAAATTTTAGCAAAATTTCCAAAAATAAACTTGAAATACTCTTGAAATATTAAAATCTCTAAAAAAGAACTTATAATAATAGCTAATAGCTAGCATTTTAGTGCTTTAAGGATTGTGATATGCTCCACAAATATTACCTAGTTTCTTTATTTCATATTAATTTCTCATTATGAAAGATAGGTAGATAGTATTATTTCCATTTTACAGTTGATGAAATGGAGGCATATAAAGGTAATGCCCAGACAAACTCTCTGAAGGATCTCGGTACCAGCCCGAGTTCTTGATCTTAAAAGAGGAATAAAGAGGTGGGACTCATGTGAATGGTGAAACTTGGAGTCCATTTATTCCAAATTCTCTCAGCCTTATATACCCTAATACCCTAACATAACTATAGCATACTATGCATGCACTAACTATATACTGCGGGATCTTATAGACAACTTGCTATTGTGTATAGATGACTCTTTGCCATTTGGTATAACTGTGCTTTCATTACAACACTAGTTATCACTGACTTCTCAGGAAGGCTGAGAGCTCCCCTTATTTGGGGAGTTGAACCAGACTTTGTCAGCAGAGTTCCTTTTACTGGACTAAAGGGTCTTATATCTTGCCCGGGGTTCCCCATTATCTATGTCCCTCTACAGATAATGGCTAAGTGATTTTTCCAATCACAATAATAATAATTGCTGTGGAATTTGAACTCAGGGCTTCCTGACTTCACTTCTAACACTCAACCAACTACCACATTCAGTTGCGTCTTTCCAAATATTTCCATGTGATACCCCATTTAGGGAAGCACAGTTTAGTGATAAGATTTGAAGGCAGTTCAGATCCTGTCTGAGACTCTTACATGCATGACCATGGGCAAGAAATTTTATTTAGCCTTTAAATAAAAGAGCAATATGAAATACACTAGTAAAGTGTCATGATGATAAAATGAGTTCACTTATGTAGGGCATTTTGTAAAACTTTAAGCTACATATTTATTGTTGTTGTTCTTATTTAATCATTTTGTATCTATCTGTGACCCCATTTGGAGTTTTCTTGGTAAAGGTAGTGGAGTGGTTTTCCATTTCCTTCTCCATCTCATTTTACACATGAGGAAACTAGCAGAAAGGTTACATGAATTACCCAGAGTCACACCTATAGTAAGGAAATCCCTAGATCCAGATTTGAACTCAGGAGGATTAACTTCCTAACTTCAGGTCTGGTGTTCTACCTAATTGTACTTAAGTTCCATAAAAATATCGGGTATCTTATTAAGTAATGAAACTTAATATTCCTGTGCTTATATAAGCAGTAATAAAAGCACAAGTTTGAAAAGGAAAAAATATGAGTTAAAATACTATTTACATATATATATGCATATAGCTATAGATAGATGTGGATATAGAGATAGATAGACAGACAGATAGATATATAGATGGATGGATGGATATGACCTTGAATAAATCACTTCACTAAGAAACTCAGTTTCCTCATTTCAAATGAAGGATTTAGATCTGAAGACATCTAAGGTATTTTTCAATTCTAACTCCATGCAAATATTTTCTATAATCAACCAATCTTTGGATTTTCAACCCAAATTCTTGAACTCTGATGGTTGCGACATCTTAGAAAGACACCTATTATTCCCATTAAATCATGGGAAATGATTTCATTTCTCCCTTTAAACGAAATATATTTCTAATAGAGACCAAAGAAATAGTCCTTATTCTCTATTACTCTCATACCACCCAAAGTTAGCTTTTTTTTGTAAGAAGGACTCTATATCCAAAGGTGGTTTCCCTCAAAGAGAACTTCTACTCTAATTAAGTAATTAATGGGAGTACATAAAAATCTGATTTATGTAATGCCTCCAGGGACAAGGATAAAGTGTGGATAGATTTTATGAATAGGACAGGCAAGTGTTTTAGAGATTTGGAGTTTTGGGTTAGCCATAAAAGTTTTAACAAGAGAGAGTCTAATCTAATAGCTTTTAAAGTTTATGGTAAATTTATTAGATATATTTGTATTTTTAGATTTTTAAATTTTTTGTATTTATTAGATGTATTTGTATTTTTTTTTTTTTTTTGGTCTGGATTGCCAAAAATGAGGAGAAAATCATTTTGAGACTCTATAAGCCTTATTTTCTATTTTTCACAGCTTTGACACTTGGTGGGAGTATTTTGGGGTTTTTTTTGTTGTTTTTTGTGTGTTTTTCACAAAGCCACATTCTAATGTCCATTTATATTATAGTCATCTATCAACTTAAATGATTCTGGGTTTTTTGCCCTTTTAAGTTCTATTTTTTAAATTTTAACTGATAATAGCCTTTGAAGTATAAGGCTACATAGTATCATATCCCATTTAATATGAGATTATTATTAAGATGAGTATTTTTATTTCATTTATTGAAACAAACTACTGTCTTTTTTATTTTAGAGGTAGCAGTATTCACTAAGATATTTTTGTTAACTATCTTGTCCTCTTCCTATCACATATCATAAATCACTCTTTTTCTCTGCTCTTACTCTTTTTAAAAATATCTACCATTTATACTTCGAGAAACCTAGAGAATCAACTAAAATACTACTAGAAACAATCCACAATTTTAGCAAAGTTTCAGAATACAAAATAAATTCACATAACTAATCAGCAGTTTTTTACATTACCAACAAAATCCAGCAGCAAGTGATACCAAAAGAAATTCCAATCAAAATAACTGTTGATAGTATAAAATATTTGGGAATCTATATGCTAAGGGAAAGTCAGGAACTATATGAACACAACTACAAAACACTTTCCTCACAAAGAAAGTCATATCTGATCAGTTGGGAAAAAATCAAGTGCTTGTGGGTAAGCCAAGAGAATATAATTAAGATGACAAGACTACCTAAAGTAATCGACTTTTTTAGTGCCATATCAATCAAATTCCCAAGAAATTATTTTATAGATCTAGGAAAAAAATAAGAATAAAGTTCATCTGGAAGAACAAAAGGTCAAGATTTCAAGAGAATTAATGAAAAAAAAAAAAGCCAATAAAGGAGGCTTAGCTGTGCCAGACATAAAACTATATTATAAAGCGGTGGTTCATACTGACCAAGAAATAGAGTAGTTGATCAGTAGAATAGGTTAGGATCCAAGCCAAAATAGTCAATAACTATAGCAATCTAATGTTTGACAGATCCATAGACCCTAGTTTTGGCAATAATAATTCACTATTTGACAAAACTGCCTGGAAAATTGGAAACTAGTATGGAAGAAACTACGCATTGACCCACACCTAACACCACATACCAAGATAAGGTCACAAGTGATTCATGATTTAGACAGAAAGAGTAGTATTATAAGCAAATTAGAAGAACATAGGATAGTTTACCTCTCAGATCTTTGGAGAAGGAAGGAATGTGTGTCCAAAGAACAACTGGAATTCATAATTGAACACCAAGTAGATAATGTTGATTATATTAAGTTAAAAAGTTTTTGTACAAACAAAACCAATGCAGACAAGATCAGAAAGGAAGCAATAACTTGAGAAAACAGTTTTACATTTAAGGGTTCTGATAAAGGCCTCATTTCTAAAATATATGAAGAACTGACTCAAATTTATAAGAATTCAAGCCATTTTCCAATTGACAAATGGTCAAAGGATATGAACAGACAATTTTCAGATGAAGAAATTAAAACCATTTCAATGGTTTTCATGGTAATCAATCATATGAAAAGGTGCTCTAAATCACTATTGATCAGAGAAATGCAAATTAAGACAACTCTGAGATACCATTACATACCTCTCAGATTGGCTAAGATGACAGGAAAAGATAATGACAAATGTTGAAGTAGATGTGGGAAAACTGGGACACTAATACATTGTTGGTGGAACTTTGAATGGATCCAGCCATTCTGGAGAGCAGTTTGGAACTATGTTCAAAAAGTTCTCAAACTGTGCATACCCTTTGATCCAGCAGTGTTTCTATTGGACTTGTATCCCAAAGAGATCATAAAGGAAGGAAAGGGATCCACTAAATGTTTGTGGCAATCCTTTTTGTAGTGACAAGAAACTGGAAACTAAGTGAATGCCCATCAGTTGGAGAATGGCTGAATAAGTTATGGTATATGAATGTTATAGAATAGTATTGTTCTATAAGAAATGACCAACAGGATGATTACAGAGAGGCCTGGAGAGACTTACATGATCTGATGCTAAGTGAAATGAGCAGAACCAGGAGATCACTGTACACGGCAACATCAATATTATATGATGATTAATTCTGATGAACATGATTCTTTCCAACAATTAGTTGATTGAAGCCGGTTCCAATTGTTTAGTGATGAAGCAAGCCATCACACTCGGAGAGAGGACTTTGGGAACAGAATGTGAATCACAACATAAAATTATCATTCTCTTTGTTGTTGTTCTCTTGCATTTTATTTTCTTACTCACTTTCCTTTTTGATCTGATTTTTTCTTGTGCAGCAAGAGTATTGTATAAATATGTTTACACATTTTAACATGTTTAACATACATTGGATTGCTTGCCATCTAGGAGAGGGGATGGGGGGAAGGAGGGGAAAATCTGAAACACAAGGCTATGCAAAGGTCAATGTTGAAAAATTATCCAAGCATATGTTTTGAAAATAAAAAGCTTTAAAAGTTAAAACAACAACTATAACAAACAAAAACACTCATGGTGCATAAAAAAACAACAACAAAACAAATAAACACACAAAAAAAAATCTACTGTTGTTTTCTTCCAGTCTTCAGAATTTTTTTCCTATTACTCTAGGGTAAAAAACATCTCTTTATTGACATTTAAAGCCCATCACAATGTGATTCCAATCTATCTTTCCAGAGTGATTGCAAATTGATCTCTCATACATAATTTAGCCAAATTTGTCATTCCAATATTTTCCATATATAAAAGCCAAGTTCTTGCTTCTTTGTCTCTAGAGGTTGTGCCCCTACATCCATAATTCACTTTTTTGTCATTTAAGCTTGAAGACATTTTTCTCTCCTCTAAAGCCAGTTCAACTTTTCCTACTTCCTCCAATGTGTGTTTTCCTTAACCCTTAAAATTTTTACTTTTTATTTACTCTTTATATATTTTTATTCACTCATTTATGTTAATAGTTCCTTTTTGAATGAGCTCCATGAGAGCAGCCATCACTTCACTTTTGTCTTTCTAACTAGAGCACTGGGCAGAGTATGGCACCCAGGATAGGGGTTCATTTTCAGTCTGTGATTACACTACTATGGGAAATATCCAGGTTAAAAAAAAAAAAAACTATCTCTGATGATGCATATAGTAGGGAAACAAAGAAGAGATGTTTATTGAATTCACATTTTAAAAAATGAATTGAAATTTCTAGGACATGTTTTATTGCTTTATGAACAGTTAATTCCTATTTCTAACTTCACATCAAAACTCTTCTGAAAAGCTTCTCTGGGCTTTTTTAAAGCAGTGGTTAGGTGACAGGATTGACAGAGATAATGAGTCTACTTATCTCTTTATTGCAAAATAAAACCTTGAAATACAGTTTTAAATAGACTATTTGTCTATCTTATTGCCAGTTGAGTCACTAGTTTGCTGGTCTAAAGGCTAATAATTGTCTCAGATCTTTTGTAAAAGTTGCTTTGCATATATCCTAACTTAAAAAAGAATCTTTTATTTCACTGCCTTATAAACCTTTGAAAAATCTAGCTAGATAGATGTGAATATTTGTGACCATGCCTGTGAAGAAAGGCACAGAGGTATGGGAAGGAAAATTCTCTTTTGTTTCTCTCTCCTTGCCTCCCACTATGTAGAAATCCACCTGTAGTTACTATTCTGGATTGTTTCCTGATTGAAAATCATAGCCTAGCTCCAAAGAATCTTAAGATTGTTCTAAGTTTCCATTGTCCTATTCCAAAAGAACTCAAAATAAAGTAAAAATCAAAACAAACCAACAAAAACACCAGATTGGATTAAGTACTCAAAATGACAGATTACAATAAAGGGTTTAAGGAAAATGACCCTGGAATAAAGTAGGGACCAGGTATCAGGAGAAGAAAGAGTGGTACTTATTACTGCTCTAGATTTTCTGTCCCCTGAGAGTTTGAAATAGTTCATTGAAAGAGTGAGAATTTAGGACTAGAATTGTCCTTAAACAGCATCTAATCCAAATGTTTATTATTCAGATTTGAAACATTTAAACCCTGGTAAAGGAAAATGCCATTTTAGTGACTGAATAAAAACCATTCACTTTTTCATTCTTTTGCAGACTGATTTTAAGGGTCTTTATTTCAACTTTCTTACCACTAGAAAGGTAGGTCTCCAAGATTTGCTGGCTAAATTTCTAGAAGTATTTCTCTAGAGTAATGGCAAAAGCATTCTTTTTTGACATTGATTTAGACTCTGCCTGGTGTGCTTCTCCCAAGATTATCAGTAAGTGATCAAATAATATAAAAAGTTTATAAAGGAGCTATTTTCAACTAATAACAATGCAAAAGCTTTCTCTGAATCACTCATACTAAGAAAAATGCAAATTAAGATAACTGAAACTTTACAATCTCCCCCACAAATTGAAAATGATGACAAAAGATGGATGTAGACAACATTAGAAGGGCTGTAAGAAAACTGGAACATTAATGCCCTATGGATGGGTCTGTTGTATTAATATACAACAAAGCTAAAAAAAATCGGTATTAAATGAAAATATCACTTATCCTTTGATAATCTTTGATGTGGGGATCCCACTGTTAGCCATATAGAATGGTCTAAGAATGCCAGACGTAAAGAATGGTCAGATGTACTAAAAAAAAAAAAAAGCAATCACACATATTAAAATAACCATATTAACAAAGTTTCTCCACAATGGAGAGGGGGGGAAGAACTACAAATTATGTGGGTTCTCTGCAATAGGGAAATGGCTAGACAAATTATAGTATATAATTGCAATAAAATATTATTGTGCTATTTTCCCCTGGTTAACTATCACACTATTCAGTGTCTGTTCCAAATTTTCCCTTCTCTCTTTGAGCCACTGACACTATTATCTTCTTATTGTCTCAACAGAGAGCCTCACTGTATACTGGACAAAAAATTAGAGACTTTTCGAGGTTCCTTTGTTCCACATTCTATAGTAGAATTGACTTGACCCTCCTTTCTAAGGTTTTCAGAATCAAATGACCATTCTTTTTATGAAACCAGGTCCCTTTGTGGTTCATGATGCCCTCTGACATGATATCCTTTGACATCTTTCCTCTTTGATCAACTCCTCACACACTTTAATTTGCAATTTCTCCTTAGTCATTGGTTCCTTGTCTGTTTTCTATAAATAACATCTCTGAAATCTTTGAAAAACAACAAAACAAAAACTCTTTCCTTTGACCTTATCGATCCTCAAGATCTCATCATCTATTCCTCCTTCTTTTCATAGCCAAAACCTTAGAAAAACCCACCTACACTCATTGCCTTGTTCTCTCACCTCCCACTTATTTCTCAACCCCTTGCAATCTGGCTCCTTTCCATACTCAATTACAACTTCTCTATTTCTTTTTCAAGTCATCAGGCTTCACTGTTTTATTAAATCTGATGATTTCATCCTGCTGGAGTTTTCTGAAAAGTTTGACTTTTTGGTCTTCACCCTTCTTTTGAAAGCACTCTCTTCTTTGGGTTTTCTTAAAAATGTTTGATTTTTTCCCGATTAGGTTGAATTACTATAAAGATGTTTTGTTTAATTCCCTAAAGAACAATGTTTCCATGCCTGCTAGTTCTTGCATGTGTGGCAATTTTTAATGTTAAAAATTTACATTTCACCCATATGTAAACAAGACAATAAACTTTCTAACAACAACCAAGAATTGGCTAATTGGAATCTTTCTACATCTCTGTGTATTCATTTACATTTTCTAAACAGGGATTTCTTAATATTTTAGTTAAATTTTTTTTTATTAAAGGGCTTATAAAATTTTGGATCGTAGTCAAATGTCTACATTGTATTGAAAATTGCATTATATATTTATCTTATTATAAAGGATCAATGTCACAGGAAGATTATTTAGACATGCTTTAAAAAACATCTTGGTATTTGCCCCAGAAGAATATGAAAGTGGATAATTGTGAAAAGCCAAAACTAAATGCTTTGAAAATTTTCTTCAACCTTCAAATCTGGGAAAGTCATATTGACAAGATAACATTACAATGAAAGATGAAGGCAGAATGCTGCAATCTACTAAAAGTATTAATAATATTTTGCTGCATATTAACTTTTGGTTCTTAGCTAATTTTTTTTTGAAATTGTCATCATCTGGTACTTCTGTGCTATAACTTAAAAATAAGATACTTCATTTGTCTTTTGAGGTATATGGGTGCTTTTCCTTTCAAATAAATTTCAATTTCTCCTTTTATCTAGGAATATGAAAGAGGGAGAAAGAGAGCATCCTTGTGCAGTCCTAGTATAATCCTTCTGCACACCTCATTAGCATTTTCCTTAGCAAGTTGCCTTATTTAAACATCTGTTGATGAATTTTCCCCATTAGTTCTTGTGATAGCAGTCTGCAAACGTCCGACAAAGTCAGCAAAGGGTTCAAGTGGCCCTTGTGTTATTTTTGTGAAGGCCTCACCTTTGTCATTTTTATTGTGAATCGAAGTCCACGCTTTGATAGCATTAGCAGCAATTTGCTCATATGCTGCTACTGGATAATTAATCTGTGCTGTGACGTCTGCATAGGGACCTATACCTGATAGTAGGTCATAGGTGATCGCAGCATGAACAGCATTTTGACTATTTTGTTGGGCTTGTATCCTACAGAGCTCACTATATTCAGAAAGCCACATGTAATTTTGTCCAGGTTCTAGGCATACCCTTGCTATAGATTTCCAGTCATTAGGAGTCAAGATTTCAAAAGCCAAATTCTGTAATAGCATCTTAACATAAGCTGATGTAGCCCCATAAAGAGTGCAAGCCTTTTTTAGGTCTTTGATGATTTCTATATTAAAAGGGGCGTATCTTCGACTTTGTTGACTGGAGGCATTAAACTGGGAAATTACAGGAAAGATATGTGGCTGGAGATCCCTGACATCCACACCCTTTTCTTTGGCCTTCATTTAGCCCTCTTGTAATCTACTCATAATTGGATACTGGGGATGCTGGGGGGGAGGTGCTGGTGCTGTCATTGCCCCCCCCCCAATTGCCCCTCCTCCCTCCATCCTGGAGGGTGGAGATGATGGAGGAGATTCAATCACTTGCTCCTGAGGTGGGGATGAAGCTGCCTCCTGAGGTGGAAAGTCACCACACCCTTGCTCACTTAAGTCTCCATGCCCTGTGGGGATATGGTCATTAATCTCTTCATTGCCTTCCTCCTTAATATCAGGCCTCCCTCTTTGGCTACTCTGAGCAGGAGCAATGGATTTTTTCCTTCTTCTAGGGATAGGGTTTCTTAATGCTAACTGAATTATATTGTATAAATAAAATACCTCCATGGAAATTGAAGGAGGACCGTTTTCATTGTAATATGCAGACATTTATTGTCCAACCAGGGACCAAATATCTCGAGAGATCTGCTCCTGCTCCACGAACCAAGGGGAGATGCGGTTTAATTTACCCAGAAGTCTAGCTACCTGTTCCCAAGTTATAAGTAGCCCTTGTCCTTCTATCAGCTTAAGCATGCTTTCTATAGCACCACTTGTGGGTGGGGTTGAAGGGGTTGAAGGGGTTGAAAGGGTTGGGGGTGGGGATGGAGAGTCTTTAGCTAGCATTTGTCCCATTTTAGCCAAAAAAAAAAAAAAAAAAAAAAAATTACTGGTTTAGTTTTTAAGAAAATAAGTTCCCTGTTTGTCTATTAACAATACTCATCCAAGTTCCTGGTCACCGGAGACTTCTTCAGTCTTTGGTTCCCACCGTTGGGCGCCAAATGTGAAAATTGTGTATTTTAAAATGAGTCGGAGTCAGGAATTCAGGTTAGGGGAAAATCGTCAGTCTTTATTCTCAGTGAAGAAGGATCGGAGGTGGAAGAGAATCGGCGATAGCAATGTGTGTAGCTGAGTCAAGAAGCTAGCTAGACTAGCAGCCACATGACCAGCAGCTAGGAGAATGGAACCCAGGCCCAATCTCCCCCAGCTTCTCTTCCTGTCTCTCTCTGCCTCCACCCACAAAAATTGTCATTTCCTATACAACACATCAGGACTTACAGGGAGAGTGGGCAAGGACCATTCTTTATCCAATCATGTATATTAATACAGTATAGCCCAATTACTATTTAGCCTCACGTACTTGGGACCTCAGTGCATCAACTCAAACCTCAGCCCATTACACCTATCCTACGTAGTCAACTTTTATAGATATGCCTAAGCATGTGATATAATGAATGTATTACTCTTCTTTAATGCTCAAAGAGATCCCTAACCTTCTCCTAATCCCTTAGTATACAAACTCTAGAATTTTCATCTTTCTTGTGAGCTACCATGACATGATAAAGGAAAGAATGTATATGTATCAGCAAAGAATATCTCCAACCTCATTTCAAGAACACTTGACTAGAAATAGAGTATATATCTGTCCTGAGAAAGTGATTTTTTTCCCCTTTGATAATACAAAGCTTCAGAAAAATATAGACCTCTGGAATGGTTTCAAAGAGTAATCTTTCCTGCCTTAAATTCAGAAACAGGGTCATTTATTTGTTACTCTCTGTGAAAATTGTTCATCTTTTTTACATATTAAGTAGCTCAGAATTGGAGCAAATTATTACTTCCATGGAAACGGGGTCAATATGGAAAAGGAGAAGTGTGTTATTATTACAGATTGGGTCTCATCCAGTTTTTCCATCTAGACATCGAGAGAAAACGTTACAGTTTACAATTTATAGGATGTCATTTGCAGATGTCATCATACAACCTTTCCAATGCCTTAAATGTACTTATCTGTGGGCATGTTTCTTTCCCCAAAAATATAATGTAAGTTCCCTAAAGATTGGAATAGTTTTACTTTTATTTTTTTTTGTTTCCTGTGTTAAGCATATAACATTACACATAATAGGTATTTAATAAAAGTTTGATAAATTTTATTGAATTTACTAAAGTATAGAAAAGTTGTAATGTGCTTTGCAAGAAGATCTGTTTCACATATCAATGAATTTCATATTTAAAGTAAGTTCAGATTATTTTATTTATTTATTTGCTATAGTTCCATATGGTTACATAAATGTTACATATTGATTGGAAAGAAAATATGATATCATTAATAATATCTACTTTGTGTTGTTTAAACTGATAGATAAAAAGATAGTGAAGAGAGAAAATCATCTTTAAATATTTAAGTTGCCTCAAATAGAAAAGGAATTGGATTTGCCTAGTGTAATGGAACTTCAAACAATGGAGTAGAAATTTCAAAGGGAACTATTTTGGTCTCAATTTACAGAAACTTTTAAAAATAGAATTATCTGAATGTGGATGGTAATTATCTTAGAAGGTAGCAAGTCCTCTTTTACTGGAGATTCTCAATCTGAGATTGCATGATCATCTGTGGTGGACATTGAAGAGAGAATTCTTGTTCACACACAATTTCTAAGATTATATCTAAATCTTATTTAGTTCTAATTTGATTTTATTATTGATCTTAGCATGATGTTAGAAATTTGTTTAAATATATAAACACAATTTTGTGGAGTGTAAAGCCAGTAAAATTCAGGCTTTGATACTGAAAAAGAAAGAAAATTACCACGTTTTCTATATGTCCTTCTTGTATTATATACCAATCAAACTAGAAAATTATAGAAATAATTATAAAGTTTGATCTTGCTTTATCTTTGTTTCTGATTTCAAGACTTTTTCTGTTGTTGAAATAAACAGAAGTCAAACTTTGGTAAGTTCCATTAATTTTTCCTCTAGAGTTTGTAGTCATTAAAATTTTGAGACATGAATCTTTTATAGGCTTGCCCATGGGCCAGTTGTTCTTTTCTTTATCACAGCATCATTTTGTCCAGATGATAGTTCATTTGATTAACCTACTTCTATCTCTTGAGAGAGGATTGAGATGGGTAAGGATGCATGTGAGGAGTCTGACAATTTGATTTAATTATTGCTTGGAATCTCCTTATAACCTAGTGTAGTGCTCAAAAAAAATATTAACCATTTAAGAAGCTATTGCTGAATTGTATTGAATTCCTGTGAGTTGGGTTGTAGGGTAGGTTTTGTGTTTGTTTGTTTCCCAGGTTTTCCCCTTACATCTGTGATATTAATAATATCCAACTCCAAGTAAGTAAATTCTATTGACCAGGTGAGAGTTCAAACTATTCTGCAACTGTGAAGTCTGGACAATTGCCATGGGGCATTCAGAGGTACAGAAACTTGCCTAGGCCTGGAGAGACTTACACAAACTGATGCTGAGTGAAATGAGCAGGACCAGGAGATCATTATATACTTCAACAACAATACTATATGATGGCCAGTTCTGATGGCCCTGGCCATCCTCAACAATGAGATCAACCAAATCATTTCCAATGGAGCAGTAATGAACTGAACCAGCTACGTCCAGAGAAAGAACTCTGGGAGATGACTAAAAACCATTTCATTGAATTCCCAATCCCTATATTTATGCACACATGCATTTTTGATTTCCTTCACAAGCTAATTGTACAATATTTCAGAGTCTGATTCTTTTTGTACAGCAAAATAACGGTTTGGTCATGTATACTTATTGTGTATCTAATTTATATTTTAATATATTTAACATCTACTGGTCATCCTGCCATCTGGGGGAGGGGGTGGGGGGCAAGAGGTGAAAAATTGGAACAAGAGGTTTGGCAATTGTTAATGCTGTAAAGTTACCCATGCATATAACCTGTAAATAAAAGGCTATTAAATAAATAAAAAAAAAAATAGAAACTTGCCTAGGGACATACAGTGCTGTGTGTCAGAGACTAACCTTCCACCTAGGTCTCCCTAACTATGAATTTGGCTCTCTAACACTACAACTTGCCATCCCTCATTAGGTAGGTTTATGCACTGGAAATATAACTGGAAGAAATTGGTAAGGGGAAGAGTGAAGGGAAAATAATGAAGGGAAAAACAGCAAAGTTTAGAAAACACATATTAGCTTAAGAAACATTGACCAATTTTGCTTGTTTAATGCACTGATGGAACCAGTTCCTAACTTTTGTCTTACCAACAAAAAGAAAAAGTAGCAGTATAAATTGTTCTCATATTTACTCAACTTTAACTGCAAATCTCTGGAAAACCATATCGATTTCTCTTATGACTTTTCAGATGATTACAAGTATAGGCAACTGCCTCCAGAAACTGAATCAGGCCTTGTATAAACAGTATGTTCAAACAAGGGCATGTGAAAATATCACCCTGCTGATTTATTTTTTGTCATATATATGACAAATATAAATGAATATGTAAATAAAAATACATACATACATATAGATGTTAGATATACATATATAGTGTTACCAGTTAGAAATAGACTCAGAAATAGAATATTTATAAAATAGTCTAGACAAATAAAATTATATAATAATGGTTGTCATAAAATAAGATAATAATTATTTAAAAACAGGATCAAAGAGTTGGAGGTGATGTTAAAGTTCATTTAGGCCAGCATCCGCATGCTGAGGACAAAAGAGCCGAAATGATCACAAGGCAGTAAACAGCAGTCAGCATTTTAACCCACTTCCTCTGACTCCAAATTCAAGTCTCTTTCCAAACTAGATCCAAAAGATTTTTTATGATTATTAAAATGATTTGTCAATTTTATGCTTTCAGATCTATACAAATACTTGTTACTCCTGTTAGCAATTTGATGAAAGATGCTTCAGAGATGACAAATCCATGAAACATGAAATTCATATAGTTCCTTCTGTTCACATTGATACTTTAAAGCCATTGATTGAAAGTCTTCCTATTTGTCTTGACCTTAGTATATATGATTTTTGTTGAGGTAACAATGGCAATAATGGCAATGAAATAGGGAGAAATAAGAAGGGGAACAAATATCTTTCTATCCAAAAATCAATTCCCTATTTGCAATGAGTTTTCTTGGATTCTGAGTTTTCCAGGAGCATTTATTTGGCATTTCGCTATTTGACATGAACTACATTTTCTCTTTTGGATACTGATATTTCTAATTGAATGTGTCAGTTAAAGTTAAAATGATATTTAGGGATTCTACTTCCTAACAATTAAGCATTAAATAAAATGACTTTGAAAGCCTTGGGGTATGTATAAACTTAGGCATTTCTGCATTTGTTTGGGAAGATATAAAATTTAGGAATGCCAACACTGGCTCATCTCTCCTCATTACTAGTGCTAGCAGTAGTAGTAATTGACATTTACATGATGTTCTAATGTTTTCAAAGCACTTTGTTCACATTATCTCATAAGTATACAGCTGGCCCCAGAGCGATTATTCCAACATTCTTCAAATTTAAACACAAATACTAGAAAATATAAAAGATGACTGCAAGGCAATACCATATTCAAAACAAAATTAAGACCATTTCTGTATTGCCTCTGTGGTGAGACTGCTACAGTAGATGTTAGGAGACACAAAATAAGTGAACACTATCACCAGCCTTAAAACTCACAGTCTGACACAGAACCAAGAAGAAAAAAAAAAGAAAAATGAAATATGGACAAATATAATATGAAGTATTTAGAAGAATATAGGTCTTTTAGTCAGAGATATAGGGCTCACCTCTTGATAGCTGCATGATCAATGACAAGTAAAATCTTTCCAAGTCACAGTTACTCATATATAAAATTTAGAAAGTTATACTTGAATTTCCCGTGTTCTGCAACCATTAAAGGAAAGAAATACAAGCAGAGGCTAAATTATGACTTGAGGCTACATCATAGAAGAATTTAAGAGGGCAAACAGGTTGAAGTAGCCAACAGTATATACATTGGGCTGGGGAGAAACAGGTGTAGAATCAGAGAATCTGGATTCTTCAATCCCAGATCTACAATTTATTATCCATTTGACATTATCTTAGCTTCTTTGACCCTCCCTTTCTTTATCTGCAACATAAAGGGATTTAATCATAGTTCTAAACTTCTGAGGCTGAGATGGCCACTTAAATTCTTTCCAAATGTAAATATTCTGAGATTACTTTTTAACTACTTTAAAAAAAAAAAACATTGCATTAATTTTGGTACTCTAACAATACAGATCATAACTCAGAGGATTGTATTTTAAGAGCAAGAAAGGAATTTAAAGGACATCTATAACTCTTTGAACTAAAATGAGGGATCTTGCTTCCATGTGAATGCTTTTCTTATCATTGTATAAAGAAGAAGCCAAATGACTTAAGATTTCTCTTCTCACAATCCCTAGGATAATCCTAATTCGCCTACAAATTCAGATTATTGAGTAATCTATTTCTATATATGAGAAGAATCATATATGTAATTGCATTAATATATGTATAAATGTCTGTACATTATATTTGTGTGTATAAAGATATTGAGAACTATGGCATTTTTGTGTGAAATTGTGTGATTTAAGTGATCTCTACTTTGACTTTGATTTTATGCTCAACACATCCAAAACCAAACATATTATTTTTTCCAAAATTCTCCCCTCTTCCTAACTTCCCCACTACTGTTGAAGTACTAGTACTTGTGACATGGAAGACGCTGACCTGGGTCCATCCAGCATAGTGTGCCTTCATCAGAGAAAGTGCTGAGTACTATAAGCAAAGCAGAATTGAATTAGTGCAGAAGAAATGTGAAATACACAAAGTTAGGGAATTTATCCTAAATGTTCATAGGGACTATTTGTGTCAGACCTCTGGCAGAGCATTCTGAGCTACGGTTAGTTTGATTAGCCACAATCAGATGCACCGATTTGACTCTAACTTTTAACTCTTAGCATAGTGATGCAATTTGGTCCTCTTGAAGAATGAACAACCAACCGACCAACTACTTACCTAGGCTCATTATCTATGTGTCATCTTCTACTACTCCCTTCTGTCAGCCCACCTCCCATGTCCAAACTATTGCCAGTAATCTCTCAAATATACCTCCTTCTCTCCTCTGATACTTCAATCACTCTACTCTGATTACTTTATTCCTGGATTATTGCAAGAGTCTGCAGGTTGAACTCCTTGCTTCAAATTCTCCCACTCTAATATATCTTGTACTCATTTATCCAAGTGATATTCCTAAAGTTCATGTCAGACCACGCCATTTCCTTTTCAGCAATTTGAATAGTTTCCAGTTACTTCTAGGATCAAATTTAGAATCCTCCTTGGCTTCTAACATCTTTTATTTTGAGTTTCCTTCTCAATTTTTTTATTCCTCTTAAATTACATTCCTTTCAGCATGTTCTATGATTCAGGTACACCGACTTCCTTTCTCTTGCTATCAAAAGATACTTGATCTCCTGATTTCATACATTTTCAATGGCTGATCCCCATGTTTGAAAGAAAATGATCCCTCTCCTTCTGTCTTCTTTCTGGATTCCCTGGATTCTCTGGATTCCTTCAAGTCTCAACTAAAATTCTGTCCTTTTCAAGTACTCCTTCTCAATACTACTGTTTTTTCTCTGAGATTTTTCCAGTTTTAAATATAGATATAGATAAATAAATAGATAGATACAGACATACATACAAAGAGAGAAAAAGAGAAAGAGAAAGAGAGGCATACAAAGAGATAGAAGAGAGTTTGTACATAATAGTTTGTATATTGTATTCCCTATCAGACTATAGGCTCTTTGTGGCCAGGGAGTATTTTGTCTTTCATTCTGTCTAGTACATGGAAACAAAAAAAAATGGTGTAGTTATTATATCTAACTACTTACCTACTAGTGGATAGAGAGTTGGTCTTCGAGTCAGGAAGACTTGAATTCAAATCCTGCCTGACACATTTACCAATTATGTGAACCAGGAAAAATCATTTAAACTCAGTATACTCCAGTCTTCCCAAGGGTAAAATAAATTAATAGTAGCATGCACCTTTCACAAATATGGTGATGATTAGATGAGAAAATATTGGCGAAACCCTTAGCACAATGCCTGGTTTTTAGTAGGTACCTAATTAATGCTCACTGATTTAATTTGATTTTATATTCCTTGTTCCTTTTAAGCATAAATCACAGTTTGTAGAGAAAGCATTTCAAAAAGAACTAGAATATCACATATAGATGAATTTGATAATGATTTAATAAGTATATGAGTTAAATATCCATTATTATTAAGTTCTCATTGAACTTTATTTTTTAATATCGTGTTAGAGATTGAGTTATCATGCCCTATGGCACTCTAAAAATGTATTTTTAGATCACTGTTTCTAGCTTCAAATGTTAAATAAAGGAATATGAGAATGAGTTTTAGAAATAACAGCAGTATGAAATCTCAAAGACTTCATAAATATCCTAACCAATGGACGAGACATATAGTTTGGGAAAGAAAGAGATGTCTAGAATTTAGATTTTATTTAGAAGAGATAGAAATGTACAGTTCCTTATTTCAAAATAGGAAAAAGAAATGGGTTTGATGATAGATAGCTAATGGAGTTAGAAGAGAGAGGGAAAAAGATACTACAGTAAGATGCCCAGACAAATGGTAAATGATGAGCTCTGTGAAATCTAGCTGTGTTTGTTTTAGGAAGCAAAAGACCAATGATGGTACTGAGTCCTGAAGAAAAGACTAATATGGTGTTAAGGCTACCTACTAAGGCAGGGAAGCATATGATATTGAAGTATTTCTATCAAAAAAGAGGTAAAATGGGGAGGAACTGTGACATATAAGAAATTAACTTCTTGTGATTATTAACACATTTGTCAACCTTTCCAGGTAACTAAATTTTAACTTTATCTTAATAAATTGAAGAATCAATATTGCAAAGCGGATAGAGGATTAACTTAACTTGGAGTCAGAAAGATGGAACTTTGTCCATCTCAGGCAAATAATTGTGTAAGTATAAACAAGAAATCCATCTCTCAATGACCCCAAGAAGCTCTCTAAAAGTATTCTTTAAAGATGAATTATTAATCTGTAGGTTAGTTAGGCAGGTAAGTTCCCACATTCATTAAAAAAAATCAAGATTAAGCAAATGAAAAATAAAAAGAAACCATTTTTTAAAATGTTACCATTCATGAATAATCATTTAGACCTGCCAGGACCAAATATTGTCCTCTGATTAGGTCAATCTATAACTCTAGAGTTTAGAATAGGTGGCAATATTTTCCTTTTTAACCAAGTTACATGGATAATAATATTGATTAAGTCAGTAGTATTGAACTTATGAACATAAACTGAGTCTGCTGCATAGAAAAAGGTTTTGTGTTTTTATATATAAAATGGAAAATTTCTTCCTGGACTCAATTTTCCAAGTTAAAAGCCATTTTAGGACTTGATATCAGCTGATTATATTAAGACTTTTCCTTCAGAGAGAATAGGTGGGTCAAGTAGATAGAAATGACTAGAATGAATGATGAATCCACAATTGTAAAAATTGACATGTGAACCTATCACCCCTATATTTCTCTTCTCTAATCTACAAAAATATTAGTGCATTGAATGGTATATGAGATCTGCTTCGATTCTATTGGTGCATTAGTCAAAAGTCCCAAATTCTTTTGTAGGAATATTAAAATTGTATGATCCATAAACTTTGGGTCATCCAATGTCATAGTAGATCTGAATAAAGCCAAACGCCTTAGCAAAATAATGTATTTAGCAGTTTGTTATTTCCCCTAGAGTCAAACCAAAATTAGAATCCAAAATTGTCAGTTAGCTGGAACCACATGTATCTTCAAAACAGTCTTATATGAGTAGCATATATGCTACTGGTAAACCTCAGATTTATTTTAAGTTGAATATGATTATATCTCTGAAAACCGAAATTTCAAAATTAGCTTGCAAAATCTACAGGGTATTCTTTACCTTGAGCTTTGTGAAAGGAAGAATGAGAATGAGAAAAGAAGAAAGGGACTTCAATCCCTTAGTGAAATGACTAGATCAAAACTACCCAAATGAGACCACACAGTGTTCCTCCCTTAGAGAATACAAATATATGTCTTCATGAACATTAACAAGCATCATTTGATTGTGACTAAAACTTACTCTTTTGTATTATAGAGAAATTGCTAAAGAATTTGGGTTTCCAAATAAACACTTAAGACAATACTGCATTAATTATTCACGAGAATTCACTTAAACTACTATAGAAGCCCCATATGTAGTCATATAAAAAGTAACAACAAAAAAAAGAATACTGGACTAAGACAAATAATACTAGTAATAATAGTGATAACAATAGTCAACATTTAAAAACATTTCACATGTACAAAATTGTTTAGATATTCATCTCTTGATAATACATCTAAGTTGGAAAAATGGGATCTAATATCAACTTTGCCACTTAATTGCATAACTGTTGATGAATGACTTAAATTTTATGAGCCTCATTTTCCTTACTTGTAAAACTGTAATAAGAGCTACTCTCCCTATTGCATAGGATTGTTGTAAAGATTAAATGAGATAGTATGTATTAAACCTCAGTCATGGATACTGGTTTATCATTACTATCAGTTAAAAGTTAGGAATTTCGGAGGGAATCAAGGATATGGGAATGGATGAGAAGAGTTAGACAAGTATATAATAAAAAAAATTAGCACCTTCTTCCCTAGCAAATAACTTGTTCTGTAACCATTATGGACTCATGAGCAGAAAGAAAACATTTGCTAGACTCTTTCTTATAGGATCTTATAAGACATAGGATCATGTTTTATAGGACATTGATAAGACATGATTAATGTCTTAATTATAAGACATTAAACTTATGACTGGGCTGTGACAATTAAAGTGTATGTTATGTTCTAAAGAGAGAAAGACTGTGATTGCTACTATTCATCAAGGAACCATACTAAGAGTAAATCCTTCAACTTAGAAGAAGGGGAGCAGACAATAGTCAGAGGAGAGATTGTGCACATGATAGAAGATATATTGGTGAATTTTTAAAGAGAAAAAATAGGAATAATAATATCCTGTGAGTGCACTTTAAATTCAGAAAATCGGTAATGAATTCCTGACAGAAAATATAAAATATACATTACAGGAGATTCTAATTGTGTCACGGACCATTCTAGGTGGACATTGGCTGGAATTTTTTGTTCATCCATTACTAGAAAAGTTCTAGAATGGCTTATTAAATGGATTGTCACTAGTAAAGAAAGCCATAAATGACTATGAGTCATCATGAGTTTACTAAGCACAAGTTATATAAGACTAATTTAATTTCCATTTTTAAGGATTTATTGGATTGGTATATCAGGAAAATGTTAAGGATATAAATAATCTAGACTTCTCAGATACATTTTAAATTTTTATGATATCATTGTGATGAAGATAGAGAAAAAAACATAATTAAGTGAATGCAAAAGAGGTTTAATTTCTGTGGAAATTCTGTGGAATTTTATCATGCTATAGGGTTCTGTTCTCTTTGTATGCTTACAGCAGAATTTATAATAACTACTTTCAAAATGTCTGTCGATTGAATTGGAATGAATTGAATGGCATTACATGGTTCTATATTGTAAAACTAGAAATAATATTTGTTGTTATAAGGAGGCAGATTTCAATTAAGGAAGAATCTTAGTGATTAGTTTTATTCCTAGTGGAACAGAGGTCTCATAAGGTAATGATTTCAGCATCAAGATCCCACTGAAATTGCCTTGCTGAGGATTCCTAGATTGGGAGTTATGTTGTTATCTTGTACAGTCTTTACACGGTGATAATTTTCTGACTATGAGATTTAAAGTGCTACTCAAATGTTATTAACAGCTGAGAGGACTCTTGACCAAGGCAATTTATATATTTTTTCTTTTGTAATCATTTCTGCAGTTAACAATCTTACAAAATTGCCAAGAGCACTGAAAGATAAAGAGACTTGGTATGTTCTATAAAAGTAGGATGTATCAGAAAAAGAATTTGAATCCAGTTCTTCTTGGTGTTGAGTTCTCATGTTTATCCACTATGGCTCAATGACTCTCAGTAATGTTATTGATTTTCATAGATGACCTTGAACACATATTAGAAAAATCAAATAAAAACAACTTTTTGGTGGGATCCTTCTTTCTTGAGATATGGATTTTATCTAAACTCTCTATGGAATTATTTTTGACAATATTTGCCTTGCTGAAGAAATCAAAGTCCAGAGACACTCTGGGAACAAATGACATAATTATTTTGCCTAATGGAAAAACATCTATTTTTCTGTCAGCATCAAATTAGTGTTACGTTAAAGGCAAAAGCCTTAATATATTAAGTATTTGAAATGTGTTGGTTGGCTATGTAAATCTTTTGGAAGGAAGGCACGGATATTTTCAATTAGTCCAGTCATTCACTTTACCGATTAGCAACCTGTATTGACTTAATTCAGGTCTTTACTATAAGCTCTCAGCCTCTAAGTCATTGAGATTCAAGGTAACAAAATTTTACTCTTATTTAAATTTAAGACAAATCTGTTGGCTCTGGGTTTGTTTATTTATCTATGTATTTATTTTTGGAGAGTGGGAATATTTGGAGCAAAGGCAGGTCGAGTCAGAAAGAAAAAAAACCTTATTGTATGACTCAGTACAATATATGACCCATAAGTGGTTATTAAATTCTACAGTAAGAATTTTACAAGAAATACAGATATTCACAAAGGATGAAACATTGTTTCTTAATGAATCTCTGCCTCGGTGACAAAAATCTACTTCAGAAGGAAATTAAACTACTTGAGGGTTTTTTTATTAAGTAATTTGTTTATTTATCACTGATTTATCCTAACAAATATGTTAGCTTGCAGAGGTTAAAATTATAATTTTACTGAACATGATCACATTATCTTCATGGTTCTCAACATTTTCTCTCTATATCATCCATCAGCAAGTGTCAATCCCATTCAATTACAAAGGTAGAAAATGTGAATAAAATGTAAAGTAGCTGAGCAAACTATTTTCATATGTGCATGCACTACATAAGTGTCTATAAAGTCTGACTTTTTATCCAAATACATATAGTAATAAAAACCTGATTGTATATCATAATTTATAAAATGTTTGCCTTATATGAAATCAGATTCATATTAAAATCTAGATTATAATCCAGATTTTGAAAGTATTAGGTATATAACCTAAGTAGGTCAAGTAGCATGTTATTTTCAGTTTCCATAACAGTAAAATGGAAAAAAATAATATATTTTTGAAAGTATGTTTTCCTATGTAGTTCAAGCTGTAAGTACGGGGGCTGACCATCAATGAAACCAATAATTTTACAATCATCAAAGCACTCAGAACGCCATAGTGTAGGATCTGAAGGGACTAGGAGATTTTTCCTGGTGTCTCCAGGTGCTTGGACATCCTCATCCAAGATTAGCTTGCCTGTACTATACATGTATCTTTTGTAAATCTATAGCAGCTCAATGAGAGATTGTTTTTCTTTTGTCTTTGTGTTTCTAGTGCTTCACAGTGCCTGGAACACAGTAAGTGATTAATAAATCCCTGTTAATTAATTAGTTATTTCTTCATACATAAATGTGAATTAATTATTTGTCATTTTAGAGGTGAGTAAATAGACACATTCTGAGCATGAAAATGTTCTCTAGACTGGTTAATCATTTCTCAGGCTGATGATTTTAGAACCTGGGTATTATGATTCAGGTGGAATCTGAATTGTACCTAATATGATCACTGACATAATCAGAAAATCAATGTAGAGAGAAACACACTGAAACTAACTGAGATGGGGCAGGTAGAAATGTATTTGTATGTGTTTAAGTGTATATATGTGATGCTTGCATTCTTCACTGGACCTATGATCTCAGTTAGCTTGCTACTTCCTCCAAAAGAATTTATATTTTAAAAAAAATTATATTTAACTCTGAAAACTCAGTATCTAAAATTTTATTCCTGTCCTTTAAATTCTTTCACTAGGTTCTATGCAACAAACTAAATGCCTTCCTCTCTTTGTTTCAATAATTTTTGGATACCAGCTTAACACCATTGCAGTTGAGTTATTTCCCCTCACCTTCAATACATGGTCAGTCTACCTCCTTTTTTTTTTTTTTTTTTTTTTTTTGATTAAATATGTCCTTGATGATTTTGTCCTTAGCAATATGTAGAACCAAATGGTAGCTATTTTCAAGCCAACAATATGTTGTTGTTATTAAGTCTTTTGAGTTGTGTGCAACTCTTGGTGGTTCCATTTGGGGTTTTCTTGGCAAAGATAGCTGACTGGTTTGCCATTTTCTTCTAGTGCATTTGACAGATGAGGAAACTGAGATTTAAAACAGGGTTAATTGACTTCCCTGGAGTCATGCTGCTGGTAATGTGTGAGGTCAGATTTGAATTCATGAAGATGTCTTCTTGAATCTAGACCTGGTATTCCATCCACTACACCCACTTGCTATTCAAAGACAATAACATAGAAAATATGCTTTTCTGCATCTCCTAATAGTTATTCATCTGCCTTGATCTTCATGAAATTCATCCTCTCTCATAGGTCATTATAATACCACCTTATGTGAAGGCAGGTTGTTAGGGACAAGCATAAAGTGTCTAATGACCATTCCTCCCTCAAACAATTCCTTCCTATCTTTTGATATGCCTGGTCTCGTCTCTCAATGGTTAGTATACTCCAACCCTATACTTTCCCTAGCTATATGCTTCATATTGCCATCTACTATAATCCTATTCACCCAATGTCTCAATCTAAGTCTGCCTCACATTTTCACTATGTACTTCATAAAGCTTGCTACATCATTAATACTTTTCCTTTCACTTGACCATTTTTCTTTCACAATCTTTTTAGCATTTGACACTCATTGAAACCTCAATCCCATCCAGTGATATTGCTTCCATTACCTCCTTTTCTAGTATTCCTTGAACTCACTAAATAGGGAAGGGAAATAAGAATATTGTTTAGTTCCCAATTCCAACTCACCAGCACTCAGAAAATCTTTCCCCTTGAAATTCACTCCTTCCAAATTTATCACCCAATGCAGAGGATAATTAGCTACTGACCCCAAGACTCTTCTCCTTCCTTCCAGAATAAGTTTGCTTCCTAATTCACAGTCTTTCCACCACAAATTTTCATTCTAGAAGACTTAAAAATACATATTTAGAATCCACTAAAAGTCCTATTTTCCTTGTCCCTCAATCTATTCAGATCCTCTCACTTTTTTTTTTCTGCACTCTACCTCAGCCACACTCAGTTTATTATAATCTTGATGTTGCCACTATCCACAAATGTTTCAACATCCTTCTCTGACTATTGCATTGTGTCATTCCCTATACCTTACCATAATATCATAGCTTATGTAAGTAGAGCTTCATTAACTCTAGGATTTCTAATTCTCATGATTTACTCAGTTCATCACCTTTGTTTTGGGTATATTCCCCTTTCTTCCTTATCTTTACCATTTTTGTGAACTTTAAACAATAGAAGATACTTTTTCGATGTTCTTTTATACTGTTGTCCTCATCTACTATGGAATTCCAACCCTATTATTCTTATCATGTGCCTTTTCCACCACATTCAAAGCTTGAAGTAGGTATGAAATCAGACAAACTAGATCCATCATGAGTGGACACTATCAGAAACAAGTTAAACTTAAGAAATAGTAGCAAACAGTGTAGCCCGATTCCCCAAAACTACTCCAACAAAGTTCTAGGAAAAAACATATCAGACGACTGACAAAAAAAAATTAGAAACACAAAAGTTATCTTTCAAAAAAGATCATACATTTGGTTCATAGGTGAGTGAACAGAACAAGAATTTTGGAGTCAGGGTGGGCCATGATAATAGGTGGGCAAATAGCAGGAAAAGAATGGGGTCCTAATGATGCTGCCAAAGAAGAGACTCTCTAATTTTTCTTGTGCAGCATAATTGTAGAGATGTGTATATAAGAACTGCACATGTTTAACATATATTGAATTATTTCATGTCTAAGGGAAAGGGTAAGGAGAGAGGGAGAAAAAAATTGGAACACAAAGTTTTGCAAGGATGAATGTTGAAAACTGTGTATTTTGAAAATAAAAAGCTAAAAACATACAACAGAAAAAAGCAAAGAAAAGATCATAATGATAATAATACTCCATTCTTCATGTCTTGGGACCATTTCTTCTTTCCTCTGCATATTGAAATCTCTGGTTTCATTTAAGACTCAAGTCGCATGCTGTTTCAGCTGAAATTCTCAGATCCCTAGTCACTTGAAACTTTCCCTCCAGTGTTACCTTTATTATGGTCATCATATATCTTGTACCTGCCTACTTATTTGCATGTTATCTCCCCTGTTGGTATATACATTCCTTGAAAACATAGAATAACTATTCTTGAGAAAAAAAATAAAGTAAAAAAATAAAAAAAGTTTTCTCTCTTTTTTTTTTATTTTTTGGCCATTTCTTTTTGTCTTCAGTATTTCACATGGTACCTGGACAAATTAGCACAATTAGTATTTAATAAATGATTGTTGATTCATTGATCTCTTGATCAGCAAAGAGTAACTTTTAATTAAATTCATCCTACCACTTCCCCCATCCAAAATAAGTTTCAGAAATTCCATATTCAGGTCCATTTAAAAAGTAACAATATCTCCAAAATGCACTAGATTTGTGACCTAATCAATATGGGAACTCCCTGCAGTTATATAAATGATGAATATTTTGTGCCACTTTCTTCCAAGTCTTCCTCTACTAAATCCTCCATAAAGCTTCACATGATATGCTGAGACCCATGTTCACATACTTAGACATTGCATAGATACTAGTAGAGGTATGGGCTCATGGACTCACCAACACTGAACTTTTGCTCTATCTTTTTTTGGTTTACCCCTTTTTTGTTTTCATTTTGAGGAAGAATGTCCACTCAAATTTCACAATTTCTTGAGTAATATCATGGAATTTTTTGCATAAAATACCAAATTACAAAAGGAAAAGATAAAGGCAAAGTCCAAAGAATACAAGCATGGAATATCAGATTTTTTTTTTCGGACAAGCAGTGCCATACTCTAACAGTTTTCATTTAACTAGAGAGGTCAGAGAAAATTGATTTTCCTAGCTTTGTCCAAGCATTACTTTTTTTTTTTTTGCAAGAGCCTAGCTTTCTCAAAGATTACTTTAATTTTTTAACCTCTAAAAGGGACATTAAAGCACCTCCTAAACTAGATATATTGTACTATCTTTGGGTCCACATGACTATTATCTCAAATAGACAACATATATTATGTTAGTTCTTTTATATACAAATGGGCAATAATTCCTGGGCTGTCATTTTAAAAAAAAAGTCATCTTTTTCAAGGAGCTTGAAAAGACTAGAAACCCAAGTGGAGTTCAAATGAAAATGATAGTTTAGCCTGTAAATCATAATGTAGAATATTGTTCTAGTAGGCCCATTGCTGCTGACAAGATAGCTCTTGCCAAAAATAGCACTTGAAACACGTTTTAGAATCAAGTACTTGTTAGCACAAAACCTATATGACTAGAGGGTATTTTTCTTAAGCTTAAAATTCCTAGCAATGAAGATAAATGTCCCATTATAGAATATTCTGTGGCATCTTTAAAATTCAAAGTGATATTACTTTCTAAAAAGATCGTTTTAATGGGTGTTTAGTGAAGTTGGACTCTCTAAATTCCCTCCAGGGGAGGCAGATGTTAACACTACACTACAGCTGCTATTTGTGCAATAAATCTTCCAAAGAACCAAGGAGTACAGGAGAAAGAGAATGTTCCATTGGCCATATCTTTTCACACCTTTTGTAAGGTATTCATAATAGCTCAGGGAGATTTGGTATTCAGTTCAATCCAATTCAATTCAATAAATGTTTATTTAAGTCTCAGTAGATAGCAATAAAGACAAAAACCAGAAATAGACCATTCCGTGAATGACTAAGATTCTGAAGGGATACAGCTGGCATGCAGGTAGCCCAGTGAATAGATAATGTTAAACTCAGAGTCAAGAACATCCGAATTCAAATTTTATTTAAATATTTACTAGTGGGAACACAAGCAAATCACTCCTCGATTCTATGAGCATCCATTTTCTCACTTCATTGTGAGAATAATGAAATAATCTATCTCATAAAATAGGAAGGATCATAAATTAGCACTGAAAACACACTGTAAATTATAAAGCACTGTACAAATGATAATTGTTGTTATTATTGTAAATAGTTGGGAACGTCAAAACACAGATTGATATTCCTCCAAATATCTTAAATTTAAAATTTCTTAATCTATTCAGTTCCCATGCTCTATTCTATCTCAGCTCCATATAGAGATAATCATAACTTTGTTCTTTCCATAACAAAGAAGTGTTCCAATTCCATGATCATGATCTCTTAATTCCTTTATCTGATCTTTTTTTTTTCATTTCTTCTCTTTGACATCAACCCTATTATACACCATGATTCTACCCTTCTACAACCCTTCTACTTCTGGATACCTTCCCAAGCTATCACCTCTAGTGTTGCTAAACTTCTCCCCTGTCCCAATGTCTATTTTTTCATTCATTAGGTTAATTCTCTAACATCTTCTTGGCTGAAATTTTATATTCTTTATTCTTTCTCACTCCTCATATCCATTCTGTACCAAGGTCTGCTGATTTTGCCTTTAAAAATTTCCACTTAAAAAATTTTCCATTTATTTGTTCTTGCATCTGATAGTGATACCACTCTAGTATAAGGCCTTTATTACTTCAAGTCTGGAATATTTCAATAGCCTATTGGTTGGTCTTCCTACCAAAGTCTCTCTCCATCATAATCCATCCTTCACATAATATCCCTCACTACCCACTCTTTTACTCCATTCATTCAGGATAATGGGATTCTTCTAGCCAAAACCAACATCTCTTCATTTAAAAAATAATAATTTTAAGAATCATCTGTAATTGGTATCTCTACTCTTACTCCCTTCTAAATTTTCTACAAGTTAATTTCCACCCTTAATATTTAATTAAAACTTCTCTCACCAAAGTTACCAATAATTTCATAAATTTTAGATGTAATAACTTTTTTCTCAAAATTCACCATTTTCAACATCTTTGCATCATTTAACAAGCTAAACATGATTTTCCTGTATTCTTTCTCTTTAACATGTTTTCATGACATTGCTCACTTGGTTCTTAACCTATCTGACAGCCTTCTTCGTTTCAATCTCCATTGATCTATCTTTCTGCCATGCTATTAACAGTGTGTGCACCAAAAAGTTCTATCTTGGAAGTTCTCTTTTCCACCATATTCTCTCAACTGGTAACCTCCTTGACTTTAATTAATTCAAAATATATCCTATTCAATATTCAAGGTGATATATGTACCCCTAGTTATAATGCTTACTTAAAGCCACAGATTTCCCATTGCCTTTTAGTCATTTTGAGTTGGATGTCTTGTGTCACAAATGAAACTTGTCCAAAACAGAACACAATATATTTTTCTTTAACTTTACCTCTTCTCCAAACTTAACTGTTTCTGTATTCTGAAATCCCATTTCTCTACTTACCCTGATTCACAACTTTTGTGTCATCCTCAACTTTTCATATTCACTTTTCATATTCATATTCTCTAAGTTCAGTATGATTGATTTAATCTTACTACAAATAATGGTTTCCCAGTGATATAATAATGGGTTTATACTCAGTGTAGAGCATATAATTGGGGAGGGAGAGACAGATTCATTCCATTGGCCACCTTTGTGGTGGCTGGAGGCTAAAGTAAAAACCCTTGGATTCAGACTCACTTCATCTCACACCACCATGGTGGCCTATCCTCCTGCATTTTCTCCACTGAAACCAAGTCCCCTCTGAAGGCCACAAGAAAGTTAGCTGAGCACCAGGCAAGGAGACAATAAAGACTTTTATACCTGGCTATTCTTGTGGTGATTACTCTACTGAAAAAGAAGGCTGCCCCAGAGACCTCCAGAAAACCAAATGAAAACATTACATTCACTTCCATACATATCTGAGAAGTCAAAACATGCTGTTTTTATTCTCACAAAATTCATCTTTATCCATTTATTTCTACTCAATCAGCCACCAGCAAACATCAAGTTATCATTGTCTCTTGTCTGAACTATTAAATATATATTCCGGATGTGTATATGTGGCTCAAGTCTCTCCCCACTTCAACATATCTTCTGTATCATTGCCAAAGTGAGTTTTCTGAAGTACAAATCTGACTTTGTCACTTCCCAAGAAAATAAAAAAGAAAAGAGCAAACAAATGTGTCCAATGGCTCTCTACTCCTCTTATACATTTCTCCATTTTAGTATTTAAAACTCTTCTATACTTAATCCCTCCCTATTTTCCAGTCTTCTTCTACCTCACACCCCATAAGAAATTTCATGACCTTCATGAATGAGGGATGGTGGATCAATGGTTGAAAAGATGGCTAGAAGGGCCAGGAGATCATTATATACTTCAACAACAATACTATATGATGATCAATTCTGATGGACCTGGCCATCCTTAGCAAGGAGATGAACCAAATCAGTTCCAATGGAGCAGTAATGAACTGAACCAACTATACCCAGTGAAAGAACTCTGGGAGACGACCAAAAGCCATTACATTGAATTCCCAATCCCTATATTCTTGCCTGCCTGCATTTTCCATGATGAGGCTTTTTTTTTATCTTGTTCAATGAGACTTAATTCTCCAAAGACTAACTAAGTATCTATTCTAGGAAAATACTATGACTTTGTTATGGTAGGTACACATGAGGTTTTAAAAAATCTGAAACAGTTTCTGGCTTTAAGAATATCAGTTCTTGATCAAAAAGCTAATATAATGCCTATAATGACACATGTCAAGTTTAAGAGGCAAGATGGAGGCAAAATGGTGAAGTAAAGGTAGGAACTCACTTTATCTCTTACCAAAACTCTTCCAAATAGCTTTAATTAATGACTCTAAACAACTTTTAGGGCAGCAGAAGCCACAAAAAACAGAATGAAAAAAAAAAATTCAGCCCACACATTATAGAAGGTTGATAAGGAAGATCTGCTGCATAAGAATGAAAATGGAATACAATCCAGCATAGGTCAGGCAACATAGACTAGGCCTCAGAAAATCAAGAACAGATATTGGAAGCCATTGAATCAGCAACATCAATGGTGATTTCCAGACTTCTCAGCCAAAAGGTCAACAGCAAAGACCAATGGCATTGGAGTGAAAGGGAAGCACAATCCAGCATAGATTGCATCAGCACAACCCCAACCCCAACAAGGAATAGTCACTGAATCAGTAGCAGCAGTAGCTGTTTTTAGCGCTTTCAATCCACAAATGGTAAGAGGGTCAAATAACTCGTAAGAAGAGGATGACAGAGGTTTTTTGTTATCATTGAGGCTGGGCTCTGTTGTTTTTCCTATATTTAGAAACACTTCTGGGTCGCAGAAGGTGAAAGGAGCATTAGCAGACGAGAGCTTGCAGCCACAATGGAGCAGAGACCCTTTTCATGGTTCCAGGACAGAAAAAAGTATTTGTGGTCACTCACAGAACAGAACACAGGCCAACATACCACAATGGAAAAATAGAAAACATACAGCTGTGTATAAATATTTCTGATAACAGCTGCACAAAATCCTTGCTAGGGACATTCCACCCTCCACCTTTCAAACAGTCCTACGTTAAGAAAGAGTTCAAAGTCAAGCAATAGGCTGAGGAAATGAGCAAAAAAACAGAAAAAAAAAATTCTGATCAAAGAAAGTCACTATGGTAATAAGGAAAATCAAAACACACACTCAGGAGAAGATAACAAAATTAAAACTCCTACATCCAAAGCATCCAAGAAAAATATAAATTGGTCTCAGGTTATGAAAGAGCTCAAAAAGACTTTTAAAAATCAAGTAAGAGAGTCAAAGGAAAATTTGGGAAGAGAAATGAGACTGACTTAAGAAAATCGTAAAAACAAATCAACAGCTTGGTGAAGACTGAAAAAACACTGAAGAAAATAGCACCTTAAAAATGGATTAAGCCAAATGGTAAAGGAAGTACAAAAGGCCAATGAGAAGAATGTCTTCAGAAGCAGAACTGACCAAATGGAAAGTGAACCCAAAAAAATTCACTGAAGAATGATTCCTTTAAAATTAAAATTGAGCAAATGGAAGCTAGTGACATTATAAGAATTCAAGGAAAATAAAAACACCACCAAAAGAATGAAAAATTGTGAAATATCTCATTGGAAACATAATTGATCTGGCAAAAAGAACCTGGAGAAATGATTTTCAAATTATTGACCTACTTAAATGCCATAATTAAAAAAAAAAGATCCTGGGCATCATATTTCAAGGAATTATCAGGGAAAACTTCCCTGATATTCTAAAACCAGAAGGTAAAATAAAAATTTAAAGAATCTACTCTTGATGTCCTGAAAGAGATTCTAAAATATTCCAGAGCTCACAGGGCAAGGAGAAAATATTGCAATGAGCCACAAAAGAGGGGAAATATTGCAATGAGCCACAAAGAAACAATTTAAGCATCGTGGAGTCAGTCAAGATAACACAAGAATAAGCAGCTTTTACATTAAAGGATCAGAGGACTTGGGATCAGAAACGCAAAGGAGCTAGGATTATGACCAAGAATCACTTACCCAGCAAAACTGGTCCTTCAGAGGAAAGCAGGCATTCAATGAAATGGAGGTATTTCAAGCGTTCCTGTTGCAAAGACCAGAGTTGAATAGACAATTTGACTTTCATATACAAGAATCAAGAAAAATATAAACAAGTAAACCAGTAAGGAAAATTGTAAGGGATTTAATAAGGTTAAACTCTTTTATATTCCCATGGGAAACTGATAATTTTTACTTCATAAGAATTTTCTCATTATTAGGACAATTAGAAGGAATAAATACAGACAGAGGACACAGGTGTGAGGTGAATATGAAGGAATAAAACAAAAAAAAAATAAGAAGTGAGAGAGGAACATACTAGGAGAAAGTGAAAAGGGGAGGTGGAATGAAGTAAATTGTATCAAATAAAAGAAGCAAGAAAAAGCTTTTACAAAAGAGGGGAGGAGAAGAAAGAGGAGGGGGAGTAAAAAATAAAACATCACCAAAAGAATAAAAAAAAAGACCATGTGAAATATCTCATTGGAAACTAAATTGATCTGGCAAAAAGAACTTGGAAAGATAACTTTATAATTATTGAACTACCTAAGTGTCATAATTTAAAAAAAAAAAAAGATACTGGGTACCATATTTCAAGGAATTATCAGGGAAAACTGCCCTGATATTTTAAAACAAGAAGGTAAAATAAAAATGGAAAGAATCTACTGTTCACATCCTGAAAGAGATTCTAAAATAAAAATCCCCAGGAATGTTATACAAAATTCCAGAGCTCACAGGGCAAGGAGAAAATATTGCAATCAGCCACAAAGAAACAATTTAAGCATCATGGAGTGAGTCAAGATAACACAAGAGCAAGCAGCTTTTACATTAAAGGATCAGAGGACTTGGAATATGGTATTCAGGAAGTCAAAGTTTCAGGAAAGAGTGGGCAAAAAGAGAGAGAGAATATAACAAAAAAGAGTGGAGAATAGGATGGAGGGAAATGCAGTTAGTAAAAGTAATGGTAGAAAAAAATTGTAAGCAAATTTCTCTAATAAAGGCCCTCCTTAGTCACACATATAGGGAACCCTATAGAAGGTCAAATTCATAAAAATAAAATCCATTCCCCAACTGATGAATGGTCAAAAGATACAAACAGTTTTCACATGAAGTAATCAAAGCTATCTATCTCCATATGAAAAAAATATCCTAATTATTGATTAGAGGAATATATATTAAAACAATTCTGAGTTACTACCTCATACCTATTAGATTGGTTAACAGGGCAGAAAAGGAAAATGACAAATAGTGGAGAGGATGTGGAAAAATGAGACATTAATGCACTGTTGGTGGAGCAATAAACTTATTTAACCATTCCATAGAGCAATTTGAAACTATGCCCCAAGGGATATCAAACCCCCTTTGACCTAGCAATACTGTTGGGTATATATCCCAAAAGAGGTGGAGGAAGGACAAAATGCACAAAAATGTTTATAGCATTTCTTTTCTAGGGACAAAAATTAGAAATTGAGAGACTACCCAACAACTGGGGAATGCCTGAGCAAATTATTCTAAGTAATTATGATGGATTACTGTCATGCTATAAGAAATGATGAACAGGATGCTCTCAGAAAAACCTGAAAAGATTTCCATGAAGTGATACAAAGAAAATCACTGTGTACAAAGTAATAGCAATATTGCAAGTTAATCAGCTTAGCTATTCTTAGCAATCAATGACCCAAAACAACTCTGAAGGACTTATAATGAAAAATGCTATTCATATCAAGAGAACTGATGATGTCTGAATACATATTGAAGCATATTTTTTTTACTTTATTTTTCTTTAGGGTTCTGTGTGTGTGTGTGTGTGTGTGTGGTTGGGGGGAGCCTGTTTTCTTTGACAACATAATTATTTTGGAAATATTTTGCATGATTATACATGTATAATCCATATCAAATTACTTGCCTTCTAAATGGTAAGGAGAGGGGTGGGGAGGGAAGAAAGGAAAGTACCTGCAACTCAAAGTTTTAAAAAGAAATATTTAAAAATGTTTTTACATGTAAAAAATATGGAATAAATTTTAGGTTTCTAAAAATTGCAAGCAACGTTTTCCTCTCACCTGCTTAAATAATGGGATTACTTTAGTGAAAACAAATCTAAAATTAATTGCTCTTTTTGGCAGGGAATTTTTAAAAAAATGCTTTGAGCCAATCTGATGCATATCAGGCCTGAGATTTCATAAAAACTTAGTGATATCCTTGAAAATCCTACATTCTGATTTGCTTAAATTAGCAAGTCAGCTACTGGCAAAGCCACAATTGCTTTTCATTTTAAGAGCATCATCACTTTCTGCTCAAGTAATAACTTTTTCAAAAACATCATTTCTGGTGATGTCAAGATCAGTGCACGTGCAGGAGCCACTCAAGGGTCTATTATCCCGTTTCTTTCCTTCTTCTGAGGAATTGCACCCGAATGGAGCTCAACCGCAGCTGCTTAATATTCTGGGCATCATGTAATCTCCAGGTAATCGCTAACCTTAGAGCAACCTCTGCTGGCAAACAGACGGTGAGCTGCAAACATTTCATAGAGTTTTAAAGTGGCATTTGAATTGGGTCAAGAAATAAAACAAGTCATTTGTAGGTAAAGAATTGTGTGTGTGTGTGTGTGTGTGTGTGTGTGTATACATACACATATTTGTATGGGTAAGTATATATACATATATATATATATGTATATATACATATATATATATATAATAGCAAAATGATATTTTCCCTCAGAATATATTTTTATTTATCACATAAGCAGCTTTATTCAGTTATGGAACCCTAGCAATCTGATTAACTTCAACAGATTTTTCTTTTGTTTCTTGAGTATAATTCCCAAGAAGAAAGAAGAAAGAAGGAGAATGACTATCGATTATCTTTTTTATATTATGAGTGTATATATGTCTGAGGCAGAGCAAGAAAGAGACAGAGAGATGGAAAATAGAGAGACAAAGACAGTCAGAGAAAGAGAAACAGAGACACAGAAATAGAGACAGAGAGACAACAAGAGATAAAATGAGAGACGGAGACAGAGACAAAGAGAAACCCAAGGAGAGCAGAAAAGAGAGAAAAATAGAGACAGAAAGATAGAGACAGGGAGAAAAGAGTGGTTTATAAGTCAGGAGTATCTGGATTCAAATCCTTTCTGTGAAAAATACTAGCTATGTACACTTAGGCAAGCTGCTTAGCCCCTCATGTCCTAGACAGGCTTCAAAACATGTAAGTTGCAGAAAAGTTAACAATCTGAATCAGTACTAGGAGTTTGTATTGATCTGGGAATTCATGATAACAGTGAAATAATGGTTCCAGTCAATTAAAAGTTGATATTTTGTACATACATATTTTTATGGAAACATCACATTATACAATATCACTTCAAAACACTGCATGTGTATATATAATTATGAATATATTTTTTTCAGTGCACTAGTCTTTCTCCAAGATTCAGGGGATCTGTCACTCTTACTAGAATCTTTCCATGGTCTGCTATGACCTCATGTCATCCTTTTGGTTATTAGTGCTATCTACTCCCTCAAGCTGCCATCTATATAATTATGGCCATGTCTATGTATAAGTTGCAACTTCACAGCAGGATATAAGTTTTTTTGAGATCAAGGGCCACTTTTCTTTATCTACCCATCACTAAGCATAAGGTTTTTCATGTATGATACATTTAATAAATAGCTATTAGATTGAATTGTATCATTTCCTAATAACCAGGGATAAAAACTAGAGCTTTTATTTTCATGATGTAGAGAATTATTATATTGAAAAACCTTTCCATAGCCATGGCAGCCATCACCTTCTCTGCAACTTGTAGGGAATTGATTAGAAGGATGACAGGCTAAATCACTAACCCAGAGACAAGTAACCATTATTGTTTCTCCACTTTATACCATTTTTAAAAATCTCTTCACTGCTGTCTTTTTTCATCTTATAAATTTTGTCCAAGGGAAAACACACATGATAGATACAAAACAGCTAAATCATATCAATAGACATTATCTTACATTCATGAAGTATAGAAAATCACATCAAAAATATGTTCTTTGTTGGTCATGAAGCCAAAATGAAAGCAAACTAGAAAAAAAAATTCATGTATTTATTCCTCTATCCATCAATTTATCTATCTACCTACTTATCTTCTACATTTACTTTTTCTACTGTAGAATAGAGTGATTCAAAGTACTATGGGTGAACAAGCCAATTAAGTCAGACATTTCATTTTTATATGTAATATTTACTAACCTTCCTCTTTACTGTGGGATTGAAACTGGTCCAGTGGCCTCCATTTTGCTCTGCAGAATTTGTTTTAGCTCATGTAGTTTGCTAGGAATGGAATATATTTATTTTTCTATTTTCCATATGATAATTCCTGCTTTTAAAAAGTCATTAATGACTATGCATTTAACTCCAGGATACATTGTTTCATTAATACTACTCATTGTATAACCCAGAAACACAATCTTTTTTTAATCCTCCCTTCACTATCAAAATATAACTTGTTCTTTCTCAAGGTTCCCACAGACTAAATAGTATGAACATTAATGGAACAAACCAACCATATGCAGTATGAATATGAATAAACCTTCATATTAATAAACTTTATACTGTCATGGTTACATGAGGATCCTGTTAACCATGATTTCATTAATGAAATCTGTCTTTTAGTTTCTGCTAATTCTTCTCCAACTTTTATCTTCTTTTCCTCCTCTCTCTTTACTACTTTCACATTCACCTTTCATCTACTATAGAGAGAAGGATACAGTAAAAGTGATGTCTTTGAACCTGTGTCCTTTCCTGCTTTAACCCTTGCCTTGTGATCAGCCTTCAAGTCTACAGGTCAACTCTTGGCTTCTTTCCCAATCTTCTATCCTTTCTAACTCGTTGCTGGATCATTCTTTCCACGTGTCTACCCACTACCTTCAATTTAATAGGAATAGGGGCAGCTAGGTGGCACAGTGGACAGAGCATTATCCTGAAGTCAGGAAGACTGAGTTCAAATCTGGCCTCACACACTTAACACTTCCTAGCTATGTGACCCTGTATTAACTCCAATTACCTCAGAAAAAATAGAAATAAAATTCATGTTTACAACTATATCAACATGGTGGAGTGGATAGAGCACTGAACTTGGTGCCAGAAGATCAAGGTTCACCTTCCATTACAGACACAATAGCTATTACCCTAAGCAAGATATATAACCCCACTATATTTCAATTTCTTTAATTGTAGAATGAGAGGATCTAATGACATTAGAGATCCCTTCAATTTCTAACTCTATCATTTAATAATTTAATAAGCATGTGGTCGTGTTTGATATGCTTATGATAAGAAAATGAAAAATTACATGTTCCATATTTACCAAAATAATTTATCACAAAAATCTATCTCCTTTTGTTTCTTTTATTTACCTCAAGGATCCAATTATCTTCATTACTTGGGCTCAAAAATCTTAATGCAGCCTCAATTCTTCTTTCTTCCCACATAACACATAACTACCATATAATTCATAATTCCTTCTATATGCATCTATATCTTTGCATAACCCAGATGAGCATTTCATTGATTTATAGGTGGATATCTATATTTTGATATGGTCTCCATTTTTCCTCAGACTCTCTATGTTGATATATTGCTCAAAAATAATAAACCTGTAGGCAAATCTTTCTAAAATATTGGTTTATACATAATACTCAACTGCCCACAACATAAAGTCTGAACTACTTAACGTTAGATTCAGATTTAGTACAATATTGTCCATCTACATAATAACCACCCCATCTTATCTTACCTTCAATTTTTCTCTTTAAACAAATGCTATGCTGAAACCAATTCAGACTGTGCAATGATCCCCAAACCTGCCATTCATATTCCCACCCCTAACAACTTAGTCAAGTTTCTCCTTCCTGGGATGTTATTTATTTTCCTCTTTGCTTTTTATAAATATAACGCTCAGCTTCAAATGTATGTTTAGTCAAATACAGCCAGCCAACATTTACTGTGTTATCAAACATATATTATGTGCTGAGCATTTTGCTCAACATGGAAAATACAAAGATAAGGAAGCAAGAAGACAATCCATCCTCAAAAAGTATATATTCTAATACAGGCAGATCAAATCCAAAAGAAAGATGAAAAAAGAGTTGGAGTGAGAAAGTAACCACATAGGGGCCAAATGAAAAAAGAAATCCAGAAATTCAAGAGCAGATCCCAGAGAGAAATGAAGGCATTAACATAGCTGCCCTAGGCAAATTCCTTCAAAGAGAAGTTCAGAGAGGAAATAAGGAATGGGCAAATCAGAAAGAGGGACTAGAAGGAGCAGAATGATCTTCCAGGTTAAGAAGATTGTATCATATTATAGAAGAAGTCCAGAGAATCAGAAATAGAACTCAGAGAGAAATTAAAAAGAATTACAAAGAAGGGGTGATAGAACTAGAGAGAAACAGACAGAAAGACAGAGACAGAAAAACAGAGATGGAAAGAGAAAAACACAAAGAGATACTCACAGAGACAGAGAGCAAAAGAGACAGACACAGAGAGGAGTGGGGCAGAGAGTAGACAAATGGCATAGTGGATAAAGTTCTGAACTTGGAATCAGCAACACCCCAAGTTTAAATTTGGCCTCAGACAGATACAGCTGTGTAAACTTGGCAATGTCCCTTAATCTCTGCTTCAGTTTCCTCCTCTGTAAAATGGGGTATAGTGAATAGATCACTGAACTTAGTGCCAGATAATTTTATGTACCTCCCTTGGTTATTGTGAGTATTAAATGTAATGATGATACTTGTAAAGCCCTTAGCAATAATGCCTGACACATGCTAAGCACTTTATTAATGTCAGTTGTTGTCATTATTATTATAAATAGAAAACATTAAAACACACATGTATACTGACAGATAGGTAGATATAAAACAGATAGACAGGCAGATAGCTAGAGAGAGAAAGAGACAGAAACAGATCTTCAGAGAGACAGAGACAAAGGCAGGAACAGGGGAGCAGAGAGGCAGAGAAACAGACAGAAAGTCAGAGACAAAGACCGAAAATGAGACAGAAAGAAATTATCTTCTGAGCCTCTCATTACATTGACTTGGGAAAATCATAATTTGGAAAAGTTTCATACTGATTTAAAGCTTTTGTAACATAGTTTTTGAGAACTTTTCAAGGCACTGAGAATTTCAAAGATGAGGATCCTACAGCTATTGTATGTGAGAGATGAGACTTAAACTCAGATCTTCCTAATTAGGAAACCAAATCATTCTCTGGCAAGTCTTGGTTGCCTTTTTCTATCCCTTCCCAAATTCACACACAAGAATCTATATGGAAAAACATAAATAAAGAAGATGGATTATGAAAAGAACAGAAAACAAAAATATTATTATTATTGCTCATTTGGGTTTTGTTTATTTGCTTTTGCTAAACTACATAGTATGCATGTTTTCCCTTGTCTTTGAGTACTATGTAAATGTTACAAATGCAGTGGGTTGGAATGAATATTTGCCCTATGTTTGGTTTGATTGTGTCGTTTTTTTTTTAATGTTACAATTAAAGAGGAAGGTAGGGAACATATCTATGATGTCAATCAGGAAGACACTTTATCCAACAAATTAGATCTAAAATTGTTCTGAAACTCACAGACTAGGAAACTAGTAAGCATAAATCCAATGACTTAAACAAGGTCACAAAGACCATATGTGTGAGATTTAGAACTTGAACTTAAATTATTCTTAGTTTATGCTAGCCTTCTAGTCACTATGCACTTACACTAACCCATATTTTTTTTAATAATAATAATAATAAGTATGATATTTATTATACAGAAATAAAATATACATATATAGAAATGTATTAAATTTCCTCAATAAAAGTGAAAAGTAATGCTATTTGTTTTCCTTAGGTCTGATGTCTGCTTAGAGGACTCAACAAAAGCATTCAGTTGTTTGTACCATTTCAGTGAAATTGGAATTGGCTTAATTCCAATACTACTTTTATGTAGATTTTTTTTTCTCCATAGAAACCTTAGAGGGCAGCCCATCATATTTAAAGAAGAAAAAAAATGTCATTAAAATAACATTCTAAAGATATAGCAAAATTAAACCCTGTAAGATTGTTTTCTACTTTGCAGTATTTAGCCAGATGGTGAAGATTACTGGCACTATTGTTGAGTGGGATGTCAGAACATTTCCACATTGTAGCCTGAACAAGTGTCAGTTAACAAGTACATTTCTAATGGAACATTTGATGAAAGTGAATATCACACTTTAGTAGTGGAGTGTTTCTGCTCAAATAATTCCCATTTTGAGGTGCTCGGATTGCAGTCTGAACCATAGCTGATGCTGGGAATTCCCTGTAATATTTCATTAGACTCATCTACTAGATTTATTCATAAATGAGAACAAACGAGCATGTCAGCATAAGTTATTGTGGTAATTTGTGAAACTGTTAATGAGATATTTTCAGAGCTCATAAAAGGGAAGAGCTATGTCATTGAATTACTGCACAATAATTTTATTTTGATACAGTGAGTGAGAGGATATTTGATCAAAAATGATGCCTGATGCATCAGTGAACTGAAAAAAAGTGTGAAGATGCCCCAAAGAAAGGGGTCTAAGCTTGTCTTTGAAAATCACTAAATAAATTAGAAAAGAAAAAAAAAAGTTGTTTTCTAACCATCAATTATGCCACATTTTACCTATTTGAGTCTTAGGCAGAAAGTCACTAGTGAATAAAAATTGAAAGAGAAAAAAGAAAACAGCAGGAGTTCCTATCAATTTATGCTTTCTAAGGGTGGTTTGGCATTGTGGTACATTGTGTTCTTTCACTCAATAGAATGCCCTAATCATTTTTTTTTTTTTCTGACTACTTCTCTGTACCTTTTAGTAGATTTTTATCCATATCAAAATATAATTTAAAAAGTCAAAATAGGACTAAAATTGTAAAGTTCTTGATTGAAGGAACTGTCTTTTGCTTCTTTTTACATCCCGAGTACTTAGTACAGTCTGGCATATAGTAGACACTTAAATGTTTATTGATTTAATTACATAGTAGATTTGTACAATCAACAACAAATAAAGACCATGAGCATGAATCAATGAGTAGGTCCGTTCAAGCAATTTGACTGGTTAAATGAGAAGAAAAATTTGGGAGTCTATAATTTAGAAAAGTTAAAGATATTAACGCAATGGGATAGTTATAGTTATTACATCTCTTTTTGGGGGGAGGGAAGCAGTCGGGATTAAGTGACTTGCTTAGGGTCATAGAGCTAAAAAGGGTAGACGGAATCCATATTTGAATTTGAACTTCAGACTAGTGCTCTATATACTGCATCATCTAGCTGGCCTATATTCCTGCTTTTAAAAAATAGAAAAAATATATATATAATCCATATCTAGAGGGAGAAAATGTCTTTTAAAAACAAATAAAAAATAAGATTTCCTGTAACAGACTTAGAGCAACTCACCACATAGAGGTTACCTTGACTTCATGCTATTATCAATTTGAAAGCTAGCTTCTTCATCCTTTTCCCACATGAAGCACTGAGAGGCCAATAACAACATATTTTGAACCATCATTTCCCTTTTTGCCTGCATCATACTACGGTTTAAAATGGGCCATTAAGGACCCCAAAGCCAAAGATCTGCTCTTTCCACTTTACTATTGCTCCAGAAAATGTTTTCTCTAAAAGGAATAAATTAAAAAGAAAAAAAAAAAAAAAACCAGAGTAGCTTTGATCCAATGCATTTTGCCTCTAATTCTCAATCTTGTATACAGACTATTATTTGCTTCCTCTGCTGCTCCTTCCAAGAAACTAAGTAATTTTAAGCAATTATAATCAATCTGGAAAATGTTCTAGGACCTCTACAAATGTTATGTTAGTTACATTTTTGCTAGAAAGCCATCAAAATAGAAAAAGAACTTAATGTGAAGTCACAGGATGTAGTTTCAAATCCTAACCCAGTTTGCTAATACTTGTTTGACTATAGACAAATCACTTTGCCTTCTCAGGTCTGAGTTGCCATACACAAATAGAAGGGATTATATAGATGAATCCTCCTGTCCTAAATTACCATAATCTGGTTTAACTTTAGCCTTCTTTCCATATACTTTTTAATTCATGTTTTCTAAGTTTACTTTCATGATGCAGACTCTCACATTGATATACATACAATTCTCTTTCTCCATAGCTCCAGTCCATAACTGCTAATTAACTTCTAGGTGACATCAGTCTGTCTAATTGCCCTTTGAAGCATTCCATGTACCCAAGAAACTCACCAATTTACCCATGTAACCTACATTTGTATTCCTGTTCCTTATGCCACCATCTAGTCTGGCTTAAAATCTAGGCATCCTCTTTGACTTGTCTTAATTTCTTCACAATGTACTTAGTTCTCAAGCCCATGTTGGTAGATTTTTGATCCCATAGGTTTATTAAATTATTCTCTCAGATTTTGGCAATGATTCCTCTGTTGGTAAATCTGATGATTATTCTCAGCTTCTCATAATTGTTGACCTTTTGTAGCTGTCAAAACTTTTGGCCAAACCTTCCTTCTGTCTATTCGATTTTCCCTTATCTTCTTCTTTGGTCAACTTACTCTGGTTCACTGCCTACCTGTTTGACACATCCAACTTAGTACCCTTTGCTGCTTCATTATCTATCTCAGTTCCCTTATTATTGGTGCCCTCAAATAACTTTCCTACACTTTGTCTTTTTTTTTTTCAAATTCTCTCGATTTCCTTCTGTCTCTTTCTCTCTTTTCCTCTGAGTTATCTCCTCTTCCTCATTTTTGAATTGTAACCTTCATGTAGATGATTTACATATCTATATATTCAGAATTAGTGAGTCTCCTAAACTCTAGTCCCTTATAGTCATGTTCTAGGAAAGACATCTTCAACTGAATGTTCTACAAGCACCTCCAATACCAAAACTGAACACCTTCCATCTTTAAATTTATCAATTTCTGTTGAATATCCTGCCATTATCACAGTAGCTTGAGTTTGTCTACGATTCTTCCTCATTTGCCTTCATCTAAATTGTTACAAAAGTCCAGTCTATAGCCATAACATACCTCATATTTAGCTCCTTTCCCTTGTCATTAGGCCCTTAACAATACTCAACTAGACTATTGTAATATCCTATTAAGAATCCCTGGCTCTGATCTCACCTCTTCAATATATCCTCTCATAGTTGCAAAATAATGTTCCTAAGGCATGGGTCTCCTTAGATCACTCTCCTCCTCAAAAAGCATCAGTATATATTTATTATCTCCTCTTACAGAAAAAAGAAGCTATTCTGCCTGATACTTAAAGCCTACCTCACTTGAACTCCAACCTACTATTTGTTTTCTTCATAATTCTGTGTTCAAAGCCCTGCAATTGAATTCCAACTTATCATCTCAGCCTTACCTCTATCTCTCCCAGATTTGATGTATTCAAACTATTTTTCACTTCCCATTTCTTTGTTCTCCTTGCTTACTTCTACCTACCAGATTGCTATTCTTCTTCCAAAGATTCACTCCAGAAGCTATTTCTTCTGATCAGCTTCCCTTGATTCTTCCATTTCCTTGTCTTCATACTGTTCCTTTGATATTTCCAGGACATGTTGTCTGCCCTTCTTTCACTCCCATCACTTCCCTTCTTGTATAGTAATTATGTACCTGTCTTATCCCTGCTACTGATATCTAATGTAAACTTGAGAATTCTGACAATGTTGGGTTTTCTCTTTATGTCTTTGGTGCGTAGTACTGGCCTTTCCTTGCACATGATAGATGCCTTATTTCAATTCTATCAGACTTTTCTCCTTCCCACACTGAAGAAATTCTGCTTCACTTAGAGCAATTATTTCTCTACTTTCCCACTTCCACTGAAGACTTCTCTAGTTCAGACAATATCAGCTTTTCCCTGAACTAATATAGTTATCTCATTGCCCACTCTCTTTCCTTGCTAACCTTTCTTTCACATTGGTTCAAAATAAACCTTAGTAATGGACCATTCTGATCACAAAATCCTGTTCCAAATAAGTCAGTGGCTTTTACTTCCTTCCAAATCAAGTATAAATCTGGCCTCACCCCATGATCCCTTGCCAAATTAATGTCACATTTTTATCTCCTACCACTTTCCTTTATATATTTGATGTTCGAACAGCACATCTATTCTTGGATCCCTTTCTCATCTTTCTCTTTCATATGCCTGCATCTTTGCTCACTACCTACCTCTCACCTGGAAGGAAATACATTCACAATGACCCATTTCTGCCTGTTCAAACTCCTCTATTTTTTCAATATCCAATAAATGCACTACTGCTTCCATGAGGCTTTTTTTTTGATTTGCAAACTGAAAGAACAATATAAGTTTTGATGAGTAGAAGGAAGATGAAGGAGATGATGATGATGGTTGTGATCCAAGTCAATTAATGTGTTCTCACACCACTCAATCATATCATATAATTTAAATAGCATTAGTAACATATATACCTAGTGATTTAAGATTTACATTTTACAAAGAGCTTATTTTGTCCTCACAACAGCTGTGGGGAGGATTTTTCAGATGAGGAAGTAGAAGCAGAAGTCCATAGATTTATTCAGCAACTAGTAAATGAAGCCTTATTTAAACTCAGTTATTTCTCACTTTGGATCTATTTTTTCTATCTCCTCTACTATGTTGCCATAACATTATTCATCTTTCCTTGGTACCAATTTCATTTTTTCCTTGCATTGTAGTCATTTTTAAACTTATCTCCTCTATTAGAGTGTAAACTCCCTGGGGATAGTTCTTTATTCCCAAGGCTTGGCAGTGCTTCTCACTTAGTAAACACTTAATAAATATGTATTGAATCAAATTAATGATTTCAGTTACAACCTCTGTACTTTTTCAAAAGCCATTTCTCAAATATGAAATGTTCTTTCTCCTCACTTCTGCCTGTTAGAACCCCTTGCATCCTTCATAATTTAGTTCATGCATCATCCTACATGAAGTCTTAGTATCCATTTCATCATGATATTATTTTTACATAGTTGTTTATTTACACACGGGCACCATAGAAGACTGCAGAATTTTTATTTTATTTTATTCTTTTCTTTTCTTTTTGAAGCAACTGGAATTCAGTGACTTGCCAAGGGTCACATAGCTAGGAAATATTTAAATGTCTAAGGTCAGATTTGAACTCAGATCCTCCTGAGTTCACTTTATTCTTTATATCCTCAATCCCTAATGTAATGTCATACACATAGTGCTCCCTTCCTTCTTCCCTCCCTCTCTCTCTCTCCATCTCTCTCTATCTCTGTCTATCTCTCTCTCCACACAATATCTATGTATCTACCCGTCCACACATTCATATCTACATGCAATGCATACATGGGTATATATGTATACATGATTACATATGTGTGTATTTATACATATGTGCCTATGTGCCCTGTGTGTGTATGTGTATATATATATATATATGTGTGTATATATATATATATATATATATATATATGTATATGTTCCCTCAATTGGATGCAATATGGTCACATAAAGTTTAAAGGAGAAATCCTCTGTGGGCTGTGAGTGCTAGCTTGGGTAAACTGTCCAATCCAGATACCTTTTCTGCCATCAAGGAATCTCTAAATTTTGTACACACTGGCCATTAAAAAAAAAAAAAAGTTTCCCCCCTCAGTTAAAATGCAAAGTCACTGTATTCTGCTCAGACAATTTTCTCAATGATAGCTTTCACAGGGAATGTGAAGAATAATTCATTTAATTGAAATTTAGAATGCTATAGATAGGCAAAAGTAATTACCTGAGATATAACCTAGCCAGGTACCTGAGAATAACATCCATATCATTATGAAAAGTTATATGAAATTACTCAAGACCACAAGCATTGGGGCACCCATTTACATCTTATCTACCACTCTCAGGGTGATATTGGATGTAAAAATAGGAGCACACCCTATAGAAATTGCAAGGCAGCCCTCCCATTCTATTCAATTCTGGTGAGATCCAACTGTGTCCAGACTCCACAACTTAAGACTTGGAAAAGAGTAACAAAGATAATTAAGGGGTTAGAAAATGAGAGCTGTGGAAGAACAAAAAAAGGTTAAAAAGATTTATATCGTTTAGACATGAGAAGAGATGCCTGAAGGATTATTAATAATGTTCTTATAAGTGAGGGGTGATTATCCAGAGTGTGGTAATCTTTTCATTTCCATGGAAAACAGAACAAGGAAAAATGAATTTTAGCTGCAAAACAACCCTGAAAATGAGGGGAAAAAGACTATTAATTACTAAATGGGCTCTCTTGAGATTTAAGGAAATTGCATTTCTGAAAATATTTTTAAAATGAGATCAATAATATCTATGTCCCGAAAGGAAGGGAGGGACTCCATGACCTTTCCTTGCTTATTCAGTGGCATCATAGAGAAGCACTGGCAATGCACTCCCTGCCAACATGAACCATGTAGTTTGAGGCTAGTAAGAGTCTGGGATAATAATATTCAAACTTAGGTCTTTCTGGCTGCAAAATAAGTGAGATGGACCTGATGGCCATTATCATCCTTATCAGCTCTCTATCTGTCATCCTCTGATGCCATTGAACCTTGGTTTATTAGATTTAGATAAGACTGAAGGAGGCAGTGTTTAAATTTGCAAATCGCTCTGCATGCACAATCTCATTTAGTCCTTATCAATATCCTGTGAAGCATGTGTTATAGGAGTTATTACCCTTCTTTTATACATAAAATAGAATCTCTGAGAAGTCAAGGAGTGTACCCATAGTCTTAAAGCTGGTAAATGTCAAAGGCACAATGCAAACTTCAGTCTTTCTAAAGCCAAGTGCCATGTCCTAATGTGCTTCTTATTGTACAATACTCCCTCCTTCCTTTCAGTCTGAATGAAGGGAGGTGAGAAAGACAAAGAGAGAGACAGAGAGACAGAGAGACAGACAGATACAGACAGAGACAGGCAGAGAGACAGAGACAGAAACAGAGACAGAAAGAGAGAGTCACTGCAAATAGTTTGAGCTAGAGCCGAGAAAAAAAATCTTCTTTTGATACATTTCTATCCAAATAAATGGATGCTTACAGCCAACTAAGTGGCATTCAACAGACAGTATACTTGGCAGCAATGAATGAGGATTGTATAAGAGTTTGTGGTCTCAAAGTTTTTGATCAGATAAAAATGACCAGCCTCCCATTGCCATAAACGTCACTATCAAAACATTACCCCTCGCTGAAACAAATCATGTTCATTATTCTTTTTAAATGGTTGCTCCTCTCATTCCCCAATTGTACATAAAACAATACCTTATTCCTTCTTACACTAATTCCCTTCTCCTTTTTCTTTCTCCTCATATTTCTCCTACTTTAACTTTTTTTTAATTTGTCTTCCATTTTTCTATCTCACACAAATCCAGACATGCAAAAACCCCTTTTCTTTGTTAAAATGTATAATTAAAAAGTTGAAATTGGGCATATTTGTATATTAATAGAAATAGAAAATTAGGAATCTAAGTCATAATGTTCATTCACAAGCAGCTGGTCCATAGAAGAGGATACTTCCTAAAAAGGGCCTTGTTTTTTAAGCCCTGTTTTTTTTTTTTTTTTATTTTCTTTTAAATATCAGCTTCAGAATGATAAGTACTTAACACAAGACAGGAAAAAAAAAAAAAGATTATAGCTGGAAAGAGAGCTTTATGGTTAGAACAAAAGAGTCTGTGGGCCTCTACTGCCAATTGAGAGTTTGTATTCCTAACTTTTTTATTCCTACCTTCCTATGAACACAATATTCTATTATTATCTCTTTTTTTTCTTTTGAAGCATCAAATCTGTTACTAGAATGTCACATTTGACCTGTTTTTCTATTCCACTAAAAGATGCTAGAAAATTGACTACTATCAGTTTGCCTCATTTCATTTATAATAAGACATCTAACTAAAATGATGTTCTTTCATGCTAATGGGAATATTTAAGCTGATTATTAACAGCAAAAACATGAGTGTGGAAAATTTCAACATCTTGGGGGTGACATGAAAGCTATATATTATGCATTTCCAAAGAAATAGCTAATATTGGAGGAAAGTGGATTCAGTTTCTCAAATTCTAGTGTTCTTTCCAATGTACAATGATACCCATCTAAAATAAATGTCTAAATAAATAAATAGATTCCAAATAAAGTTCAGATAGTACAGTGAATAGCATTCTGGACTTGGAGGCAGGAAAATTTGAGTTCAAAACCATATAAACTTACTAAATATGTAACCCTAAACAAGTGAGAACTTTCTCAGCCTTAGCATCTTCCTTTATAAAATGTCAGTAATGACAGTACCTGCCTCACAGGTTTAGTATGAGAACCAGATGACACAACATATGTTAGATATTTAGCAAACCTTAAAGTGTTATGTAAATATTAGTTGTTATTGTCTTTGTTAATAAACCCTACATAAGTACCACTTCCTGTTCAATAATAATTATGAATATGGAATAAAATTAACATTAAATATCTATCAATTAAAAAAATTAAAATTGATAAATTTTGTCTCAATGAAGCATTTTTAATTTACATTAAAATGTTTTATTGATATATTTATATTTCATTACCTCCATTTCTTTTTTTTTAAATTCAATTTTATTTTATTTTCAAATCTGTATGATCTCTCTACCTACCACCACCACGTCCAGTGAAGGAGCAAGAAAAACAAAATATGTTAGATATTGATACATAATTATTTAGCAAAACACACTTTTTCATTTGCCATATCAAACTGCCCCCTCTCACCCACTCCAATATCTTCATGTAAAAAAAAGACACAAACATCCAATATGCTATTAAGAACAAATTACACATGGGTATTTCTACTCATAAAGATAATAATTGTTTAGTTGAAATATGAAACCTCCAATAATATGCAAACAATATTGTTACACATATTGTTACAAATATTTTCAACAAAAATACATGTTTTCAGACTTTATCAGGAGTCCTCAAACTACGGCCCGTGGGCCAGGTACAGTAGCTGAGGATGTTTATCCCCCTCATCCAGAGCTATGAAGTTTCTTTATTTAAAGGCCCACAAAACAAAATTTTTGTTTTTAATATAGTCTGGCCCTCCAAAAGTCTGAGGGACAGGAACTGGCTCCCTATTTAAAAACTGGTCCCCTATTTAAAAAGTTTGAGGACCCCTGCAGTTTAGATCGTCTAATGTATCTCCCTTCATTTTACAGGTGAAGAAAGTCAAACACAGGAAAATTAAGTAATTTGCTCAGAAATTTGGAATGGGATTTTGGTGTCATCTAGTTTAGATCCTATATAAAAGAAAATCCCCAATTTACAGAATTAAGTGACTTAGCCAAAATCACATAGCTAGTATGTATCTGAGGCTAGATTTGCACTCAGAAAGTTGAGTCTTTCCTGATTTCAGACCTGGCTCTCTATTGACTACAGAGGAAACAATTGTTTAACCTCAGGATTCTGCCCAGGATTTTGGATTCCAAGTTTAAAATTCCTTCAATGGGATAATTAAAACCAAATTAGCTTAAATAGAGTTCACCTCACCTTTGCCCATCTTCACCTCTTATGGAATACACACACACACACACACACACACACACACACACAAACACATACACACACACTCTATCTATCTATCTATATACATATATATAGAGAGAGAGAGAGAGAAAGAGAGAGAGAGAGAGAGAGCCAAAATTTCATCCTTTCTTCATAATCTTAGAAAAGATCATTTTTCTGCTGACATAAAGAGTAATTTAAGAGAATTTGTTTTCCTTTACCAAAAGAACTATAAAAGGAACCCTATGCAATCCATTTATCAGTAACTCTTTATAGGCACTAACTCAAGTTTTATCTTTAGCTCATAAAATATACATCATCAAGCATTTATTAAAGGCTCACTATATGTAATGTTTTGGGGAGTCACTGGGATACAAAAATAGCCTATGACCTCAAGGAGCTCATATTTTAGGAGACAATCAGCCCTCTAAACAAGTGAGGGGAAACTAGAAAAAAATATTCACTCAGAAAAAGGGTTATTTTTTCCACAACTCTACCCAATACTCATTAGAATTGTGTTATCTCACTGAAAAGAATCATTTCCCTCTGAGATTAAATTAATGAGACAATAACACAATCATAGCCATTTCACATTTAAAAGAAAACTTAGAATTCCTTTGATTTAAACCAAAGGTCAGAAACTATGTTCTAAATGACAAATACTGGCTACCTGTTTTTTGTAACCTCATTTCTATCTCTCAGGTTACACAATAATAAATGAGGGGAAGGAAGTGGCCTACAGGCCAAAATTTGCTGGTTCCTGGTTAACTCATACCAGATAAATACCCATTTCTAGAAGACATGCTACAAGCAAATAACTAGTCTCTGTGTGAGGAAGGAAGTTTTCTCTGTTATCAAATATATTTTTGCCCCTTGGCATGTACCAACCGCTAGAGCCAAACTAAGCATATCCAACACCTGTTCCACATAACAGTCCTTCAAATACTTACATGTAGGAATCATGTTGCCTCTCTATCACCTTTAAGTTTGTTTGTTTTCCCCTCAAGATAAACATTCCTGGATCTTTCAAATGATGCTCTTTGGGGACAAACTCGAGGTTCTTTACCATTCAAGTCATCATTCTGTGAACATACTTCAGTTTATCAAAAATCCTCCTTCAGTTGCACTGGTTACAGCTTATCTGACCCTTTAGACATAGATAGACCAAAGAACATCGGAATTATATCTCTGTATTCTGATAAGCTATTGTTCTCTTAACCCTAACTAGGATCTTATTCCTTACTTAGATATCCATATCACATTGTTGAACTATATCAATCTTGCAGGCTACTTGAATCCTCATATTAGTCCAGCTGCTTTCTAATCATTCGGTCCCTCATCTTATTCTCCTGAAGTCAGATGATAAAATTTCATATGACTTTACATTCAACCCAATTAAAATTCATCTCCTTTGATATATTCTAACATGTTTAGCTGTCTGGACCCTTTGATATTTCAACTGTCATCTAGTATATTAGCAATCCTTCAAAGTTTTCAAGAAACTTACCTCTTATCTTTCTAACTTTATGATCTTTGACCAATAATTTCACTGCTTTTCACTAACACTTCCTCATTTATAAAATGGGGATAATATGTAATGACATACAGAAGACTTGTGTAAAATGCTTTGAAAACTTTAAGGCATTATCTAAAGCTATTGTTATTAATTACCTGCAGATATGATAAGAATATGTACTCCTTTTTCCAAGTCATTGAGCCATTGATAAAAAATGTTAAACAGCACATTTGACAATGTTGTCAAAACATTGGCGCAAGTTGGCCTCGATTTTAAAAACTGCTCTTCCAACAAACTGCAAGAAAAATTCTCTCAATCGTAATTCAAATATACAGAATATCAATACAAATATACAGAATGTTACTTGACCCAAGTAATTCTAGGAATGAAAGATATGGTACAAAATATTTCCAAATGCCCAGAGACCCCAGATTCATCCAAAGAATTCTTAATTTGGATTGCCATAATCCAGATCTCATGAGGCTTCCCAAAATTCTGTTTGGATCTATACTTATTCATAATATCTCAGTCCATCTTGTTTTCAGACTGTCCTCTCAGAATAATTGCTCAACTTTATACATGGGTACTTGGGGTTCCTGTGTAGAAAACTTTTTTTTTTTTGTCAGATTCCTATATAATGTAAATCTTCCTGAATCTAGATAAGAAGAACCATTTCCTTTCTGGTTCATTTTTGTCTACCAAATGCCCTAATGAATTTATAAAACTATTTCAGATTTGAGGGTTTGTTCTTATAAACAATATGAGCTTTCATGTTGAAGAGATTTCTGGGACCAAATGGAGAAAGAATGACATATAGCAAATCAAATGTAAAGCACAATAAAAATGCCAGCCACCATAAACATCATCCTCATTGTCTTCATGAGTATTATTTCCTTGTCAATGAGAATTATGATTAAAATGGATTTTTTAATTAAATAAAACATCTGTTTTATGTTTATTTTGTATTGAAAAATCTTTGTATTGATTGTTTTCCCACACTGAAGATAAGAACGATTTGATTTTACCTTTGTAAACCAGTGTATACTAGCGTGCCTGGCACATAGTAATTATTAAATGTTTTTAAATCACATTGAATTGAATGTTCCATCTTCCAATTTTTCTTTGAGCCAGTACTCCCTAGTTCATAGACCACTGCCAGACCTGAGTATCCCCAGATAATCTTAAACCTTAGGAAATGTTAAACAAATGTATGGAAAGAGGACAAAAAGGAGGTATAAAAATAATCCCCTATTGTACTTCCTAAACTCCAGGAAATAAAGGAGATTCAAACTAAGATCAAATCCATAATTAATTAAATTTTTCAATACTCATTCCCTTAATATGTCTTATTCTCTCTAACTCTATATCTGTCTGTCTGCTTCAGCTTTCTGTCTCTGCCTCTCTAAAGCATCTCTATTTCTCTGTCTCTTTATTTCTCTGTATCTACCTCTTTGTCTCTCACTGTTTTTGTTTCTCTGTCTCTGTTTCTGTCTTCCTGTCTCTCTCTGTCACTGTCTCTGTCTTTGTTTCTCTGTATGTCTGTTTCTCTCACTTAGTTTGATAAGGTATAGTCTATCATTGCTCCTTGACTTCATCTCATTTACTTAAAACTCATATTGGCAACTTTTTTTACATTCTCTCCTAATGTATTATAATTTGAATTCTAATCTTTAATTCCAATATTCATAACAAAATATATTCAGAGCACTAATATCACATAAGCAAGGAATTATTATTGCTAAAATTATGGTTAAAGAATGATGCCTTTTTTAAATAATTAGGATGATCATTGTTCAATACCTCTATACTTCTATATGATTTACGATCTTAATCATAATTCTTTTTTACTTCATAATTCCTTTTTCATTTTTTTTATTCTATCATATAGAATCTGTCATTTGGGTAGAAGAATTATTTTTATCATGTCAAACAAGCAATCTGTATGTCACAGTAGACTGGAACACAATGTATTTTCGTTCATGAAAAATTAGAGAAACCTGAGAGGAAGCTTTTTTTGTCTCAGTTTAAGGGAAAGGAGAATATTATTTAAAGGGTCTCAAATGTGCTCTTGCAAAGGAAAGGCAGTTTCTGTGAGGGTCAGGTTCAAGGATAAATAAGGACACTTCTGCAAAAAGAGGCAGGCTGTTCACTGTCAGATACAAATGATCCATTGAGAATGAAGAGGGAGAAGATTAAAGGGAAAAAATTTGGCCTGTCATGAAACTAAAGTAATGTATCAGACCTCCTACTGTTTAGATCCTGTATTTATGCTCTGAGGTTTAGCAGCCTTGAAGAGAGCCTCTATGGGACTCAGGGAAAGGAGAGTAGTTAATCTGTGAAAATGGGAATACCTCCCAGTAAAAGAGGATTTACCTTCTTTCAAACATACAAAGAATGGTAAAGATCACAGTTAAATTGATAGAATCTTTCTGAAAAAAATTCTCTAGGTCTTTCATTTTTCTGTACATCTAATTCTTGTTTTCATTTTAGAGTTCCCTGACTTCTACATCAAAGAAAAAGGGAAAAAAAACTAATCTAAAAACAAAACAGAGCACAGACACAGCATTCACCCCATGAAAATAAATGAGGACCACCTTACTATATTTTCTTAATGAATTCATCAATTTAGCTTACATTTCTGTTGGAAATTACTAAGTGTCAGCTATGAAAAATGTCCTTTATTTATAAAGCAAATTGTGTACATTACAAACATTCAGAAAGGTAAGCCACTCTAACACACTGAATTAAACAGTACTAGAGGGTTGTCCACCATCCCTGTCGATGGGAAGTGGGCAGCAAACAATTTGTACAAGTACACCACAATCAAGGACCGGGGAAAGTTAACCCTCAATTTCAAGTCTACTTTGAAACATCATTTCTTATGTTACTAAGAAAAAACAATAATCTGAATTAATGTAATGCTTTTCTTCTCAATATCTCAAAGTACTTCCCCTAAATGATCTCATCAATCCAAATGACATTCCCATGAAGTAAGATGAAAAGAAATACTACAGGTATTATTACTAAGCACTTTCCTGAACAATTTAGAGAAGCCATTATGACAGCCTGGCACTGAGTCCTGTATGTGTGTAGCTAACTGGATGGATGCCTAGTTAATTGATAATCATGAAGCTCTCTAATGGATACCACCGAAGCATGAGAAAAATTAGCTTTACAATCAGGCAATACAAAATCAAAAGCACATGCAACATTAGAGGCCATCCAGTAGACCTCCCTCAGTTTACCAGACACAGAGGCCTGAAGCAACAGTGATTTGTATAAATACCTATATTGTGAGATTTGTAAGATGCCTGGAGATCTTAAAAATCTCTTTCCCAAATTCTCTGTATAACAAGAGGTAGAAACTGTCTCCGTAAGAATTAATTAATTGTTTTGAGTTAAAATCTTTGTTCAAAAAGGACACACTACATTTATAAAGCATTGGTTTTGTTCTCCAGGTTTTTTCAATCATGACTGCCTCTTCATGACCTCATTTGGGGTTTTGTTGAAAGAGATACTGTAGTGGTTTGCTATTTTCTTCTCTAGTTCATTTTAAAAATGTGAAAACTGGGGTAAACATGATTGAATGACTCACCCAGGATCACATAGCTAGTAAGTGTCTGACACTAGATTTAAAATCGGGAAGATGAGTTCCCATGTCTCCAAGAAACTATCCATTGTATTACCCAGCTGCCCAATTTGTCTATCTGTAAAATTGGAATAATAATCGCATTTATTTCATTGAGTTCTTTTGAAAATTAAGAGTCTGTATTTATACAGTGTTTTCCAAATCTTAAAGTTTTACACACGTTTGCTATTTCTTGTCTGATATCAATATGAGAAAGCAAGCTAAGATCAAGTCATGTCAAAAAGTGATAGAAAGTTTTAAATGGGGAAATATGAAAAATATGAATAAAATTTCCCAAAAAATGTTTCTAGTCAATGGATGATACGGGGGATGTCTCACCAATTCTCCTAAATTCTAAAATACTCCTTAGACTTCTATAAGGTATTCAGGATCAACATAGAGTCAGCCTAATGATTCCCTCTCAATCTGGTGAATTACCGAGAGTTTCAGAATCATACTACTCAAACCAAATTATAGGATCTGACAACTTCAAGCCAATATTTATTCCAGTCCATAAACTCATTAGCAGATCAAGTAAACCAAGATGAAACCCTGATGCCTTCTCATCCCAAAACAGCTCACATAGGTTAATATAAACCAACCAGTATTAAAAATACACAGAAAATGGATCACAATTCCAGATGGCTTTAGGATTCATGATTCAAACCTTTTATTTTACAGAAGAGTAAACTGAGGCTTAGGGAGATCAATTGTTTTGTCCAAAATCCCATATGTAAGAAGGATAATGACAAATCTGATAATTAAATTCCATATTTACTGACTGCGAATACAGGGCTCTTGCCATTATGCCATGTTGACTATTATTCAGTGATTCCAGCGTTGTTTAATTTTAAATAATTCTTATTATGCAGAGAAGAAGCAAGTGTAAAACTATCAATTCTAAGTGGGACTTCCTGGCTGGTTCATATAGCCAATAACCCTTGCTTGCACTGCAATCCTAGCTAATCTGCCTTCAGCAGTAACAGCTGTGCTGTGTGAAAGCCCAGCTGCATCAGCACTGTGGCCAGCAGCCTCTTCTGGGCTTTGGTGCTGATACATTTTCTGAGAACTAGTTCACTATTCTTCTTGACTGATTCTACAAGTCCAGGTAAGAGAAAATAAATAAAGGGAAGGGAAATGAAAAATAAACTCAGGAAGACGCAAATAGTTTTAAAATTATTGTTACTGGGTTTTGAAAGAATCAAATCCTTTGGATCAGCCTGAGAATGAGCTTCCCAGCAAGAAGAACTACTCTTAAAGCCATCACTTCCCTGAGATCTATCTCTGTCTTTTCCATCTTCTACATTTATCTTTGAATCTCAAGGAAGTCTCAAAACAACTTACTATGTGACTTTTAAAAGATAATAAGAATTCATATGATACAATGCTTTCATTTTACAGATGAGTAAACTTCTCAGAGAGGCAATTTATTTTGCCCAAAGTCACATAGGAACAAAAGGAACAATAACAAAAACTGGAAATCAAAGACTGCATATACAGAGTTCTTGCCCTTAAATCGCCCTGACCATTAGTCCATAATTCCAGAATTGCACCATTTTTGGCACTACCTGTTGAAAGGCCAAAAATGTCACATCTGAATGAAGACTACATGAACAAAGCTATTTTTATTTTGCAAAAGAAGAGCTATATTTCTAAAGAGAGGATGGAGATTGAGAATGAATATGGTAAATCAATCACAGAATCAAGTTTTCACTCCAGAAGACAAATTTGTTTGCTGATTAGTCCACCATATAACCGATATTAAAATAATATCCCCTCATTCATATGACAAGAGACAAAAATGACCCAATCTCACTGCACTAAGGAATAGTCTCCTTGCATATTTTGTTTTCTTTCCTGCTCTGACTCCCTGTTGTTTTTTTTTTTTTTTTTGCTTTTTTTTCTCAAATCCCTCATCTTCATTCTCAGAGAGATTGATATGAAATATATAAAATTCCCTGAAGAGCAGACTCCCCAGAGGCAAACTGAATTACTATCTAGAAGTCTCAATAGAGCCTGCCTCTGCTCTCAGACTTTTATCCTCAGCATAGCAAAACCTAATTCCCAACTGAACTGTAAAGTTTCAGGCTCTATTCACAGGGAGAGAAACTGAGCATGTAAAACTAAATGGAAAATGGGCTTCCAATAGCAAACTTTAATGCCAACCTATTTAACCACTATTTTGCTAGCTCTAAGATCCAATGATTTATCTTATAATGTAATTCATAAATGATAAAGAATGCCACAAATATCTATACACTAAATACCTAAAGAGGAGCTATAGAACAACATAAAATATGCAAATATTAAACAGACTGTCTTTTCCATTCCAACCCTGCCATAGACCATGCTTGGTGCTACAAAACATAAGACATGACCTTTGTTCACAAAGCCTATGATCCAGTCAGAGAGAGAAAACTGACACAAAATCAAAGGATAATGCAAGATTTTCTGAGCCTCACTTCCATCAATTGGATATGGAGGATGTCCACTAGATGAACTTAAGAACTGTGACAAATTGAACCTTCTATAAATCTATAAGAATTTAATCAAAATTGAACCACCACTTATCAAATTTTTAGTATCATGAAATATAGGCTTGAGGTTAGTGTACATAGTGAATAGAGTGCTGTGCTAGGAGTTGAAACCAGCCTTAGACACTTAGTAACTCTGTAATCCTCTATCAAAAATTTAATAATTCATGCTCAACTTCTTCATTTGTAAAATGGGGGAAATAATAGCACTTATTTTTAAAGTTATTATGAGGATTCAATGACAACATATATAAAGTACATTACAAAATATAAAATTTTATGTAAAGCTAGTTATTATCATCATCAAGAGTCTGGGACTTCTTTCAGATTATCTGGATAGCATAAAGGGTAAATTTCTGGACTTGAAAATCAGTAATATCAATATTTAAATTCTACCTCTTGTATTCAATTGCAATCAATTTTTCTGAGCCTCAGTTTTTTTCATGTGTAAAATGGAAATAATAATAGCCCCTACCAAAAGAGGCTATTTTGTGGATCTTCTAAGGTATTGATTATACAGTGTCTTGCAAATTGTGAAGCACTATTTAAATATGGGCTATTATTTTTTTTGCATTAATATCTCCATATGGAATTCTGATTATGATATTTCGTAAGCTAGTTTTTTAGATATCTCTTTGTAATACCTTATAAATTTTTTTTTTTTTGCATTTTGATATAGTTCTTTTTTTTTTTTTTATTTAATAGCCTTTTATTTACAGGATATATGCATGGGTAACTTTACAGCATTAACAATTGCCAAACCTCTTGTTCCATTTTTTTACCTCTTACCCCCCCACCCCCTCCCCTAGATGGCAGGATGACCAGTAGATGTTAAATATATTAAAATATAAATTAGATACACAATAAGTATACATGACCAAAATGTTATTTTTCTGTACAAAAAGAATCAGACTCTGAAATATTGTACAATTAGCTTGTGAAGGAAATCAAAAATGCAGGTGTGCATAAATATAGGGATTGGGAATTCAATGTAATAGTTTTTAGTCATCTCCCAGAGTTCTTTTTCTGGGCATAGCTAGTTCAGTTCATTACTGCTCCATTAGAAATGATTTGGTTGATCTCGTTGCTGAGGATGGCCAGGTCCATCAGAACTGGTCATCATCTAGTATTGTTGTTGAAGTATATAATGATCTTCTGGTCCTGCTCATTTCACTCAGCATCAGTTCGTGTAAGTCTCTCCAGGCCTTTCTGAAATCATCCTGTTGGTCATTTCTTACAGAACAGTAATATTCCATAATTTTCATATACCACAATTTATTCAGCCATTCTCCAACTGATGGACATCCATTCAGTTTCCAGTTTTTAGCCACTACAAAAAGGGCTGCCACAAACATTCGTGCACATACAGGTCCCTTTCCCTTCTTTATAATCTCTTTGGGATATAATCCCAGTAGTAACACTGCTGGATCAAAGGGTATGCACAGTTTGATAACTTTTTGAGCATAGTTCCAAACTACTCTCCAAAATGGTTGGATTCATTCACAACTCCACCAACAATGCATCAATGTCCCAGTTTTCCCGCATCCCCTCCAACAATCATCATTAATTTTTCCTGTCATCTTAGCCAATCTGACAGGTGTGTGTGTAGTGGTATCTTAGAGTTGTCTTAATTTGCATTTCTCTGATTAATAATGACTTGGAGCATCTTTTCATATGACTAGAAATAGTTTCAATTTCTTCATCTGAGAATTGTGTGTTCATATCCTTTGACCATTTTTCAATTGGAGAATGGCTTGATTTTTTATAAATTAGAGTTAATTCTCTATATATTTTGGAAATGAGGCCTTTATCGGAACCTTTGACTGTAAAAATATTTTCCCAACCTTATAAATTTATAAGAAAATAAACTTGCTTTTTAGTGTTTGAATATATATATTTGAATAAAACTAATTAGTGAGAAATTCTCTTGTTCCCTCTCATACCCAGTTAAAGGTTTGTGTTTGTTTGTTTGGGGGTTTGAGGTTTTTTTTCATTTTATTTTTTGTTTTTATTCATGTATCTGCAGCTTCATCCTTCAATGACTAGCCTTCTAAGTTCTGGGAGATCAGCACACCTGAACTCACAGAGCTTACTGATTCCATTTCCTTTGAGCCCTTCTGCTTGGCTCTGGTCTAGCACTTATTGGCAGCCAAAACAGAGGTACTGGGAGTTGGCAAAAAAAACATGAGGTCACCATCTAGCCAAGCATCTGCTCTGGATTTCTGCCACAGGGGTCCTGCCTTGATTACTGGCTGGGAAAGTTCCCAGAATTCAATGTTTAGAGGACCCGAACATGGCTTTGAACCCAGAGTATATGAGATAGCACAGCTGCAACACAATTACATTTCACTCAGATTTAAAGGATGAATGCTTTCAGTCTTATGGAGACCATTCACAACACTTTTTTGGCAAGTGTGAAACTACATGTATGATGAGGTGAACCTCATTTGCCTCTGTAAATCATATATCTCATGTAGCTTCAACAAAGGTGTCTCCTCTGAACTTCTCTAGGCTTTCTGCACTGTGTTATAGTTTATTGACTTGATATTTCTGTAAAATTGTCCTTCAGTTATTGCATTAAGCATTTTGTAACATCTTTGGAATCAGAAACTTTTAGATTAGGAAGAGATTCTAAAAATGATCTAACCCAACCCATTAATTTTGGAAGGAACAGAGACTTAGAGAGATAAAAGGACAGAAGGAATAATAGAGCCAGGATTGAAAGAAGGTTTTCCAATACTTATTTCAGAGATATCTACATTTTATCACACTATATCCCAGAGATAAGTAAGAATAACTTTTAGAAATATTTCCCTTCTTTTTCTTTTCCAATTGCAAAAGAACAGTAATAACTACAGACCTCTAGGTGAACAAAGGGTTCATGATGCACCACCATAATAATGTTGTTTGTCCTTCATTCTCAAAGAGGACCATAATATTAGGGAAGTAGTGCCATGATATGCATGTAAATGGGATTTAAGTGAGGGAGGGCTGAGCAAGGTCACCTTCCTCACTTTCCCCTGCAAAGCCATCTGGGTCCAGTAGTAAGGTATATATTAAGATGACTGGAAATGGCCCTGGATGAAATGGGAGAGTGTGGCTTTTTTAAGCTCTTTTTTTAAAGGTCTTCAACAGGTCTCAGTTTGACTTAGTCCTCACATTTCAATGATTAAGGATAGGTAGCAATTGAGGCAAATAATTTCCTCTTTCTATGCATCATTGAATGGGTAGCTCAAAGTATTAGGGAAACTCAGTGAGATTGCTTGATGATATGATAGCTTTCATTTCTTTTTTTTACAAATATATGAATTTTTAGAATACCCTACAAGACATTAATATATGAAAAAACTTGAGAGCCAATACTCCTCAGCAGCCAGGAGCCCCCAATAAATTTACTATATCATGAATTTTCACAAATTGCTCCCACTTATAACAGATACACACAGACGATAGTGATGATTGAAAGGAACTAAAGCCTACCAGGTACACAAAAGGCCCAACCTGTCTGATCTAAAAAACAAAATCTATTATGCTGATCCATGGGGAAATATGTATATTTACAACACGAGCAAAGTGATTTGTTCACCAGAAAAATCGTAAGAGTCTTTACAATAGAAGAAATTAAAATTTAAATCTCCCTAACATTATATCCTCTTATTAACATGGTTCTTCAATACTCCCCAAAAGTCTATAAAAAGGAAAGGGTCCTTCTAGTCACCCTAAGGATCTCTTTTGTTGAGCTACACTCAATTGCTACACTCTCGGAATTTCCAAATGCAATGTCCATCTTCCCTACAGAATGGTCTTAGATATAGGACATGGTTCCTTTGTGGTACATAAATACCATGACTAAAAACCCTAAGACTTCCTTGAAAACAATTATTATGGCTCTGCTTCATTGTCAGGTCATTGTTTGTTTTTGATTTTTGTTTTTCTGTTATTAACTTACAACTAAATTGCCTGAAGCAATAGAAATTATAAGCACATTATGAAACATTGAAAGAAATTCTATTCTAAATAACTCTGTAAACATTATTAACCACCTACTGTGTTTCAGTCAGTACACTAAACACAGGTGATTAAAAAAAAAAAAGCAAAAGATAATACCTGCTCTCAGTGAACTTAGATTTATGGAGCTCGAACCTGCAAATAACTATGGTCAGACATGGTATATACAAGATAAATTGGAGATAATCAACAAAGAAAAAGGATTAGCATGATCCTTGTGGGTTAAAAAAAAAAAAAAAAAAGGTTTTCTGTAGAAAGTAGAGTTATTGCTGGGACTTAAAGCAGTCCAGGAAAGCTGGGAGGCAGAGATGAGGAGGAAGACAAATTCAAACATTTGGAATTGCTAGTAAAAATGCCTGGAGTCAGGAGATGGTGATTATCATGTGAGGAATAGCAAGGAGTCCACTGATGCGGTATTATAGAGGTGGGGAGGATAATTTAAGGTGTACAGAAACTAGAAAGAAGCATATTATGATGGGATTTGAATACCATAGGATTTTATCTTTTATTATGGAAATGATAAGGATCTAGTGGAGTTTGTTGAGTAAGCATGAAGAAGTGTTACTCAGTCATTTTAGGAAGATAACTTTGGAAGCTAAGTGGAAGATGGAATGGAATAAGGGGAAACTCAAGGAGACCAAGGAACAGGATATCACAATACTTGAGATGTGAGATGCTTTGGGTCTGTCCTATTAAGTGGCAGCTTCAAGGAGAGGGGAGACTATGCAATGTAGTTGATAAAGAAGCCCCTTTAAGAAGTGGAAATTGAATGGCTATCCATGAGTAGGAAGTGAACAAGTTATGGTATATAAATGTTATGGAATATTATTACTCTATAAGAAACAATTAGCAGGATAATTTCAGAGAGGTCTGGAGAGACTTGCATGAACTGATACATAAAGTGAGTAGAACCAAGAGAACAATATATACAGAATCAACAAGATTATATTATGATCAATTGTGACAGAAGTGAGATGTTTCAGGACAATTTCAATGGTCTTGTGATGAAGAGAGCCATCTGCACTCAGAGAGAAGACTACGGAGAATGATCTTGGATCACAACATAGTACTTTCACTTTTGGTTGTTGTTTGGTTGCATTTTGTTTTCTTTCTCACTTTTGTTTCATCTGATTTTTCTTCTGCAGCATGACGATTCTGGGAATATGTATAGAAGAATTGTATATGTTCAACATATATTGGACTACTTACTGTCTAGGAGAGAGGGTAAAGGGGAAGGGAGGGAGAAAAAAAGTTTGGAAGACAAGGTTTTGCAAGAGTTAATGTTGAAAATTATCTATGCATATTTTTTTAAATAAAAAGCTCTAATTAAAAAAAAAAAAACAAGCTTTAAAACCAGCAAGATATGAGTTCAAGTTTCATATTCAAAGATATTATTTGAGGATCCTGGACAAGTCAATTAATTTCTTAGTGCTCTAGTCAACTTCTTGAAATTTTAAGTTGCAAAGAAAACATTGATGTGCATTACAAGGGGTAATTTCCTCATCAGAAATTCCTTCATGTCAAATAAAATCACAAGTCCAATTCCTATTTTTATAAAACATTTCTCTAAAGATGATTTTTAAACTTTAACTGGAGCTACTTTTCAATTATGTGTATCAATGATCTATTGTATAGTAAGTATACAGGGTCTTTCCACAAATACTAATTCAATGCATCTCAGAAAGTTATCTGAGGCTCTGGGAAGTTTTGGTTTTCCTTTGGCCCCACTTAAAGAAAGTCAAAAATGGGATTCAAATCCAAGTCTCCTTGACTTACGCAATTTTCCCATTATAATGCATAAACTTTCATTTGGCATAGAGACAGAGATTAGATTAAAAATGAACTTGTGATTTCAGTGATATCCTCCATGAAAAAATTCCTTTTACCAAATTAAGTTGCATTTTCTCATCAGTGTATAACTTTGAAAGTTACTAATGCAGTTAAGAAGTTAAGTTACATGTGAAGGATCATATAACCAATATGTGTTGGTGGAAGTCATATTAAGCTTTTTTTATTAATCTTTTTCAATAGCTATGGACAAGATCAGCCTGTGTGTGTGTGTGTGTGTGTGTGTGCGTGTGTGTATGTATATTTCCAATACTTTCACCTATATTTCATATTTGAAAACAAAAAAATAATTAAACTATCTTTGATGAAGTATTTATTTTTGCTAAGATTTTTGGACAAAAGATTTTTGGACGAAAATAATATCAGTTATGCCTACAAAGAGCTTGCATTAGGGATACTATGACCTATACACAAATATGCATTATGCAAAATATAATATAACAATGGATTGGTTCAGATGAAGTGTACTGGTAAATTTTAAGTATGGAAAAGTCACATTCCACTGGGAGGAGCTCATAAGTGCTTGTGAAGGAAGAGGTTTCATTTGAACTAAATTAAAAAAGGATAAAATTATAAGAAAATTGTATCAGCAGGTAAAAATGAGGAGAGAATATGCTCTAATATGGGGGGGAGGGAGATAAACCTGTAGAGATATACAGATAATAGAGTAAGGATAAAGATTTGTAAAGATAAAGTGAACTGGAAAAAAAATAAAATTCAGTAAGGCAGATTAGAGTGATTTTGTAGATGCCTAGAATATCAAGTTAAGGGATTTTATTTCATTTCTTAAGAAAAAGGAAATTATTGAAAGTGTTTTAGCCTCTAAAAGAAAGAGAAGTAAGGACTATTTGACTAAAATTCAACAGTGAGAATTAGTTCAAAAGGAATAAGAATCTCCTTACAATTGAAATTTTCAATATATGAAAACAAAGAATTCCAAAGAGGAGAACAACAGGATGGATGCACAGAGAAATTGTCAATCAACTTAGGTAATAAATCTTTGTATATATTAAGTAAAAGCTGAGACACATACTAAATAGTGACTATTAAACAGTGTCACGACCCTATAAAAATAGTATCAAGGTGGGTAGGCTCTTAATGAACTAGAGTAGCAATTAAAACTCACGATAATGTCTTTTTGACATGATCAAGAAAAAGCTGAAAGTCTAAGACAAAATAAGATTGATGTTCACTATAAAATGGGTGATGACAATGAATGTCAAAGTTAAGAATACTTAACTCTTCTTCTATTTTCTCTGCCAAGACAAGAAAAAAATACCCACCAAAATGCTGATGTTTAAGATAAAAACAAATGATAAATGAGTACTAATTGATCTTTGATAAGGTCAAATTATGAAACTCAGATGAGCTATATCCCAAAGAGCTGAAAGAGTCGGGAGAATAACAAATATCATCCTTGACCTAAAAGATTTCCCAAAAGCCTTAGTAAAGTTTTGTATTTTGATACCTTTAAAACTGCACTAAGATTTTTGGAACAATCTGCATTTAGTTTTGACTAATTTTTAAAAGACATTACAAGGCAATCATTCCATTATATCAGTGAATTTGACTTCAATTTCTGATGAAATGTTTTAATATATTAGTAAAGTGATTGTTAAGAAATATTTAGAAAAAGAAAACGGGGACTATAAGAAGCCATAATGGCAAATCAGAAATGGCTAAACTCATCCTCCACCACAGAATATCACCTACTTGAGGATGACAAGAATAAATGGTTTAAAAAAGAATAGACATCGGGCAGAAGTAGGTTTAGAGTAGTACTTTACATTATATACCACAATATGTTTCAAATCTATATTCTACTTGGATGTAAGAGGTTACAATAAAAAAAAAAAAAATAGAGAGAGAGTGTATGGGAATAGCTTTTCTGACTAGGAAAACCAAAAAATCCTGAACCAAACAAGGCACAGTGTAAATCATTAAAAAGAAACATTTTAAAAAGAAAACACATGAAAACTGAAGAAAGCTAGCATTAAAGGATCAGCTGTCATTTAGGAAAAGGGTGGAGAGAATTTATCAAATATCTCTTTAAAATGGGATACAGATGTAGAGAATTTATAGTGTTTTCAAAGGAAGTGCAAACAACTAAGAATTGTTTTGAAATGTTACGCAAGTCTTTAATTGTAAGAGAAATAAAAATTTAAAAAACTATGAGGTTCCACTTCACATTCAGAAAATGATAAAGAAAAATGAAAAGTAGTCTAATGTTAAAAGTGCTATGGCACCTAAACCTTTAGGTGCCTATAGGCACCTAAACTCATTGTGCGTATGTGAATTGATTCAAATTCACATTCAGCAAAATTAATTTGGAATTATGAAGGAAAAATAAACAGATTGTTTCTTTTGACTCATAATTTTTACTGCTCATTATATAACCCAAGATCAAGGTCAATAAATAAGGCTACTTTCAAATAAATGCTACAACATATTCATAGCAGCATTTTTGTAATGATAAAAAGAAATGTAGTGGACATTCATTAATGAGGAATGGTCAAAGAAAATGGGATACATCAATTTACTAGACAAAATAGAAAATACAGATATGATCAATTCAGAAAGACATGGGGAAACTTGTATGGACTAATGAAAAATTAAGTAAGCAGATCCAGAAGAAACAATATATGAAATGACTAGAAAAAAATTTAATTACAAAAATGAAATAAATGCTGTGTAATCATAATGGCAAATCTTGGCTCCTAAAGATATATGAGATAATATGCTATTATCCTTTTATTTGTATGCCCTCAAAGTAGTTGCTATGTAGGAAGGTTTTGATTTTTTTTTTAATAAGGGCAAAATCACTGGGTAATAGCAAAAGAGAGAGTAAAGGAATATATCCAGAAATGACATCCAAAAAGCCTGCATGGTTTTTAGCAATAATAGGTCACAGCAGACTTCCTTTTCAGTAGAGTTATTAGTTGAACAAATAATAGGAATGGTCTAAGGAGAGTTTACCAGGATTGTAGTAATGTATTTGATAAAATTTCATAGGATCTCTGTGAAGATAAAGATGAAAAGATCTAACCCTAAAATCAATGATAGTCAATCAGCATTACTATGTACTAGAAACTGCTAAGCACTAAGGTTATAAAGACAAAGTTAGTCCCTGCCCTCCAAAGGCTTATATTCTAATGAGAGAGAAAATATACAAAGAACGATGTGCATAAAGGTGATAAGCATGAAAGAAGAAGGAAATCCCAGAAGAAGCACAGTAAGGATTATATGTAACTGTTTACATGGCAGTGCCCAAAGAGCAATCATTAATTATTTGATCTCAGCTTCAAAGCTTCTCTCTAGGAGAATACTCCAAGAATGTTTTTCTTTCTAGTCTATTTTACATTTATATCATTAAGTTTAACAAACTTGTATATAGAATTCTTATCAAATTTGTAACTGACCTGAGACTGGGAGAAATAAACAAGACACAAGTATCCAAAAATATCTTAACATCCTCACATGGGAATAAATTTAAAAACCTGAATTAATTTAATGTATTATTCTTTTCATGTTTTGATTTTGTATTGCTAGTATTTTGCATAGTGCTTATCACATTGTGTTTAATCATTTTTTTCATTCGTTAATTCACTTCATAGGGATAAATGTAAAAACTTAGATTTGTGTTACAAAAGAAAAAGCTTTCATAATTACATGATGGAGCACTAGTGGTTAGGCAGTAGTTCATCTGAAAAAGATGTTAAAGTCTGGAGTAGTATTAGTGGATTGTAAATTCAATAATGGAGACAGTGATTCAGTGGATAGAGCACTGAGCCTATAGTCAGGAAAACCTTTGTTCAAATCTGACCTCAGACACTCATGGTGTGAACCTGGGAGAAACACTTAATCTTTGTTTACTTTAATCCACTGGAGCAGGAAATGACAAAGCATTTCGGTATCTTTGACAAGAAAACCCCACCTGAGCATTATGATCCATGGGTCACAAAGAGTCAGACACAACTGAATGACTGAATAACAAATTCAACATGTAAACTGTGCTGTATAACAGTAAAGAAAACTAAAGCAATTTTAAATTTCATTGAGACACATAAAATATCCAGGACTAGGACAGTGGTAGTCTCTTTTGAGTGCTAGTTTCATCAAATGACTATTTCAACCAGATATTTTAGGAAGAACATTGACAGGCTGGAGAATATCTTGAGTAGGATAATTGGGATGGGTGAACTCCAGATCATGACATTGGCTGAATGAATTGGACAGCTCACAAGAAGAGAAGATTGTGAATGTCTATGATTGTTGTCTGAAAATAGATGAAGTGATATCATATGTAAGAGGGATCAAGAGACTTCTGATTAATGAGATGAAGCTTTAAGTTTAATTGGAATAAAATATGTCTAAAAAACAGAGCTTTTCCAAAAACAAATTGGCTACATAGAGAGGATCCCTCTAGTTTGATTTCTGGGGCAAAGGCTAAATGACTACTGGATAGTTCAGGATTCCTCTTCACATATGAGTTCCATGAGTCTCTGTGGCCTCTGAAGCTCTATGATTCTGTTTGTAAACAAAGAATGGAATTGTACTGAGTAGACAAGAATTGGAGGAGGCTCTTACAATAAAAGGTTCAACATAGTACTCTTCATAGTGCATCCAGCACGTATCTTCTGCCATAGAAACTCTACTACAATGTAAGTGCTTTGTGGATTTTCTCCTGACAGCACCTTCACAGAATGTTTGGAACATAACAAGCTCTCAACCAAAAGTTTTTCAGTGAATTTTCCAGAACTCATTATGATTTCTTCTTTTAAAATTTAAAAGTACCATTGTTATGGGAAAATGTGCATATGTGTGTGTGTGTGTGTGTGTGTGTGTGTGTATATATATATATTCACCATAACAAGCTATCCCACATGAGCTCTTGTGCCCAAAATACAACCACCAATCAATAAGTGTCCATATTTCTCATAACAGACTTCTCTGAATTTAACTAGATTGGTCCTTGACCAATAGTTACACAGTCCATCACAGGACATGGAATCAAAATATTTCCACCCTAGGAGAACTTTCCACAGACTAGATTTTTAGCATTGCTTTCAAGAAGACTGGCTCAACCTTCACCCCATGATAAGACCTTGGAGGAGAACTGTAGCAGAGATTCTTAAGAGAGAACACAGATAGGAGTTTGGTCCATAGACCAGACTATTGCCCAACTATCCCTCTGCAATAATACCCAGAAAAAGCAAAACAAAATTGATTTCTTTGTTTATATGAAAAGGGCAGTATACTTGTCAAATACTGGGTATCTTTTTGTTTGTTTGTTTTTTGCTGAGGCAATTGGGGTTAAGTGACTTGTTCAGGGTCACATAGGATGTGTTAAGTCAGATTTGAACTCAAATCCTCTGGACTTCAATGCTGGTGTTCTATCCACCGCACCACCTAGCTGTCCCCCATACTGCTTATCTTAAGTACATTGGCTGCTTCTTTCCCCTGAGTATGTCTCCACCCTGGGATTAAATAGATTTTTGATGAATATTTTCATGGTATTGACAAATCATTAAAAGTCTGAGCCAGGATGTTTATTTTCTTTCCAGCTTATCTTTTGTTCTATCCCATCTATGTATCAGATATTGTTTTTCAGTCATTTTTTAGTATTGTCCAACTTTTTTTTTTGTCCCATTTGTCCCATTTTCTTGAGGAAGATATTGAAATGCTTTGCCATTTCCTTTTCCAGATCATTTTGTAGATGAGAAAGTGAAGCAAACAGAGCTAAGTGACTTGCCCATGGTCACATAGCCAGAAAGTATTTGAGGCTCAATTTGAACTCAGGAAGATGAATCTTCCTGACATCAGACCCAGCATTCTACCCACTGTGCCCTTTTTCTTCCCCAGTGCACTAAGTACATGCTCCTATTTAAGTATAAATTTGTCCAACAATCAGCAAACCCCACCCTTACTGCCTCATTTTCTACTTTTCTTTTATTATTTTCAATCATTAGAATATGAGCTCTTTGAGAGTAGCCATCATCTTGTTTTCTTGGTCTTTGTATCTAAACAGTACTCGAACATAGTAAATGTTTAATAAATGTTTTATAAGAAGAAAAAGGAAGTGGAGAAGGATTATTTGAGCACCTATGAGGTGCCAAGAACTGTGCTAAACAAATCTCATTTTACTTTATGATCACATTCCAAGACCACTCCTCTTTTTTCATTCCTCTCTTTTCTGGCTATTAGAAGGCATCTTGTTTTCCAGAATTATGGCCCAGTAAGCAAGATGTACCTGGACTTGGCATAACAACAGTCCTTTATGCTCACCTTCTGGATGAACTCTGCTGCCCCTAAATCACAGAATTTACTGAAATCAGCCCCAGAGTGCTCCCTGACCTTGAACAAACACCTACAGGAACCACATTCTTGTCATGAAGTTAGTAATAAATTTTGTCACTAAGAAAACTTGCCTCATTGTTAGTAGTCAGAGCTGTGGTTACACTTCACTATTGCAGTTACACCTAACTACTTAGTTGTCTAGCCACAAGTATATGTCCCAAAGCTTAGTCTCACTGCTTTCCATCTCCTTGGCCTTAGAGGACAAGAACATGTGTCTAGTTTCCCTCCTCCAAGAAAATTAAGAAAGATTTTTTTGCCTCTAACCTCCATGAGCACTTGGGTAATTTATTTCATTTTTCAAAACTGACAATTGGTATAAAGTTTTTGCTATTATCTTTGTGTCTTTTTTTGGTCAGAGCTGACAATTGGTGTAATAACTTCTGTGTCTTTTTGCTTTATTTTATTTTATTTTTCAGAATTGACAGTTTGTATATAACCTCTGAGAAGTCTTTGATATTTTCAGGGTTAACAAACCCTAAAAGGAAAATGTTATTATTATTCTTATTTTTGTCAAAGAAACTGAGGAAGACAGAAGTGACTTGTTCAGGTTCACACAGATATTAACTATATGGGATCAGAACTAAATAAGTCTCCTGTCTCCAAGCTCTGGTCATTATTCACAGTGCCACTTAGGTACCTCTATCTAACTGTCTGTCTGTCTGTCTACCTGACTGTCTATCCTAGATTTGGGGTTTAATTGGGTATGAAGTTCATAGACAAGAAAAGTCCCTCTTCCCATAAAAAGAAGACCCTTCTCTGGAACTTTTAGTCTCAGTTGCCTAGAGTCCTGAGTAAGATTTTAACTGATATACCCTATGTCCCACCATCAATATGCATCAAAATTGAAATTTCAACCCACTATTCCTGACTCTGAGTCCAATTCTCAATTTTCTATAGCATACTACCTTTTATACATTGGTAAGTACATTCAGTCTCTCATAGAAAAATAGGGGAAGATTTCTCAAATATACTTACTACCTCTTAGCCCAAACCAACATAACTGTTTTTATTTTATGTTTGTCACCTGTTTACAAACAAAGAGATGATTTAAAGAATGGGAAGCCTAACTAAATGGTATCATGTACACATACTAGTTCTAAGTCCCTATAATCTCACTTACCTCCAAAAAAATCTCCGGGCTGCCAAACCTTGGCCAATAATCCAAAGAAAATCATTGACAATCTGTCATCTGTCCCAGGAAGAGGTCACATCCATTCTCATCTTCTTCACAGCGCAAGTCTAACAGATAACATTTTTGTTCTGATCCTATAAAAGCACAGATGAGAGGGCTCAGATGAGTCAAAACCTCAGGACCTCAAAGAGTGTCACTTTCATAACAGATAGAACATGGAGTATTAACGTTCCTCAATAAATCTTCACAGTAGCAAATTCTTATAGATCATAGAGGTCAATCTCTCTCTCCCAACTTGTGCTCAAAATGAAAGCTATCCTATATCTTACTTATTGTGTTGGACCTTCAGCTTTATGGTTCACATTTTAGACAATCAATTGTATTATGCCAGGAAGCACTGGGCTTAGGTATTAGCATACTCTTTATAGTTCACATCCTACCTTCAGTCACAATTGATAATGAGACATAGACTTCTTTCATCTATGCACATTTCAGTACTATGATTCAATTTCATTCACTTGTCATTTTCTGCTCCAGAGACACCCTGAGGTGGATTAGCAGAGATTTATATGTCAGAACTGAGGTATATGCACAAGGATGCATGAGAAAGTCAGGTACAGCTCTTCCCTGCACTGTACTTCCTTGGTAAGAGAGCTAGGAACCCTTCCATTTCAATTCTACAAGAATCATTTCCTATTTTAAGAACATCAGGCTATTAATGCACACTCATTTATTAAGTTTCAACTATGTGCCAGGCACTAGGTAAATCACTAAAGGTGAAAAAGACAAAAATAAATTATTCCCTGCCCTCAGGGAACTTTCACATTTCATCAGATAAGATAACTTTTACATGTAAAATGTATATGGATGGATATTTGTGACTATGTTTAGTAATTTGTCTGCAAATTATACTTTTAGATGCCTCTAGGACTAGGAAGTGAAATTATTTGCCCATAGTCACACAGCTAGCTACCATATGACAAAAATAAGCCTTCAGTTCACTTCTCCTTGATTAGGAGGCCAGCTCCCTATCCATTATACAACACTGTCTCTCATTTCAAATATATACAAAATAAATCCAAGATATTGGGAGGAGGAATTAATTAGTAGCTTATGCCATCAGGAAAAGTTTCATGAATAAGGTGGTACTGACTTTTGAGAGAATCTAAATTCAAAATTAAGATTAGAAAAAAGATCTATAATAATCAAGAAACATGTTTTTTTGATCCATAAAATTTACTATTGCTCGTGTGTTGTTTTGCATATTCATACATGCACACATGTATCTATGTGTCTATCTATCTGTCCACACACACACCCATACACATGCACTAACATATATAGATATATAGATAGTGATATATCAAAGGCCATATATTTAGGAAAAAATGCCTGATGTCATCTACTCATAGGATCATTGACTTAGAGATAACTTAGCCTAAATCCTTCTTTGTCAATGAGTAAACTGAGTCACCAAAAGTTAGCTGACTAGCACAAATTCAGAGAAGCAATTTTTAATATGCACACATGTATCTACATCTATATTTATCTACATACACACACACACACACACACACATACACATATAGATGGTGATATAACAAAGGCCATAGATTTAGAAAGATGCCTGAAGTTATCTACTCATAGTGTCATTGACTTAGAGATAATTTAGCATAAGTCCCTCTCTTTGTTGATGAGTAAACTGAGTCAGTCATCAAAGGTTAGCTGACTAACAAAAATTCAGAGAAGTAATTTTTAGTATAATTGGTATTTTAACCCTCAGTTCTCCCCCTCCCAAGTTCATCAAGATTTCCTCTTCACCACACTGGGTATATATCAGAATGCAGAATGAGAAAAGACATTTCCCAAAACATTTCTTCTCAATACAGAAGAATGGAACTTTGTAATATACTCTACTTAAAACTGATGTCCTTTTCACACAGAATCACCTAAGGTACTCTTACCCCCCAATAAAATACATGTCTCTAATATTATATTCTGACAGTTTGAAAAGTACAGTGCTTCAGGGCTCTCTAATTCTCTTGGTGTCAGTTTTGGTGAGTTAGTCAGTCACAAGTTAATGCCACATAAGTATGATATCAGGAAATGGGAATTTCATGAGTTCAAATATATTATATTGCTTTCAGAGTTCAAAAGCCTGGTTTTTTTGTATCAAACTAACATTGATTTATAGAAAGAAAATGCACATTGAAAGTAACATGTGTGGGTATGAAAAGTTAATTCTAACAGAAAAAGGAGCAATAGCACAAGTCAGAGAGATGCCAAATGGAGAATAGCCCGAGAATTGCAGTTATGTCCATCTGGCCCAATGTCAACCCCATTCAGAAAGAACCTGGTGTGCTGATTCAAAATGAAAGTAAGTATCTGAAACAAATAAGTGAATATATTTTTTTCCTAAATGTTCTCTGACACAATCTGTTATGCTGCTTGGGCTGCCTGATAGAATATCCCAGTATGACAGCAAAGTGACATGTCAGATGTGACACAAAGCCACAGAGCATACAAGAAAAGCTTCACATATAGAATCATCTTCTGCCTGTAGCAGACATTTAGTCATTCAGGATTCTGATCTCTCGTTTACATAGAATGGTTGCCTGGTAGGGCCCCAGAAATGAATGTCTGTTTCCTTTCCCATCATGAAATCCATTATTTTATAATCCAATATTTTATAATCAAGTTTACAACATTTTCAATAAAGATTTGCATTATTTTGATTAATGTTTTACTTTTTTTTTAATCCCTATAATTTCCTCATGGCTCCTCCTGACCATTTGAATGAATGATTTTAAAACCATTTACTAAATATTAAGTGACAGCAAATAATGATGATGATAATAACTAGAATTTATGTAGTAGTATAAAGTTGGCAAAGTTACATATGTATAATATGTAGAGGAATCTCTACTTGAATACAGCAATAAACATATGAATATATGTGTGTGTGTATATATATATATATATATATATATATATATATATATACACATAGCCTCATTTGTACTGTACTGTTCAATTTTGATGCTATTATTAGCCCCATTCAGCAGATCACATGATTGAAGCTGAGTTAGGATAAGTGACTTGCCCATAGTCACAAATCTAGTAATAAGTGTCTAAGGCAAGATTTTAACTCAATCTTCCTGGCTCCAACCATATCGCACTACCTAGTAACATAGAAGAACATTTCAACATGTGCTCATCAAGATATTAATCATGTCAAACATTAGATATCACCTTTTATACTTAAAATTGAATGAGATGAGGTGAGATCTTTCAAGACAGCTGTGAAAATCGAGTAAGGCTTCATCTACTTCAGAGTTTGAGTAGGCCTGAAGGACTTTAGGCATTGAGTCAAGGGTATACTTAAGTCCCCTTCCTGCTGTCCTCCTATGACATCAGTGTCTCCCTATTTCAGTCAAATATGGGCAATTATGTACTTATTGGTCAAGTTCAATTTCTTGGGTAGTTCCCGAGTTTAGAATGTAAGATCCTCAGCCAATAAGGATGAGGGTCAGTGGTGGAAGGGGGTATTTGCGTTAGGGATTAAAAGTGTTGACCCTGCCCCCAACGTTGCTTCCTCCCTTCGATTGTCTGCTTGATGGGTGGGACACCCTTCTCTCAAAAATGTATAATAAACTTTGCTTTGCTTCTAGAGATCTCTCCAGCTTTTTTTTATTAAGTGGTGACCCCTCACCATTTCTGAACCACACAAAATCTACCACCTTTCTCTCATAATGTAGGAGGTGTGATTTATAAAAAATCTTCTGACTTGACTATGAATCATTATTGATCAGAGTTCTGAAGTTTATCAGTCTTATTTTCTTTTTTAAAATCATTTTTTTTTATTTATTTAAAATTAAATACAAAATTTTAAAAAAATAGTAAAAGACAGTAAAGGGGAAAAAAGAAAGAAACCAAAATAAAACATTGTCATATGCTCAGGAGAACATCAAGTAGTATTCAAAATATGTGATAGTAAATCAAAAAAACAAATATAATGATAGAAGAGATTATATATCCATGACTATCCATCTTTTCTTTGCTTCCTTGTAGGTTATCATTTTGTTTTCTGCTATGCTCTTTTTATTTTATTCTTTTTTTCTCTCATTCATTTCCTCACCTCCCCATGTAGTTATGTGTGGATAGATATAGATATAGATAGATATACATATACATATATAATGTGTGTGTGTGTGTATATATATATATATATATATATACAAATATATATGCATTTATGCTTATGTAGACAAGCATCTAAAGCTATATTAATATGGATGAAATATGATTTCTCTGGTGATTGAAGTTTTAAATTTGACTTTGTTTGAGGACAGGGATCACTAGCCACATTTTTTTTCTATTAAATTCTACTACTGAAGCTTATTATAATCTTTGTGCATATCTCTTATTTCCTGCTATCTTATTTTCCTTCTATCCCTGCTAATCCCTCTACTTTAATTCTACTCCTTAATTGACCTAGCTAAAGCTTCCCCACACCTATGAATCTCTCCCTGCTCTTCTTTCCCCTGCCTTTCCTTCCTTCTTTATCCATTCCCATTAACCTACAGACGTTATCTCACTCCCACCCTTTCTATCCCTATTAATCCCTTTCCCACTAATTTACACATCTTGTCCCATTGCCATAAATATACATACTTACTCCATCTTATCCTTTCCCCTCCCCCTTCATTTCTCCATTTTATCCTTTTCCCTCTCTACTTATTTCTTTATAGATTTGAAAGGGTGACATACCTTCTTGGTATATGTATATGTGTGTGTATAAACACACATGTATGTGTATATGTGTATATATATATATATATATATATATACACATACATAAACACACACACACACATATATATATATATATATAAAACATCTCTATTTAACCCATTCCTGATGTGAGTAAATTTTCAGAACTACCAGCGTTCCTCTCCCTTCTAATGTCTCTGTGTTCTTCTTCCTTTGAACCTCATTTGGATAGCATGGTTACTATTTTTACCTTCTCCTAGACAATTTTGCTTTTTAGAGACAGAAAATACTTAGGCCCAATTTTTTTAAATTTACCTAATTACTGATGTCAATAATAATCATTTGTTATACATTTCCATATTAAAAATATAAACAATTTGTCCCTGTTGAGTCCCTTGAAACTAATCTTTGATATCGGCTCTTACACATTAATTTTCCTCCTTTTCTAGTTTGTTAACTTTTTATTTTTTGCTTTTATTTTTTGAATAAATCTCTTTAAGTTTTTCCTCATTTTGTCTCAGATTTTTGAAGCCTTTTTTGAGTTATTTGGAACAGAGAATCATGTCTCAATTCCATGTTAAATGATAACACACCATCCAATAAAAGTATAAAGCATTCCAAATAGCAAATGCTTAAGGACACACATGTATACATAAATATGCACATATGTACTTGAAGAAATATGTGTATTTCTCTTTAATTGAGGCATTTAATATATATTTTAACATATAGCTGAACGAAGAAATAAATTATTGTCTTTAGAAATCTCAAAAGAATAATGTCCTTTTTTCTTCCTATCAATCTGTGTCTGTGTGTTTGTGGTTTTTTTTTTTTTTTCTTTCTCCATTTCTCCCTTTCTTCCTCCCGTCTTTACCATCCTAACAAACATTCTCTTCTTCTATTTGTCTTTCCTGGAGAAGAAAATCATTGTTTTCCTGTGAAGCTTTTAAAGATGAATGAGGCAAATAAAAGCTTAGGCCCTTCTGCATCTATGGAAATCCCCAAAGGTATAAGCAACTTTTAGGCAATTCTCAAATAATGGAAATTACATGAGAAGGGCAATATTTTACATTTGTTTCTTCTTTTAGAAGATACTTTCAGCTGTATTATCTTTTCCTCAAAAAGAGACAGCTATTACCAGACACTGTTTACAAGTGAGGAAACTAAACCTTTAAGAGGTAATTATTCACCTAAGTTTACTCTGCGAAAACATGACAGACTCAGAACTCAAACTCAGATTTTTTTTTTTAATTTCTTACCTAATACTATTTCCAGCCCCCTGTAATAGTGTCTCAAATCCATCTGTAAATGGCCTGTTTCTCCTTTGAATAACCCCAGCATAAAATGGAAACTCCTCATGAATTAACCACCTTACAATATTCTTAAAAAAAAAAAAAAAAGAATTTTAAAAGATGCATTGTGATAATGATGGTTTCATTATCAAAGAAGTACCCCTTCTTTTTATTTTAATAATATTTTATTTTTCCAAATACATGCAAAGATAGTTTTCAATATTCATTTTTGCAAAACCTTATGTATCAATTTTTCTAACTCTCTTCCTCCTTCCCCATGACAGCAAGCTGATATAGATTAAACATGAGCAATTCTTCTAAACATATTTCCATATTCATCATGCTGAGCAAGAAAAAAATCAGATCCAAAGGGAAAAAACTATGAAAAAGGAAAAAAAAAAAGAACAAAAGGTGAAAATACTAGGAATATTCCTTCTATGAAAAGAACTTAAGTTTTTAATTTACCATACGAAATGGTAGAATCTGGTAAAGATGAAAGAGAAAGGCCCAAAACAAATCCCTGCTGTCATATTTCTACATATGAAGGAATATATATTTCAATAGATTTGTGATTTTTATCAATGAAGGTATTCTTTTCATTGATAAATACTACAATCTGTCTATCTTTTTTCATCTTGTACAATTCTTTGCTTTATCACCCATTATATTGTGTAGAAATTATCTACCCAAAGTGCGGAAGACTCTCTTCCAGATCCTTTAATATTTCCAGGGCATCAGTGTAGCACTAGAGGATCCTATCTCTCTTTTTCACAAAAAGCAGACAAATCTAATAACTGTTTATCAATCCTCAGTTTTCTTTCTCTCTCTGAATCTTGATACCTTGATAACTGTCTCTACTATTTTTTCACAACATATCAAGGTGATTGTTGACTTGTTTAGGAGAAACCTACCAAATTATGGATCTTCTCTATTGCAATGTGTGTGTGTGTGTGTGTGTGTGTGTGTCTGTGATTTAATTGGTATACACACAAACACACACACAAATATATTGCAATATGTGCAAAGCATGCTACAACCATCTTGGTCAATGTTTGTAGGATTTATAGTGATACCTGGAAAGTAAAAAAAATACACACACACACACACACACACACACACACACACACATATATATTGTTGTTGTTTTTTTCTTGTTTCCTTTTGGAACAAGATACAATCAGCTTTTTTGTTCACCTTTAACTCATCTCATAGCAGAATCTCTAAAAATGTCCATCCATTTCAATTTGACTCCATTTTATTCTTCTGATTTCATTTTGATTAAAAATGTTTAAATTTAAGTGTTATAGTTTCTCTAATAGGTTCAAGATGAAAGACTTCCAGAATTTCTAGTTGAAGCCCATAGAAGCTAACTGGCATACCCATTTTCTACAAAAGTAATAGGCAGAAGGCCTGATAATTCAAATCCAAATTCACTAATATCAGGGTTAAACTTTCCCTGCCAACTGCTTTTAACAACATATTTGTCCTTGAACAAAGATTCCACATGAGAAGAATAATACTTTAATCACTGTTTAGAGAAGGTCCAAGAATATGCCTTATAGATCTTTCTACCACCATCCCCTTCTCATATTATGCCACTGTCCCTGTAGAAACACAAAGTAACCACTGAAGACAAAACACCAATTTGCATTTTATTTTTATAAAAATTTTCATGGCCAAAGAATTCATTTCCTAGTGAATAAAATAGTGGTGATAAACCTCTCTGCCTTCTCTAGGCTAGTTCTGAAACAGCAAACACAACCTGTCACCAATACCTTGTTTGAAGAGTTTATAGTTTGGTACTCTCTGCCAGGGAATATTATTTATACCTGCTACATAACCTTCAAGAACACAGGGTCTCCTCTATACCATGATCATTTAATGAAGTAGAACTTTTATTGGGGCCTCAGAGTTTAAAACGGAATTAATAGAATGTCACAGCTAGATGAGTCTTCCGAGATAGTCCAGTCCGTCTCATTGCTTAATAATATACAAGAGAAATGATAGCAGTTACTGAATGGGTAGATATAAAGATATAGGTATCTATATGTACATATATATGAATAGATGAGTGAAAATGATTTAATTGGTTGCTACATGCAAAGCATATGCAAAGTAATTCAATATTATTTTAATGCTTCCTAAAAGTTTTGCAATTGAAGAAATAAAGCTATTTTCCCAGTAATAAAGGAACAATAAAGACCATGTAGAAAATGAGGATAACTTGGTATAAAGACAGGATTAGGAGAAAATTATATATTATATAAAATAAGAGCTACATTTGTGTCAATGCATGTATCAATCTCTCAGAAACAAAATAAAAATATGTTACATCGAAACCTATTTAAATTGTTGCATATTATATTATTCAGAGTTCTTGCACTCCTGAAACAAGAGAAAGTTAACATACGTTGTTCCCAAATGTATTATTTGCTCATTTGTGCATTCTGTTTATTTGAATAGTTTCTTACAGGTATATGTTTTCCTGAAAGAAATAAATGTCCCTTTTTGGGTTGGTTGGTTGGTTTGTTTTACTTCCTGCTGAGGATAAGAGCAGTAGGGCTTGAACATTTTTGTTCTTAAACATGCGATTTTCCATCTTTCATGGTTTTCCCCTGATCTTTTAAAAATATTTAAAGGATTTAACTATAAAGAATGGCAAATTGTGAGGAAATTAGAAACTCAACATTTATATTAATCTTAATATAAAATAGGTATTTAACAAATATGAAACAAGATGAGCAAATGAAAAAGAAGATACTAAGACCTTATTTTAAGAAGTAATTCTTATTCAACCAGATGATATCTTTTAAAAACAATACTTCTCTTGATTATGATTGTACATTTTTATCAGGAAGTCAAGACAATGGTTGAAAGAGATCAAGGCTGAAATGAAAAATAATGTTCTTTCATTGACAATGACATAAATCTCTTTGATAACAATCAAGCAAATAATGTTTAAAAATATGAAACTAGAAGTAAACAGAAAGATTCCTTCTATCTAGATATAGTCAGTAGAATGGAAGCTCTCTGATGCTATAGACTAATTTTCATTTTGTCTTTTTTGTTACCAGCAACTACAATATGTACATACCTAAATATATATGAATATATATACATATATATTTTAAGAGATTTTTAGAGGATTTGGCTAACATCAATATTCACATGTAATTTGTAGGGAAGAATTATATGGGACCCATGTTTATCAATACCAATAATAAGCCTTATATCTCTTTATTATTTAGATCATTTCTTCATTCATTTTCATGTCAACTACTAAGGCAATCAGAATCTGTTCAATTAATTGAATCTGTCAATTAATTATTATCTTTTATTAAGTGATCAATTAGCTCTGTATCCCATCCTCAGAATTTTTTTTTTATGAAATAAACTTTTCCACTCCTCTCTCTTTCTCTTCCTCTCTTTACACATGCATACATAGATGTATGTATATGAATAGATTATTCATTCACTATGTATATATAAATCCTTTTCAGTTCTCAATCTTAAATCTTAATTCACAATTTTAAATACTGCTAAAAAAGTAAAAGCCAAAGGAATATCTTCATCTAATCAAATTATGGTATCATTCTTGATCATGTGATGGATAAAGACTAATTAAAGAGATAAAGCTCACACATTTTAGGACCTAAAATAAGAATAAAACAAAAAGTACAATCAAATATCAAACTGATACTCCAATACTCCAAACATTAAAAGATAGAATTGAGAGTAAAGAGAGAATGCTATGAGTCAGGAAGGCCAATAAAAGGGAACTAGGTTGGGAAAACTTGGCTTTTGTCCCAAGCCATCGAATTAGATGTTCACAGCAGTCACAATTGTACAAACAAGAAGCTTTGTGCCTCATTAGCAAAATTTATCTAAAGTAGAGAGGTACCAGATGTTAAACAAACTCCAGGTGTGCTCTGTCCTATTGTGACCCGATTTCCAATCCAATCTTCACTGCCATAACTTCATCCACAGTTGTCTTAGGTTGTTCATAGGTCTTTATCGAAAGTGCTAGTGCCATGGCTTTACTCCACTTTTCTTGAACCTTGTTCCAGATGTTTAAAAAAGAATGAAGCTGTTGCTTTGATGGTCAGTTAAGAAAAAATTGCATAGTGAAGGAAGAACTTAAGTAAGACCTTGAAGAGAATTATTAAGCACCTATTATATACCAGTCATTATTCTAACCACTTGAAAAATATTATTTCACTTGATCTTCACAACAACCACTATGATCTCCATTTTACATTTGATAAAAAGAAAACAAAAACTGAGACAGGCAACAATTAAGTGACTTGCCCAGAATCACATAGCTTGTAAGTGTTTGAAGTTATATTTGAACTCATGTCTCCCTGATTTCTCCTGGCCCGATATTCTATCCATGGTACCATCTAGTTACCTCTAAAAAATTAACATAATTAGACTGGGAAGAGTTGTTCTGGAAGAAAGAAAGGGAAACCCTTCATGAAGGATAAAATGTGAGAGATAGAAATGTTTGGAGAATGTAAAGAAAACTACCCATACCCTAAAGCAAATGGTTTGTGTTAAGGCATAATCAGAGATAAGTTCAGAGAGTAGTTTAAAATTAACCCGGAGAACACCTGCATTTGAGTTAAAAAATTGGGGCTTTATTCTATAGATAATGATGTTTCTGAAATTCATCATCATAAAGATCTTTAGTTTCCAAACCTAGTCATTTAGAAGATGCTTATTTCCTCTCAGGTACTATGCACTAAAATTTAGTACACTTCTACATTTGGAAGGTTAGGCAATGTCATATGTGCCAAACTGATTAGACATTCCCCAGTCTTAGACAACTGGGTGCTTTGCCAGCTCTAATCATATTAAACTGGCAGGAATCTCACTAGAGTTCTATATCACCCCTTGACATAGAGCCTTAAGGGAAAAGGGGAGGGGATAAAACTCCATTCCTCTGTTGCTTGGCTGCAACTCAATCATTCTTGTAAAGAAGTTGGAGATTTGAGAATTATATGATAGTACAGTTAGGGTGGCCTGGGAAATGGTTGCATGACTGGACTGTTATTTTTCATTAATAGAAGAATATCTGCTTAGAAGAAGGTTGACATGTCCTAGCGATCTTCCTTATTCTAGGAAATTTTTTGTAGATGATTTTGAACTCAACAAAAATAGAGTGCATATCAAATTTAGAGATGTTACGAAGCTGAAATGGATATTTAATGAATTTACAAAATGCCTCCTGCTTATACTTCCAAGCAACACAAGTTTTGAACAAGGTGCTAGGGTGTGAGCTCCTAACCATGGCCTAGGAAAGATCCTTCTTTCCTTTTTGGATTACATTTTGCCCTTATACAACAGAAAGATAGAGATGACTATGGATTTGCCAAGAAATAATAAGTTCAGCAAATGTATTCTTTAGCAAAATAAGTTTAAGGAAAACATAAATAGAAGTAAGCCTGGGGAAGGATTTGGATGGCTAATTCTTCTCAGTTGCTGTGTTTCTCTTAAATGAATGCTCACAACAAAATTCACATAGTTAAGTATACTTACGTTCCAGCTTGTCATCTTTCATGGGCTTAAGAAAGAGTTCTTTGGGGGGCAGACACTACCTATTGCCATGGGACCACTATCATCTCTTCTTTTTTTTTCCTTGCTCTCTTTGATACTCCCTCAAATTGCTACTCACTGTACATGAAAATCTTCTCCACTTCCTAAGACTAATCCATTTCCTCTCTTCCCACACTTCAAAAAACTAGAAATCCCAGAGAATCTGGGGGCCAGTCAATCTGTGTTATAAAATCAATAGAGAAAAATTTGTAGGTTTCCTATATATTCATCATGGGTACAAGAATTACACTAAACTATTTCCTAGTTTATAATTATTTAAAATTTGACTCCAGACAAGAAAATTGATCCAAAGAAAAATCAAGCCGTCACTTTTTCATGACTTGAGGAACTTTAGTCAACTGTGAACAGGGAAAGATCCTTCTGATTTAAAATTAACTTCCCCTTAAACACAGAGAAATAATTACAGTCATCTCATAGATCTGACACCTTAAAATTTAGAAAGTATGAAAATTCTTGCAAATTTTGAGATCTAGAGAACACATAAAATTCATTCATGAAAGATTTTCATGAAAAAACAGAGTCATCAAGTCAAGTAAACAAGAAATTATTAAGTGCTTACTATCTGCCAGACATTAAACTGGATATTTGAAATAAAAATATTAGGCTCCACCTTTAGGGGGGGAAAAAGACATCCCCTTCCCTCCATGAGGTTATATTCTGGTAAAGGAAAGCAATACACAATCCATAAGGAGGCATGGTAGTGAAATAATCTCACCCTGATCTTTTGTTGACTACCACTCTAGAATTCAAGTTGAGGTATTGTTTTAAAATTGTTTGGAGGAAAATATCACAAAAGCTCTACTATAGTCCTTTCTCTACTCTGTCATCTTGACTCTGCCCTTAGAAACCCCAACCACATCCTATATAAATGTGTATGTGTGTGTGGATGCATGTGTATGTGCATTCACTTTTGATCATTAGATTCCCAATTATAAAAATAAACTCTTAAAGATGAATATATTTTATCAAGTTAAAATTTTCTTGAAATTCCATATTATCCTAAGTCCTTATTAATTTTCTCTTTCCTTCTCTCTTAGGTGAAATTATCTATTTTGTTCATTATGGCTTAGACAATCAAATATTCTATTATTTATAACAAAATTACACTAAAGTACAAGAGTTTTATTTTAACCAAGTTAGGATTTTTCAGAATTCACAAACACATTTGCTCATGCACAAAATTGCATAAGTCTTTTTTTTTTAATCATTACATTTGAACATTTCAAACAAGGAGGTTATATGTTGGGATCCTTACAAGAAGACAGGGAAATGATAATGAAGGAATTTCCTCTTCCTTAGCCATAAATACACCATGCTTCTGTGACATATGGAATAAATATTGGTTTTGAGAGGACACATGGAAACAGCAGAGAGTATATTCCATTGTCATGGCAAGGGTTAGATTTGCCTTTCTATCATCAGGGAATAAAATCACCAGATAACTGCAAATATTAAGATCTAATATGAATAATATTAACATCCAAATCAAGTTAGTATTATAAATCATTCCAGATCATCTATAATTTGAGAATGTGTTACTAGTTCTTCCAGTCAATATGACAAAGGTGTTAACTGAAACAATAAGACTCTGACATTTAATGAGCATGTGACAAATGATCCTGCCACCATCTAGCACTATGTACAAAGGTACTTCATCAAATCCCATTTATCAACATTAAGGAAAGTGACACACCTCTATAATACAGGTTTACTACCTTGGAGAGCACTCCTTTAAGTAGCATTACAATGTTGTTTCAGAGTATATTAAATCTACAATGTATAAGAAAATGACACAAATTTTGCAACTTTTCCCTAACACATTTTTTGACTGATTGGGAAAATAATCAATATTGATATCAATGCCAATTAAATCTCAAAGCTAAGCAAATATTCCTTACATATCAATAGAGATATTATATTCCTCTCAAAAGAAAAAGCTACCTTTATGCTATAATGCATTCCCAAATCACATAAGATATATGACTAGAAAGATGCTATCTATAACTAAGGCCTAAAGGGGAAAATAGTGGAAATTTGAAAATATTATTTTAGAATAAACCTTATCCTAAAACATAATCTCAAGATTTTCCCCCTATCTATTGCTTTCCAAGGGAAAAAGAGAACCGTTCTTTCTACATATGAGGATTACAAGTCAGTATTGGAAAGCAATATGCAAAACAGTATCTGCTTCCATCACTAAGAAAAAAATAATCTTTCCCCCCTGCCAAATACAGCAATGGCGTAGTCAGGGAATGAGTGGTTTCACATCAGTGAATTTTCCAAACAACTGAAGTTTATATCCTTATAACTTCCACAATGTTTTTATTTTTTTAAACTAAACAAATTGAATGAAAATCCTTTAAAAACATATTTTGTATTGCATACAGAATAAAACCTAACATTCTCTCAATGACACAAAGCAAGATGGTCCTCTTGTGGAGATTACAGATTTGGTTCAGCTTCAAGTTGTGCCCCGGATCACTGGATTTGAAACTCAGATTTAACATTCTGCATCTGAGATTGTTTGACTTTATGACTATTATGAAGTACTGCATTGTGCTATAAAACACTAAATAAATGATGGGCTCAGTGAGTTCTGAGGTTTGTTTAGCTGCTACTTTCCCTTCAGCTAAATTACTGCCAGCCTGTATGATCTTTGTGTTTCTATGTCTACTTTTGTCCAGATCCCATTCTGTCAAGATATCAATTGTCTTTTTTTGTGTATGCATCAGAGCTTCTCTCCGACAGCTTTCCCCCATTTGTCATCCAAATACTACTATTAATTTGTTGTTTGCTAGTAAATCTAATACCATGCCTGTTAGAATTGATCACTTAATGAGGACTTCTCTGACAACAATGAGCATGGACTTGTGATATCTATTTGAGCTAGCTTTAAGGCCCTTACATTTCTTCTAATTCTTGGTCATTGAGACAATCTGAGAAGTGAACTCCAGGTAAGAGGTGATTTGGATTAATATATATATATATATATATATATATATATATATGTATGTATGTATGTATGTATATCTCTAAATGTCATTGGTGTATTGTGGAAGAAATTTAGAAAAAGAAAACATTTTAAATGATTTCTTGCCTTTATAAACAACTAGAGAGGAAATTGTTGTATAAAGAAAAAAATCACAATAACAAATGCTTTTGACCTTTTTCAATAAGAATTTTTTCTTCCTTAAAGGGAAAGATACGGGGCAGCTAGATGGCATAATGAATAGAGCACCAGCCCTAAAGTCAAGAAGACTTCAAATCAAATCTGGTCTCAGACACTTTAAACTTCCTAGCTGTGTAACCCTGGACAAGTCACTTTACCCCAATTGCCTCAGGGGAAAAGTTATTAAAATGGAATGTTTAATGTCCTTTTATGCACATATTTCTATATATATGTTTATTTTTTAATATAGTGTACCTAGAGAAGATATTGAGTGGGAGTTAATAAATTCCTGAGAGAGGGCAGTTTGCCCTGTCCTCCACCCTTGCCACCAGGGTGGCCATGAGAAGATAGTATCTAAACTCATGCCCAGTCCAGCTAAACCTAATGTAGGCTAGGATACCTCTTTTGTGTTTATTCTTTTCTAATATTAGGTGAATGAGTAACTATCCTGATACGAACATGTTGTTTGGGAGTGAGCTGATGGGTTAGAGATATCTAGAAGCTCTGGGTCCTATAGTAGCAGGGAAAGTGTCTTTGTAAACTAAGATTTTTGCCAAAAAGAATATTTGACCAAGCTTGACCCATTTTACCAGAAGATAAAGACTGGGAATTGTTTAGTGAGTGCAAAATTAAATGCCAAATGTATTATAAGGTTTAAGTATCAGGTACTGAAAAGAATGTAATGGTATTTATAAGTTAAAAATAATCTTGCTTTCAACTATTCTATCAATGCATTTTGTGAGTCATTTCTATCTATTAACATTTCTTTTTTGTGTGTGTTTAGGAGTAAAATACAAATTCTATACCTGATTACATTACTTTTCCCCTTTTGAGGAAGTACTAGATATAAGGCTAAACCTAAGCTTTATTTTTCCTCCCTGAGGTGTTGGGGTAGAAGTTTAATTAGCTGAAGAATGTGAGAAAATGGAATCTCAAACTTTTCTAATTAGAAGCCAGATTCCCCCAGGAATAAATCCATGTGTAGGTCCAGAGCAACAGGTTCTTTAAGGGGAGATTGGGCATTATATTCTAGCCTCCTGGGTACAGCAATAGTACTCTAATATTATACAAATAAAAAGCTTGGCAAACACTATAGGACTATGTAAATACAAGCCATGATTATTATTATAGTCAGGTTTGAATCGTTTTATTTTATTTTATTTTCAGAATATGCCTTGGAGTACTACATTAAAGAAAGAAACCACCAGTGATGATAATTCTAAATTCTTCAATGACATAGAAATATGAGACAGAGATAATAGAATTGCACTTGGGATGTACTAAATGAAGACGCCAAAGCTGTAGGACTGAAAATTGATTTTCAAAAAGTTCTCAATGAACAGATGATTAACTATTTGTCATTAGAACAATCAGACCTTCATGGCATCTGGCTAAAAGAAGAAAATTATTATTTGCCACAATAATCGAGACTTCTGGTGCTTACAATATCATCACCCCCAGTGAATCACTCAGACAATTGGGAGTCAAGGGAAATTCACCTTCTAAAAATTAATGGAAAATGCCCCAAGATTCTACATCCAACAAGTTATAGGATAAATACTAGAATAGTAAAATTTACTCCTTCTATTCCATAGATGTCCTAACTTCTTCAAAGTTCAGCTCAAATAATATCTTCTAAAGAAATCCAATCTTGATCCTCTAGTTGTTAGTGTTTCTTCCCAATAGCTACACATTGCTTGCTCTCTCTCTCTCTCTCTCTCTCTCTCTCTCTCTCTCTATATATATATATATATATATATATATATATATATAATTTGATTAGCTATGTACATGATGGGCACATGCACAAATATTTACTTTCTACCCCCACCACCATCTTCATTAATGAAATTCAACTTCCTGGAGTGCAAAAATTGTTTCATTTTTCTCTTTAATTTTCCAGTATTATGTCAAACACATAGTAGGTATATAATAAATGTTTGCCAAAATAATGGATGAATAAATCCTAGTTCAAGTATTATCACTACCATGTGAAGTGGGACAAGCTGCTTCACAAAATCACAGAATTTTATAATTATCAAGACTGTGAAGTGATGAGGGCACTGTCTCACTGAAGGGAGGAAGGTGAGAAAAGACATCGATGTTTGTTTTGCAAAGGAACAGCTCTCTCTTCAGCTTTCATGACAAAGAGACACACACAAGGGAAGCCATTAATTTGTCAAAGATTTTGATTGAGTATTTCAAGGTCTCGGGTAATAGGGAGGTGATTACTATATCACCAGTTTGGTGAATGTAGAGTCAGAGCATTGTTTGATATCACCAAGAATGTGTGCAAAAGTGAGCAACATTTGGTGGTGTTAGGTTGCTAAATGAACTAGTGGGGACTGTGCTAGGGAAAAGACTGCTGAGCTTGGGATCTGTGCCCACAGTCTAGCATTTCCTTTTTCTCTCTTTGTGGCATAATTTGGGGCATATGCTGGCTACTTAGAAGCATTTGTTTCTTCTCAGGCCTGTGACTCAAGATGCTCCAGTATCCACACTCAGAATGTGTATTGGTATAGAAAACAAGGCATGAGCAGTAATGAAGTCCAACTAAGCAGATCTGATTAGATCTGCTTATGTCAACTGTGCCAGCTTCTGAGTTTTTGTCCTGAGAAGGAAAGAGGAAGAAAGAGAAATGGATTATGTCACAGTTATACAGTTTCTCCTTCCCTAGTCACATGGGATGCTTTGTCAGGATAGAGTGGGTAAGAAGTGAGAAAGATCAAAGAATGTATAAGCACAGTCTAGGAGAAGAGTGACTTTGTCGAAATGTCCTACTCATGGCATGAGATTATAGAATAAGACCTGGAAAGGACCTTAAAAATAATTTTATTCAGTCCCATAATCACCATACAAATAAGAGAACTGAGGAATTGAAGAATCAAGTGGTTTATACAATATTATGTGGGAAATAACTCTCAGAATCAAGAGCTGAGGCCATATCTTCAGGTGCACAATACCTTTCCCTTTCCTTGTCACTTTGCCTTCCAGTCTGGGTGATAGCCCCTCCCAGGACCACTGTGTCACTTCAAAATTCAGTAAGTCAATCCTTGACCATTTTCTAGAACAGGAAATTCATAATCTATATTGCCTTCTGTAACCTACTTGGAGTTAAATATCTAACCAGCTAGTACATCTATCCCAGCCCAGATGGTATAATTCTGATCCAGGCTATATCATTTGGACTTCACTACTATTTTAAGCCTTGTTTCCTAAATATACATACTGAGTATGTGGTTAATCCTGAGAAGAAACCAATGCCTCTGGGTAGCCAAAATACATCCCAAATCATGCTACAAAGAGAAGAGAAGAAAATTCTGGACCTCTTCTCAGAATCATGTTTTTAAATGTTTAAAATAAAAGGTATGAGATTAAAAAGGGAACAAATTACATTAAAATCAAAATATATTTTTAAAACAACAAATTCATTAATATCAGGTTAAGAATTCCAAATCAGTCCTTTTACTAAATCCCTATTTCTTTTGAATGCACTGTCATCCCATAAGGACTTTAAAATTTAAACTCAAAAGGCATGCTTGACTTCTAATCCAATATATCCAACCCATTGCCGAATCTCCTTTTGTCTATCTCCATATTATTTCATGTCTGTTCTTCTCCACACAATCGGCATCTTCATTCAAACCCCCACCACCTTTCAATTGGATGCAACAGTCTTCCAACTGGTCTAACTGCCACAAGCCTTTCCAAATCAATCTATCCTGGACTCAGTTATCAAACTGGTTTTCCTGAAGTACAGGTGGAATATTTCACTTTTTTGGTAATCAATTCCAATGGCTTTACAAACTCAACTATATTTAAACAGTTCACAATCTGGCCCCAATCTATCTTTCTAGCATTTTTATATATTATTCCCTTTCCTAAACTCTACTATGCAGTTAAAGAGCCCTACTTGCTATTTCTAAACCTCATGTAAAGCCCAATTTAAAATAGCCAAAATTGAATAGTAATTACACTATAATGCTATCCATTCAGCACAACCTTGTAAAGAAAAAAAAATAGATTAATTCGGAAACAATTCACTTTCAATTATTGTTTTACATTGTTTGACAAATAACTTTATACAGAGAAATGACTCCTGCAGAAGTAATGTTTACTATTATTTGATTAGTTTGCTGTATATCTTTCTATCAAATTTTTTAAAATGTGCTTGTTTGCTTAGTCATGTTGATAATGAATAATTTTTATATCATTATTTGCAGGAAGACTTGACCCTCAGGAAATACACCAGTATTTAAAAAGAGAAATAAAGAAACATGTTCAATCATACATTAGAATTACTTTTACGAAGAAAAAAATAGTTTTGTATTATCAATAAACAAAATGAAAAATTTTCAAATGTATTTCATAATTCATGCTTTTAAATGTATATATTATAATTATATTATTTAAATAGCTAGACAATGCATTGATGAATTGAATGCTGAGCCTGGAGTCAGAGAGACTCATCTTCCAAAGTCCAAATCTGGCCTCAGACACTTATTGGTTGTGTGACCTTGGGAAAATTACTTAATCCTGTTTACACAGTTTCCTTATCTGCAAATTGAGCTGGAAAAGGAAATGACAAACCATTGCAGTAACTTTGCCAAGAAAACTTCAAATGGGGTTATAAAGAGTTAGAAATCAATAAAACAACTGAACAAAAATTACATTATTTTAGTGCAAGTTTTATATATATATATATATATATATATAGAGAGAGAGAGAGAGAGAGAGAGAGAGAGAGAGAGAGAGAGCATTATGACTTTATAACTAGATACCCCAATATCAGATAGCAGACTCAAATGTTGCTTTTTTCTACCCCTTTCTTCCATTTCCCCCAAAGTTCAGTAAAGTAAGGAGAGGAGAACTGAGATACTATTGACTTAGTAGATAGCAGAGTGCAGCAATGAAGCAAAGTGGCTACAGAGGAAAATTTTATAGGATCATAGAGTCAGAACTGAGCAGGAACTTAGAAACAATCTCAACTGAATAGACCACTTTAGAAATCATTGAAAGGACAGCCAATGCAGGGAATGTCAGGGTGTTCAAGATAAAGATCTGAAGCCAATTCTTCTGATTACAGCAACTGCCCTCTCATTTGCTAGTGATGAGCCACTTGGTTAGACTAGAGAATAAAATGATAGAACAGGAGTTTTTAACCTGGAGTCTGTAAACTTAAAATAATTTATGATAACTGTGTTTTATTCAGTTGTTTCCAGCTTTTCTTGATCCCATTTGGGATTCTTGTCAAAAATAGTGAAATGATTTGCCATGTCCTTTACCAGCTCATTTTATAGACAAGGAAACTGAGGCAAACAAGGTAAAGTGATTTGCCCAGTGTCATACAACTAGTAAGTTTCTGAGGTCAGATTTGAATTCACCTCTTTTTGACTCCAGGTTTGGCACTTTATCCACTGTGCCATCTAACTGCCTCATGATAAATATATTTCAATATGATGAATTTCCTTTGTAATGACAGATAAATAGATAGATGATAGATTGATAGATAGATCAATTGATCCTAGATATAGATAGATAGTTGGACAGATAGACAGATAGATAGACCGGTATTTTATTTTATGTATTTCAAAGCATTTTTCTGAGAAGTGGTTCATAAGATTTAACAGATTGATTGCCCCCAATGGTAAAGAACTCCAGTAATAGAAGCTAACTCAGTGTCACTCCTCCCTGATCCTCATTTAAGGAGATAACCCAGGGAATTCTCTTCATCAGGAAATTCCTTCCTGGCTACCTTACTGGACTTCATCAATCCCACAATTTAATCATTTTGCAAGTTCCACATACACATCTTTTGCAGAGGAGATGCTTAATCAATATTGCTGAACTTAATTGGTGGAATTGCATTCAAAGATGTTTGTGTCCTGTTAGGTTGGTAGTTTATTTGCTACCATTCAGCCAATATGTAGATCAAGCAGTGATGAAAATCTAAATTGTCATCACTTGCCTGAAGTGAGAAAGGGGAATATGCTTCCACTTTCTCATTTTGTAACAAAGATGATTGAAGAATAAAATGGCAGGTGGGATCAAGTTTGGAACAAGATCCTTCCAAGATCACCCAATCCACTTTCTTATAACAACCACAATAGCTGATCAATGAATCTGTTTTAAGTACTTGGAAGTTACTACTTTGGGGGCCACACATTTCACAGGGAGGGATGCCTAAGAAATGTTACCTTCTATTAAGTGTACTTCCAGCAATTTTCACTTGTGTGAAATGAAAATGGTTAATTAGATAATTTCTCAATTTCCTCCCAGCTCCAAAAAGTCTGTAATAATAAGAATATTGATAGAAAATTATAAATTCTTATTCCTAGCAAAAGTCTAATGAAATTGATACTGCTTCTTTTGCTTGTGATGACAGGGGATCTACCCAACTGTTACCAATCATTCTGGTAAATTGTAGTTTAAAAACCTATTTGCATTATAATGAGGTTTATTTAAAATTGGTTTGAGATAGAGCTTGCTTGGTTTATTTACATCTGGAGGGGTTGAGATTTTAGGATAAGATTAAGGAGCACAAAGCTTATAAATTCTTTTTGGATTTAGAAGAAACCTAATAGGCTTCAGCCTTGACCCTCTTCTTTCACATTCATGCCAAGGGACCCTTTTTTTTCTCTCAATATAACTCACCATCTTAGGACAGCCTTCCATCACTCCCTGATATTAGAATAGCCCTCTATTATTAATAGTCTGCCTCACAATCTCAATGTCATCATCAACTCTTCAATCAAATTCACCATACATGTCCAATCTGTTTTCTTTTTGTTGTTGTTGTTGTTGTTGTTGTTGTTGTTGTTGTTGAGGCAATTGGAATTAAGTGACTTGACCAGTGTCACACAGCTAGGAAGTATTAAGTATCTGAGGCCAGATGTGAACTTAAATCTTCCTGATTTCAGGGCTGGTGCTCAATCTAGCTGCCTTTCATCCAATCTGTTTTCAAGTGTCATCATCACCTTCTTGTACTACCCATGCTTGGTCACATATCCTTCCCAGCAAAGTGTCTCATTCTTGCTACCTTTGGAGGGAAATGACATGCAAGCTCTCAACTTCTGCCACTGAGGTTAAAAACAATCTGAATTGTCATAAAGTTCCCCAATAGAGGTTCCCTACACTGCTTGATAAACAGAGCTGGAAACAATGGGAGACTGAGCCAGTATAACTTTCAACAGGCTTTACCCATATCTCGGGGTCTGCTACACATCAGATTGTCTTCCCCTAAAATTATCTCTTACATCTCTAATTATCTATTTCATTCTATATCTCTTATATTCATAGCTGTTTGCATATTGTCACCCTCTCCCCCATCTGATAATAACTCCTTGAGATCAAATACTGGTTTTCATCCTCAAAGTTTAACACAAGGTCTGGCACATAATAAATGTTTAATAAATGCTTGCTAACTTGACTTCATGTGATTTGACTCACATAAGCCTAATGTCTAGAGAATTTATTTTGAAAGCAAATAATGTTCCTGACTTAAGATGTACATGTTCTATCTATATTCATGACCACTAGAAAAGGACATATGACTTCTTGCAAAAGAAGTTCCCAATCCGTCTGGCTTCCTGTTATAGAAAGGAAGACAACCTGTGATGAAAAAGGAACATTACTAACAAATACAAAACCTCAGTGATCAGACACCTTGTAGCATAGCATCAGATAAACAAACAAACAAACAAAAAAACAAGAGAGTTATTTTAAAAAGTTTAAAACTTTGAAAGAAAAATACAAATGGATATACAAATGGGTCCAGATACTCATAATCCCTATTCTACATTCCTTGATAAGCTAATAAAAAACAAGTTTTCAGAAAATATAGAATTTATATTCCAATTCCTATTCAGATATTATAAACCTAGTATTCATATTCCACTTCCCAACAATTAAAATAATGGGTTTAATACTATTTAAAAAAAATTCTGGTTAGCCATGTTTACAAGCACAAAGTCATTATCTTTGGGTCCAAGGGGCAGAACAAAGAAAAAATAGTGGAAGATGCAGGGTGGCAAATTTAGGCTTGAAACTTAAAAAAAAATAATAATACCTCTGCTAAATGAATTCCAAGTAAAGTCATTGGATGTCTTCAAGGGGGACTGATAAAGGCTTTGGGGCATGTAAAAGCCAGTTTTACTAAGCAATCCAGGATAAGGGATTCAACTATCATATCCAGTTTTGCTGAGGCCTTTCTAAATATAGCTTTTCACCTGTAGGCTATTTCATATTCCCTTTAAAAGAATATCTGCCAGATATAAAATATGAAAGGATTTCCTTCTCAGCTCCCCAAGGTCCACAAAGATCTGCTTCTGACTCTGCCTGAGTCAACAAAAGGTATTAATGGAAATACTACAAGCCAGCATGCTCAACACTGCCAAAGTTCACAGAAATAGTCCAGGGATAAAGAATCCAGCTAGAAAAGCTGAAATTTCAGTGCCTCTTCGGGGCCTTTGAAAACTGCAGAGGTCATTAAGTTTAGCCTTTTATGATACCCTCTGTACCATTTCCCCCCTCTTAGTTAACCTGTCAGATCATATTTCTGTTTTATTATGCCCCCTCCCAACACCACACATACACATACACACACTCATAATTCCTCCACCCCCAGACAACTTTATGATCTGGTCTCTTTTGATATGAGTGGTCATTGTAGATCTGCATGTTTCATGGCTCTCTGATGAAAAGTTTGGTTTTTTTCTTGCTGTCTCTTTTCACTCGGTTGTCCAGTTAAGGAAATTATAAAATAAATACAAGCAGTATCGTGCTGTCAGTTCTCCTCAATAATAGAAACATCCTCTGGACCTCCAGCAACTGCTCAACTGATAGGGATATGAAATAATAGAACTGTGGAGGCACTTTCACCTCTTTTATGATTTATTGATGGCTCATGTGGTAATACCTGACCTGAGGTGGGGGAAAAAGCTTAGGAGTTTTGGCAAAGCAGTGGGAGCACCACATCTAGGACATCATTTTCAGTTTTAATCTGGAATGCTTATTACTTTCAGCTTTCAAATTAATTTGAAAATTTTTCTTTGATATCTTGCTTTCCCCCCTTTTCCTTTCCTTTGTCAGTCTCTCTCTCTCTCTCTCTCTCTCTCTCTCTCTCTCTCTCTCTCTCTGTGTGTGTGAGTATGTGTGTGTGTGTGTGTGTGTGTGTGTGGCTTGAGGCACAGCTAAATTTATTGAATGATTTATCATTGATCAATTCAGGGTAAGATACAGTGAAATTTAGGGGCAGAGAAGCTATGAGGGAAAGAATTGTTGCAAATGAAGATGGGAACGATGTCTAATATTTTAGACAGTGTGGGCAAATAACTCAGTATTTTCAGGAGGTGATGTGAAGTTCAAAGTCCAAGTACCAAAAAGTACCTCTGAATCTATTGGTCAGTCATTCAGCAAATATGTATTAAGTGAATATCATGTGCCTGACATGGGGCTAAACATTAGGATACAAATACAAGTATAAGAAGGTTCCTACTTCCAGATATTTTACAATTTAACATCAGAGACAACATGCAATGGACACAAGAGAACTAGTTTTAAGAATCTGAAAGGATGCTGTCATGAAGAAGTGCTTCACTTCTGTTTGGTTCCAAAGTACAGTAGAAGGGGTGATGGTTTAGGGTTATAAAGAAGCAAACTTGAGAAAATAAATAGATCTTATCCATTACAATTATTCAAAAGTAGACTGGGTAGGCTTGGGAAAAAAATATTCCTTTTATTGGTGGTCTTCCAGCAAATGCTGAATGGCAACTTGTCAAGTATGGTAGAGGAGAGATTATTTGTTATTTATAGTTTGCAAACTATAAACATTGACAGTATCTCCTAGTTCTAATATTTTACATCTTCAGTATAAGAAGGATAAAATAGAGGCTGAACTGAACTTCTGATTTAATAGACATAGGGCACTCCTAGATAAGGATGCTCTTTGTATCAAAGCAGGTCAGTGTCATTTCTTACTACCTTATAGTCTCAGATATTAATCAAAGGCACTAAGAAATGAAGTTCATAATTTTATTGTTGTAGTTGCTGATTCAGTCATGTCCATCTCTTTGTGACCCCATTTGGGGTTTTCTTGGCAAGACTACTGGACTAGTTTGCCATTTCCTCTCCAGTTCATTTTACAGATGAGGAAACTGAGGGAAGACGAGTCTTCTTGGCTCTAAGCTCACCATTCTATCTACTATGCCACTTTGCATATATATGCTATATATAGTTCATATATAGCCAAGATAGCTAGACAGACAGACAGACAGACAAGAAGGTAGATAGGTAGGTAGGTAGGTAGATAGATAGATAGATTCTTGAACCCAGATCTAACTAACTCTGAAGCTATCTCTCTATCCATTCATTATCAGCCTGATCTTGAATAAATGAATTTTGAAAATTGAGATAGAAAGTATTGACAATAAATTTTGAGAAGGTGTGAAAGATTCTGTCTTCTAGCTTTAATTCCATCCTTCTTCTTGCTATCAACATAATGATGTTTGGATTTTGTTTTGGTTTTTGGTTTTTTGTTCATTTGTTGCTAGCTGATGCCAGCATCAGCATCTATTAGTCTTTATAATAGCAATAATCACATTACTGTCTAATTAGGGGGACAAACTAGGATGTTCATCAGTAACAATGACTCAAGTGTAGCCAAATATTTAGAAGGGATGAAATCAATAGAAGTCAGTTCACCAGCTGAAAAGGTGTCAGGACTCACTGCACTGCAGACAAGAAAGTCCACAAACAAGATTTCATTACACAGTTCACTACATGCAGCAACTGATAGGCAATCCCCATTCTCTCATCGCATATACTATCTCAGCAGTGATTTTAGCCTGGAGAAGAAACCAATAAAATGAGAATGGATGTTGCCAAGGTGAAGCTTAAGAGTTACCATTTAAAATTTACTATTAAGGATAAGAAAAGATTTGTGAAAGATCTATGGATTTAGAAATGTGTTTAGACAGTAAGTTTGGGGGACTTTGGGCTGGAATCAAAAAGCTTGATGCAAAAAAAAAAAATTGTTAAAGGCTTTTGTGTATATAAAATAAATCCAGCTTACCCTCTCAGGGAGCCTTTTGATTGCATAAAAGATGATGACGGTGATTGTGAAAAAAATGGTTTTTAGCCACAATTCTCCATTATTTTCTCATTAACTTTGGTTTTAAGGGGAATCTAAGCAATGCTTCATGAAAATGAGCTATATAAAAATGATCTGAAAATTTATTTGAACATTAAGATAAATTCTTGGTCAAGGTTTTGATTGCTTCCAATGAAACTGAAAATCCAAATTGGTTGTGTTATCCTAAGGTTATCTTACTCTTAAGCCCTACGTTGTCCAGCCTCCTCTAATACTCTAGTGAGAGACACCCTTCTAAAGATCTGCCAGATTGCTCTGAAAAGTCTTAGGACTTATGATCAAATTGATCAGTTGTTATCACAAAGAACTGCCAGTTAGCATTCAAAAATATCAAATGAAAGATTCATGAAGATTAATCTATCTACTTGACTAGACTGTGGAATAGCAGTTTGAGATGTTGCCTTATTATTAAACAATGCTGTTACACTTTCAGTATATTCCAAGGTTTTCTAAAACTGGTGTCAGCATCTTATTATGTGATCTTTGTTATTATTAATAAAACCACAATCATAATCTGTCCATTACACTTTGCTCCCCCATCCTGAGACAGTACTAAGAGTAGTAATCTAGACTTAGAGATTTAGAACTGAAAAGGACCTATAAGATTATCTAGTAAAAAAACAAACAACTAATTTTGCCAATAAAGCAACTGAGGCACAGGGAAGTTAAGTAATTTGTTCAAAATCAATGGCTAATGTCTGAAGCATGGTTTAAACCAAAATTCTCTTGACTATAGCTCTCTATTATTTAAAAAAAAAATTATCCTATTTTAGAAATGAGGAAAATGAGAACAGAGGTTATACCATGACCAGGATAATACAGCTAATAAAGTGTCCAGGGAAAGATTTCAATATGGCTCTTTCTAAATTCAATATCAGCACTCTATCCACCATACCACTTTAGTGCCTCTGGCTAGCTTCAATATTACAAGAAGCTCATTGATATTAGCTTATGAGATAAGGACCACACATTCATATTTCATTATCACTTCTTTAAAAAGAAATGTAACTGTGAACTATTTCCTCCCTTAAAGTTTAAAAAATTACAAAAGTTGTGCTAGATAAAAATTCTAAGAAAATGGTTTATTATAATTACTAAGCAGAAATAATTTTTCCAAATCTAACCTATGGATTGACAAATGGATAATAAAATCTGATAGTACATTTGCTTTCAGTAGGCACACCTAAGTGAGAATAATTCCCCACTTCTAAATTTGTCCATGATACAGTGTAAACCCATAATGTGATTTTTTTTTTCTCTTTTGGGTCCTATCACATTTGGAAAATATGACATTGATACTAGGTCTTAAAAGGACCACAGAATTTTAGAAGTGTAAGTGACCCAATGCAATGGTTGGAAAGAGATATTATTTGTAAAGCACTTTGCATAGTATATATAGTAATCATTTAATACCTATTTATACATATCTATCTCCCCCATTCAAAAATAGTCAACAAGCATTTATTCAGTATTATCTATAATCTAGACATTATGCTAAGTGCTGCGTATATAAATAAAAGCAAAAAGAAAGATGATCTCTGTCCTTAAAAAGCTAATATTCTAATGAGGGAAGATAATGTAGAAAGGGAAGATTAATAGCCTGAAGGAAGGGTAGCTATTCACATTAGAAAAGAGAAACAAAATTCAGAGAGCTGGAATTAGAGACAGATCCCTTCCTTAAAATGAAATTTTGCAGAGGAGCTCAGAAATAGGGGAAGGAAGACTCAGAGGTAGAGTGATGTTTCAGGATGAGAAAACCCTGATGCTGGTGAAATCCAGATATCAGAAGCAGAACAAGAGGAAAAAAAAAAAAAAAAAACAACTCTTTTTACAGAAAATAAAATTAGGGACTGGGCAGGGCCATGATGACTAGATCAAGATCAGACAGCTAATTAGTGAGAGAGAGAGAGAGAGAGAGAGAGAGAGAGAGAGAAAGAGAAACAGAGAGAAAGAAAAAAGAAAAAGAAAGAGAAAGAAAGAAAGCAAGAAAGAGAGGGAAGGGAGGAGAAAGGAAGGAAGGAAGGGAGGGAGAGAGGAAAACTTTTAAAGATACATTTTCTCACTTCCAAATTTTAGATAAGGAGAGCTAAAATTTTGCTTCCTAAGTTTTATGCTCCATCAGATCTCACCATTTTTTTCTTATCAAGCAGGTAAGAAACTGCTTTTTCAGGTTCAAAGCAAAATAACTGATTAGTTCAAAACTAAATCCCATCTCAGAACTGAAAGCTCTAGATATTCAGCAAAACTAGGGTTCTCCCCTCATAAGGAACTGTTTCCTACAACCCACTTTATACCTGTTTAGGCCAGCATTGCCAAGTGAGCAGCGCCCTCCTCTGGCCCAGCTACCACATAGTCCTTAAAACCATAGCACCAAGGTTCCATAACCATAGAATCATAGAGTTTTTCAATGGCAAGGCAGGAAATTAAACCCTATAAAGATTAAGTAAAGTTCTCACTATCACATAGCTAGTCGACTTTTTGACTTTGTACAAGGAAACTTTTCCACAGACATCACTAAATTCTACTTGTTAATTTCTTAGTTCACTTTACCCAAATAAGAAGAAATGTCTAGTTACCTTTTTATCTGTCTTTTAATTCATAGTATCAATACTTATTTAGAGCCTACTATGTTCCAGACATAGTGCTAAAAAAAGAATAAAGAAGTCCCTGCCCTTAAAAAAGTTCAAGATTTACTGGGTGAGAAAATAAGCAAAATATATTTATCCCATGACATTATATAATGGATAAAGAAGAAATAATCTAGAGAGAAAACATTAGAATTGACAAAAGGAGAACATATTCCTGTAAACAGTAAAATTTTATCTGGGACTTGAAAGAAGCCTGAGAATCCAGAAGAGAGAGAGATGTGAAAACTTCTAACACATGTCTATAGATTATTAAAAGTACTTCAGTATAAAATGGGAAAAGTGGTCTCTCTTATCATTATCTATAATATATATATACACATGTGCATACAAGGGTAGAACATAGATGTTTTTGTTTTTGTCATTTATAAAATTTAGCCATTGAAAATTGTAATTCATAATGCCCTTCCCATCTGTAGTCTTAAGTTTCTATTTTGTTATATATCTCCAATAATATGAATATCATTAGATGCAAACAATCAGGAATAATGTGATTACACTACACTTTATTAGTTCTCAATCAAAATCCCCATCATTCAGCCACAACTGCAAAGCAAATACACATACTAACAAGATCAATCTTTCTTCTCTTGAAAGTTTAGAAATCAGTTTAAATATTCTAGTAGGAATATAAAGCAAAGGTGTGATGTACTAAAACCAGTGTGTGCATTTCTAACAGAGAACCTATGTATTCAGCAGAAGTTAAAGAACTCTAATTGCTATCTGAGGATTCCATCAAACCACATAAAGGCTTTAGTGAAGTCTTTCAATATGTACCAAGAAAAAAAAAAGGTTGAAATTTCCAAGTGAGAGGAGAAATTTTTAATTAAATATGTACTGTAGTTCCAGGAGAAATCTATGAATGAACCAGATTTATAGGATTCCAGATCTGGATGATATCATATATGTGTGTTTGTGAACTAGATTTATAGGATTTCAGATATATATCATCATCATCATCATTATCACTCTCAGCTGCTACTGAACTTTCCCCAATATTATACAGTACATTTATGTTATATACTTGTTATGTGCATATGTGCTTATATATATACATATATGATATATATGTCTATGTATATAGACATACATATAAAGATTTTGAGAACCCCAATTCTAAAAAAGAAAAAAAGACTCAGGGAAGTTTGTCCAAGAGAGGGAGAAAAGGGAATAACCATTTATATTTCACCTCCTATAAACCATGCACTGTGCCAGGTACTTTTTACAACTTTAGAAATTAAAGTAAACAGAGTTAAATGATTTTTCCAGAGTTATATTGTTAGTGTCTCAGCTCAAATTTGAACTGAAGTCTTCTTGACTAGTTCCAGAATACTGGGATACCAGCTGAATCAAGGGCATTAAGAATCTGGTTCATAATTCAAATTTAGGACTTTCCATGTTAAATCCACAACTTTTTTTTTTCTCTTACTAAACCACATTTACCTTAGAGTGAATATTTTCAATGAACTTATCCTGATTCTTTCATGAGCTCACTTTTACTATATCCAAACTTAACTGCACCTTTTTGAGTCACACACAGTCCCAATCTCAGAAAATAATATGCCTAGAAAACTCTTTAAACAGGATCAGAAGAAAAAGAGTTCTAAAACTAATATCAATGATATTATATTGCAGAGTTTCTCATTCACTGTTTTCCAAGGGGCCTAATGCAAATGAACATTCAAATAGAAAATCCCAGACTGTCAGAATCTCAGAACCTCAGAGTTGAAAGAATGTCAGAGGCCATAAGTATGAAATCTTTTCTATACCATGTTTGACAATCATTTACCCTTTGCTTAAAGAAACACTTTTCAGGGGGAATCCATTACTGCATCACTTTCAATTTCCTGAACTCCATTGAAACAAATCATTGCCCCTTTGATTAGTTCTAAAGTTGTTAGGATGTTTCTCCTCAATCAGGTCTTCTCTGCACCTTTGGCCTAATTTTCCTGCTCTGACCTCTGGATCCCTATAAAACAAATCTTATAACTTTTCCAAATGATGGCCTTTTAAACATTTGAAAGCTGCTTCCATGTCTTCACAGAATTTTCTCTACTTTCATCAAGGCTATTCCCAAGTCACTCCCACTCGTGATCTCCAGTTTCTTCTCTACCAGGCATTTCCCTCTCTATCTTGTCAACGAATGGTCTAAAATGTGAAACTAGAACTGGACACATAAATTCCAATGAGATCTGATTGAAATGGAATGCTATGAGCCAACCGATGCCCTCATTATAGCACTGAAATTCTTCAGGGCACCTGAGATGAAAGGGTTCATAAAATCATGGATTTAGAGCAAGAAGAGACCTGAGATATTATCAAGTCTCATCTTTTTTAAAAGTAAGGAAACTGACTCACAGGCACATTCAATAATTTGCCCAGAGTCACAAAGCTAGGATGTGAGGCAGGATTTGAAAATGGGTCTTCTTAAAACTGTTATTGCAAGATTTTGCGTGTGGCTCATCTTTATCTTGTAGAAATACAAAGGGAATGAAGGGATTCCAAAACCATGAAGTCAAACATGCTCAGATAGATAGACAGATAGATAGATAAATACAGATGCAATTTTTTAATGGAAATGAGGAAGGGTAGAATCTAACTGAATACCCAATCATCTTCAAGTCTAGCTCTGGCTGCTTGCTTCCAGATGAGAACCCATGTGAGACTTAATCGATGAGGACTTAACTCCCTCATTTGTCGATGTGGGCACATATTGTTGAGGGTGCTACATGGCCCACTAGTTGTAGCTTCATATTCTAATCGTCATCTTGCCATCTGTTCTGCCTGCCATCACTCCCTCCAGACCACCAGACTCTGCCACCCTACCTCACCATCTGCTGCTTAGTAACTCTGGATTCATATACAAATCAAAATTTTGATTGCTACTTGAATAATAAATATCAATTCCAGTATATTTCTACTTGTCATCTCTAAGTATTCACAATTACTACTATATTTCTATTATAGATTTCTAACTACTATGTCCCTTTATGTATCATTTCTTACTATTAGACTTTAAGACCAGACTGTCTTGTTTTTATATTCATATTTCTGGTGCTTACTACAATGCTTTAGCATCTATCAGACACAACATTTTCTTTTAAATTTTATTCATGTAATACCTATATTTAACAAAGAGATTGCAGAAATAAAATGCATGTAAAGTTATAACAGAATATGAGTAAAAAAAGAAATTATTTTGGCAATTTGATTATCAATTATTTTATCATCATCATATAAAAATAAATTAATTATATTATACAAATGTTGTACTTCACTGTGAGACATAAGACCAACTTAAAGAAAGCTTAAGGAGACACTAATGACATAGTTTGAATTAAAGGACATCCCTTCACATTATTATTCCATTCTCTGTTGTCTAATTTGTTTTTGTTCCATTGCTTCAAATTCCACCAATCAGAGATTTGTTTTAGGAATGAATAAAGAACATTATTAAATACTTACTTTGTACCAAGCACCATACTAAGTATTAGAGATACAAATAGAAAACAAGATAGTCTCTGTTCCTCATGATTGTGCACTTGAAGGGAGGGGGAAAGAAAGATAAAACAGAGGAGGGTCCAGCTGCAGTGCCAATGTCTTAAGACCCATAGGTCATAAGGGAAGGGTCATGAAGGATGGCAAGACACAAGAGGCTTTAGAATGCATTTGGCTCTCTGCTCCATAGAATATCTGAATAGCTTACACTCACTGGGAAGAAGGAATAGGCTTAATGTCAGGAAAATGACTCTAGATTTCCTCTAGCAGGGGTGTAAGTAAGGTATCAATACTTTATCCAAGAAGGAAACAAAGGAAAAGGATAGAAAGAAAAAATATTGAGATGGAGAAGGGCCTGAGAGGTATCTGTCTCAAGTTGACTAAGAGCCTTCAAACAGAGTGTTGAGCAACTTGGGACTGGGAGAAGAAAAGGGGTTTCTCTTTTAAAATGAAAACACTTAAGTAATTTATAAGTGTAATTTGATAGCAATATAATAAAATTTCTTTCTAATTAATCCTTTATGAGCCTACAGAGGGAAGAAAGAAAAGTTCTGAAGAATTGAGATCTTAGGGGAAGAAGGGATTTTAGAATATCCAAGTACTTCACAGGCATGAAGGTCAAAGACCAGTACCAAAATAAGGGCTTTCAGACTGCTAGAAGATAACATAAAGATATGGGTAAGGAAATAGTTTTGTCAACTTTTTAAATAAAATACCCACTGCTCAAGTTTAGTGCACAAGTCGATAAAAATCTTTATTCAACATTTTTACAAGCTACAGAAGGAAAAAACCAGTTGACTCAGAGAGGAAGATCTTTGTAAACTAAGGGAATTCTCTCCTTACCAGGTTATTTCTCGTTGATTAATAGACTACATAGAAAAGAAAAAGAAAACAAAAGACAAAATGAGTGGCGATTAGTCTGAGTGACAAACTGTCTGCAGCTGGGGCTGAGAAAGTGAATTTATTATGTTCCAGGAGAGGGAACAGAGATTTACTAATCTGCTTTTCTATTGTGATATTTGGTGGCTTAGAATGGGATGGCTATTTTTCTCTGTGGCCACACTTGCATAAGAACCGAGGAAGAGAGAAAGCTTAAACACAAAAGAGAGGACATGATTGTTTATTTACACTAAAATGGAGGTTTTCTTGAAGTCAGAGTCACTCATTTAATGAAAGGGAACATACAGGACCCTGTCTCTTTGACACCATACTTGTCAATTTATGGACATAGAGATTGCCCAGCCTAGACAAAATGATTGAACATAAAATGCTATCCTAAAAGTTGATTATTTTCACTATATTCAGACAGAAGTGGGGGAAAATTGAAAAGTGTCCACCCTTCAGTATTGTCAGCAATGCTTTCTTGCTCAGAGAGTATGATAAAAAAAATATTGCAGGATTTAAAACTTGAAGGAATCTTTCACCACCCCCTTATTTTACAAGGAAGCAAGCCAAGAGAAGTGAGGTGATTTTCTATGTAATTGGTAATAATAACAATCACAGCTAGAATTTCAATCCATTCTGTCTAACTCCTAAATCGGTCTTTTCTGATCTATTAAGTTATACTATACAGTTATCTTCTAGTGTGACTATGCTGACAAGAGTAGATCCAGTAAGCCAATTAAAACAAAATTAAAAAACAATCACTGACCTATTTTTAATAAAATACTAAAATATCAGATATTTCTGTTGTATTTTATTATAAGGGTAAGGTCATCAGGTAATTGAAATCAGCAATAAGGTGAGATTTATTAAACAGTTTGTAATTTTTTAGTCATAGAAAAAAAAGAATTTTTCTAATATCAGACTGTGTGTTTTTCTCCCTGACATCATGATCCAAACATGTTAACATTTAAGCATTGATCAATTTCAAAATGGTGTAGTTATCACAATCCCATCCTGAACATGCTCTAGAACTTCATGAAAGTTTTTTCCCATGACTCTTTGAATCTCTAGGGATATGGCACGTCAAATGCTGTTCCTGAACAAAAGCCATTAGACATCCAAATGAAAAAAATATATATCCTTGGGAGAGATCCAAAACAGACATAATTCTTCTCTATAATAAAACCCTTATAATGGCAAAATATTAGTACGCTTCTTCCTTCCAGTTACTAGGGAAGATTATTAATGAATTATATGGTTTCTAAATTTCTTTCTAACTCATCAAAACACTGAGAAGGTTGAAAACCAATGGAAAAAAGTCTTCTTAGAAAAAATAGAAGTGTTCTCAATTTACTAATGTCTCATTTTCTTGTTTAGATTCATTTACCATATATATTTAACAAATGTAAAAGCATTTATCATACGTCTACTGTGTTCCAGGCAGATATTATTAAAAGTTAGATCCCTTTTAATACACAAAACAATGGGAGCTAGGTGCTATTAAAATGCTTATTTTACAGCTGAAGGAGACAAAAGTTAAGTAATTTGCAAGGTCATACAGCTAGTTTCAGACATTAAATATATATTCTGAATTTCCTAATTCCAGTCCCAATTTTCTATCCACCAAGCCACCTACCTGCCTAATAATCCTATGGTTAGAGCAAAGGATAACCAATGTCCAGTCCCAAATTCCAGCAGAATCTTTAAAATGTTGATTTGATTTCAAAAAGTCCCATACAACTTTAATATATTTAACATCTACTGGTCATGCTGCCATCTAGGGGAGGGGGTGGGGGGAAAGAGGGGAAAAATTGGAACAAAAGGTTTGGCAATTGTCAATGCTATAAAATTACCCATGCATATAACTTGTAAATAAAAAGCTATTTTAAAAAAGACTACATTACTCAGAATTCTTGGGCCCAGAGGAGAGAAAACTAGCCTAGGAAGGGGATGACCACAACTAAGATGACTAGTGGTACCCAAATCCAGTAAAGATATAACTCAAAAGAGGTCATGGACCCCAGTGGCAAATAGCAACAGAAATAACCACTACCTCCTCCTAAACCAATCACCCCAGCATCCACAGGAATAATCCCATTGCCATCAGAATTCTAAAAACTACTTGAAATCAGGGTTCTTCCTCTATGCCCAGGGATTCTTGGCAACATGGTCCTTGATCAGATATGCCTATTACTCCCATATTCAAATGTTCATGAGAGTTTTAATAATAATTTTAATGTATTCTATTTAATCACTACTGTATTAAACTTGACAATTTAAAATGTAAAAAAAAAAAAAAGTCCCATACAGTACAGTTTGAGTCCCCTGTTGCTAACACCTAAGATGGCATTTATAAGAGTCCAACATAAAGAGTACAAATCATTCATAAAAAGACTTCATTTTGAATCCTTGGAGAAAATGTCTATATTAAAGTGATCATAGACATTTTAGAATTGAACATTCCTTCTGAAATAGCAAAATAAATCCTCAAAAGTCCCCCAGTCAATAAATATTAGGAAATGCCTAATCTCTTCCAGGCACTGTGTTTCCGTTGTATTTGGTCCTTTCAGTAGTTTGAGGACTTTCAGAAACATTTTTTTTTTAAAAAGAATCAGATAAAATAGTGATGTGTGAATCAGTAATCCTAATGATTTTCACTCACTGAAAGAAAGACCCAAGATGGGATGGTGGTATTGCATCCACAGAAAAGTCCAAACATTCCAAAACACGAAGGGAAAGCTATAATCAAGAAGAATATCAAAATAAGTTTCAAGTGCAATGGGCTTTAGGTTGTGGCAACAGGAGGAAAAGGGTTCAGTAACTGTAAACAATAAAGCCCATTCTAGGATTTGGCCCCTTTCTTCTTCTTTATCATACCTTATCAATGTGTTCTATCCCTGGGGTCTAGCAGTCTGGTAAGCCATAGTTTCCCTCAAATTAAAATTCTTCAAAAAATGGTTGTTTAAACAGTTGCCAAGTATGTCGTAATTCAGAAATGTCAAATGTGAACACTCCCTAACCAATTACATTTAAACATAATTGGGAATTGTTTAACAAAATTAACAAAAATACAATACTATATAAATAATATTAACTTACAATTTTCTAAGTCAATATGTGAGGTAAGGATTAATTTCTATTTGACTTTGACATCCCTGTTGTAAAGAATTCTCATTCATATATAGGTTAGATGAAATGGTTTCTGAGTCATACTTTTCCTCCTAATTTACATTTTTTTTAAATCAGTGACTTAGTGGTAGGTATTGCTTTACTTGTACTGCATATCTTTCTCTCACTTTTATTCTTCTCATTTTGTATTGTGATCTTCATTGTAACAAGCCAATGAACTGACTCTACACAACCAGCAGGAAAAGCCTACACACATCAGTAATAAGTAATTTAATTGGGTGGGAGGGTGTATGTATGTGTGTATGTGATATTATTTGGTGCTCACTATATTTTACTACCTTCCAATTCTAGAAGAAGAAAAAAGCAGTATTTTTGATATATATATGAATGTACCTCCTGTGTAACATATATCTCCTTTCTCATTCCTTAGTCCTGAATTATGTTCCAATATAATTTCCCCTACCTATGTTCATTTTTGCATTGCTGCAACCAAGTATCAAAATATGTACTGACTTAATTTGAAGTATCTTATTGAAGTGTACTATAATTTATCTCCATCATCATCTGTAACAGATGCTTTATATACTCTGCAAAGATCTTCATCGTTGTCTTTTTTAAATTATTCATCTGAGTTCTGAGGCAAGATTATCACTTGTTCTATAAAATGATATAATATGACTGGTTTTGGAAACTTGATTAAAAAACACTCTTCAAATCTATCAATCCACTGGCCAGTGGAGCATTTAGTTGGCAACCAATTTTTTTCTTGTTTCCATTATATGAAGAATGTTGAGGTTGATATAATCAAATGTTTTCAAAGAACAAATCCACATGTTGGCCTTTGAATAAGGATCTTATATTTACAATATCAACACGGAAGTGAAAGTTTATAAATATTTTTAAATGGTGTGACTTTTTGCCTTATCAGCTAGAAACAGTAGACATTCCCTTTGTTTCATAGATTTCTGTGGCCAAAGAATGTATTACCAAGTGACCACTCTTCTTGTGATTAGCCTCTCCTTGCTTAACTAGGTTAATTCTCAAAAAAGAGAAGATGTTGCCAGGATTGTTTCTGGTGACTTTCCAGCATGACAGAACCTGCCAAATCTCCAGCTTTGTGGGTATAGCCTTCTAGAAGCCAGGATCACCTTGATACTATCAGGACTGGATTTTATGGAGGGGGAGAACTCAAAAACATCATTAAAAATGCTCTAAGTTCAGTTGAATTCAAATAGCATTGTTTGAGGTTTTACTATGTCAAAAGCACTGAGCTACCTTCCAAGAGATACACAGATGAAGAAGGTGGGTTCTACCCTCAAAAGCTGACAATGAAGTAGGATCTTCAACTGATTCCCAAAGAGGGCTATTAGTGAGGAAAACAGATGTGACCTCCTTGAGTCAAAAACCCTTTAAACCAAACAATTAAGCACGGTCGAAGGTAATTCTGAGTCATTCAGGAATTGACTGTGATGAATTAGAAAAAAGAGAAAAGGCAAGCAAAACTCAGTCCTATTTGGGCAGGAGTTTGTTGATCCTCCTAATAGCAAACCAAAGGCAAAAATGTTAGCATTTTGTTTTATTTTAGCAAGATCTAGCAGTTTCTACATAAGTTCTGTAGTGAATTTTTATGAACAAACTGGGAAGTGTGACAATGTTGGCAAAGTCTCAAACTGAACGGAAGTAAGTAGCAAGAAGGTGGTTTTATATTATTTTATTTTTCTCAGAGATAAAGATTCAAAATCCTTTAAATCATTCTTATCTCACAACCCTTTGCATTTAGCTATGGTAAATAAAAGTCTATATATGTATTCACTAACACATATATACACACACACAAACACACAATGTGTGTGCATATGTGTGTATGTATATATATCGTGTGTGTGTATGTTTGATACCTACTTCATTCCAGCCAATTAGACACTAGAAATCAAACGACACAAATAAAGCAGTTCCTAACCTGAAAAGATGTACGTTTTTGTTGGAGGGGAACTAGGATGTGACCCATCAATCAATTCACATTTTAGGCACCTACTGCATACATGATATTTAACATCCCAGAGTTAACTGGGGAGGTGACTTAATTTTCTTAATTATAATCTCCACCTCCCTAAAGAGGGCAATTTATATTTGAACAACTCAAATATATATTTATTTGAGTTCAAATATAAATAGGCTGTTTTCATTATTGTCAATAAGGATAGAGTCATTGGAAAATCTATTCCAGTTTCCATGTATGTTTTATCCACCTTCCAATGTTAAATACAAATGCTTTGGAGCTGATCTGGCTTAGTTAAGACTCAGACCAAGTCATCTGCAGACTCATTTTCCCCTCTTCTGTTTTTTCATTCATGTAATCTTCCACCATTCTCTTCAAGATCATTTTGCAGATTAAATAATATTCTAAACCAATGCTATGCCTAACTATTCCAACTTCTTTCTGCTCAGCAGAAAACACAGCTGTTGGATAGAACACTGGAACTGAAATCTGGATGATCTGAGTTCAAATATGGCCTCAAAGAGTGGTTGTGTGAGCAAGTTACTTAACATATGTTTGCCTCAATCTCCTCAACTGTAAAATTGTAATAATAACAGCCACTTCTCTCCCAATGTTGTTTTGACAATCAATTGAGAAAATATTTAAGAAAAAAGTGCATAGCATGCTGCCTGGAACACAATAGGTGCTACATGAATTTTTATTCCCTTCCCCTTTATCCTTAGCAAAAAGATCAAGAGTTTATTGCTAAAGATTTTCTAGGAATTCTTGACCTCTAAATCATAGTTATTACTTAAATATTTGTCAAAAATAATGATAATCAGATCCAATTTTTTTTAACCTTTATTTTCCCCCACTCCCATTTTTCAGTGTCAATACTTTATTTGGCTGAGTTAGATTAGATAAATGACACTCATTTTAAAAGAGCTTAAAGTATACACTCAAATGAGAAAGGTTGGTATGCAGTCATCTTCTAATGTAACATATATATTATTTCATCATCATGTGGTACTTCACGAGCATTTTGCTCCATTTTACAGAGGAAGAAACTAAAGCTCACTCCCAAATCAAGCAGTCATGATTAGAAAAGGATATGATACCTCTGTCATTTTCAGGCAGGCCTTCCAACTCCAAATCCACATTCTCCTGGAAGAACATATCTCCTTCCCATAATTAGATTAGTTAAAGTGAAGAAGAATGTTATTTTATAGGAAACTTTAAATGATAAGAGTATCTTCCATTTTATGCAATATTCTCATATTTTTAATGTTCTTTAATTTGGAGTCTTTACTCTAAGTAGTCAGTGGTTTAACGTGCAAATCCAAAGCTGATTAAGAAGACATCCATTTTTGTAGTTCATCTCATAAAGATAGTCATTATCATTTTTTCTGATATTCTTTGATATTGGTCATGTTCAGCATCTTCTTACTCTATTAAAAAAAATAATACATAATAGACACCTATGGGGCTCCTCTGTTTTGGTCTTTCTCATTTTTACACTTAAGTCATAGTATTTGACATGTGTTTTTACCATCTTCAAGGATACTCTATAACCCTGGACAGGTCACTTTTCTTCCCAGTATTCAAAAAAAAAAAACTTTAATTGCATGAGATGCAGTAGGGCAAGACTGCTCCAATAGATAAAATTCATCCTAGAAACTTCTTTTAGTAATGGAATCACAGTCCATATCTCTGTCATTGTATTGTTGCCAACCTCCCCTGTTCCCACATTTACATTATATATGTCAAGTTGTTTTAGAGAATCTAATCAAATGTATATGTTCTCCACCTTTTGCCCAACATTTTCAGAAAGTGTTATACAATCTGAAAATAATCTCCATAGTGTTCTTTTTACTGTACAGCAAAATGGCCAATACCAATGAAATGATATTTCTTATTATCTATGTGCACAAGTGAAAAAACAAACTCAAAAAATTATTTGTCTTTGTAGATTATCCCTCCATATTTCCCTTATATCTGTTGTTTTGTTTTATAGAAAGAATACCATCAGTGATATGGTCTTTTCATTAAGTAACATTCTGTATCAGCTTGTTAATCATTTGACAAATAATGATTAAATCAATATTTATCAGTGGTCTAAAATCCAACAATCTCTATCCCTTAGCATTTGCCGTCTCTTTTTACCTCCATGCTACAAACTTCAGAATGGAATTAGAAGAGGCCTGTCCAGAATTAAGTACCACATTTTGTTTTTTCTTTCTTTCATGGATTTCCATGGCCAAATGATTCATCACCTAGCTATGAACATAAAAGTGATAAGCTAATGTGCTTAAGGTCTAGGCTTGAAGGAGTTAGACTGTCAAAAGCATGATACAACAAACCTTTCCTGGACTGGTAGCACCTGCCAAAGACAGAACTACTAATAACTGGTTGAGATTTCCAGATCACCTTCATTTCATGATAGGTCTCCAAGATAGGACTTTTGGGTAGCATATATATATATATATATATATATATATATATATATATATTAGCTCCTTTCTCTTTGATTTTTAGATCATAGAATTTCAGTAAAAAGGAACTTCAGAGATTTGGGTCTGTGTCCTACCTAAAAGTTTAAAGCTTTCAACAACATCACCAGTAAACAATTATTCAAATAATAATTTTTAAACTTCTAAGCAAATGATACTCATTGGCTTCAAGGCAACCACTATCATTTTTGGACACCTCTACCTCTACTAGGGAGTTCTCTATACATTGCTGACATTTGTTACCCATTGGTCCTAGGGATGACATTTTTTTTTTCCATTTGAACTCTCCAGTCATTTTGTTTCCTTCATTGACTTATGCAACTATTATTTTTTTTTTAAATCTCTGGATAGGACTTGATGTTTACTCCTGTTAACATTTCACATTACCGATTTCAATCCATGGGTACAATATTAAACAAAAGAAAGAAATCAAAATTTAAGACTTTTAATATGAAAGTTATCTTTAAAGTCATTCTTCATAAATCACTTTTTTTCGATGTTTCACATATGAAGTAGAAAATCCAAGAGTGGAAAGGTTCCTCAGAGGTCAATTATCCAACCCACAACTGAACAAGAATGCCTTGTAGAAGATATCCAAAATGTTATCATATAGTCTTTGTTTAAAAATATCTCATGACTGGAAGCTCACTACCATCTAAGGTATCTTATCCTTCTTAAAATAGCTGTAAACTTTAGAAATCTCTTTACATAAAGTCTAAATTTCTTTCTTTTCAACTTCCTTCCTTTGTTCCTAATTCTGCCCTCCAATGCCAAGTAGAAACCAATCTAATCCCTCTTCCACGTGATGTTACTTCTATATATAAACAAATAATAGTTTCAAAAGAACTATCATAGGTCACCTAATGTTAAATATCTAAAATCTAAAATTATATCCATGACTCATTATGAGATATGGTATTAATTTACCAAAATGTTCTTTGAGTCAACAATATTTGGATGAGGAAAATGTCGCATACATAAAAGAAAATAAAGAATACCCACTATTAAGATTAGATTTTACAATACGAAAGAGGACTAAGCATGTAGGATTAAGTTTTTAGAAGTTTATATTCTTGTTTAAAATAAATTTGTCCAATAGTACTGGGATTAAATCAGTGTTACAGTTTTGGTCCTTTCAATGCATCACATCAAAATCAAATGATTTTGATTGAATTAACAGAAAAGACAAATTAAATTATATACCCTTGTGTTGTGGTCTAAATCTAACACATTGTATAAATATTCTGAATTTGAATAAATGAATTAAAATGATTAAAGAAGTTTTCTTAAAATATTTCTTTAAAAATTTCAATTATTAGCCATATAGTTTCATCTTATTAAAAATGTATAGCATATGGTTTAAGCTCAAAAAGAGTGGAGTGAGAAAAACAGTCAGAAGATATGGGCTCAAGCCCTCTCTTCCATTTTCTATCTGTGTGACCTCAGGAAAGTCCTTTGTACTCCTTGAGAATGCTTCCCTAGAAATGGGTGAAGTATTAGGCTAGATTAATTCAGCACAAACACTATGCAAAAATTACATCTTTCTTTTTTTCTGAATAATACTGCTTAAACATGCATTACTTTGGCCAAAAAAAAAAAAAAAAAGAAAAAAGATACTACTCGCCAGTCCTATCATTACTTTACACAATACAAAAGCCCCAAGTATATAATCCCAAGTATATTCCACATGTTTACAGTTCTCCACTTCTGCAAAGAAAGCAAGAGGTATATTTTCTCCTCATCTCAGGGATCAGTTTTCTTGGATGTTAGAATTAAATAATGCATGAGTTCTTTTTTTGGTAGTGGTGTTTCCATCTACAACATTATAAAGACAGTAGAGCTCTCACTGACCTAACTTCAAAACAAAGATCACAATTCACAGCTATAAGCAAGAGGAGAGAGTATCTAGCCTAATTCATAACTGAATAAGAGCCTACTCTTTAACAACTCCAAGTGACCATCCTGCCTTTTCTCAACAAAAAGAGAGTTCCCTACCTCTTGAGTCAGCCAAATTCATTAGATAGTCCTAATTGTCAGTGTTAAATCTCTATATCTCGCTCTGATATTTTTACCTATTAGTCTTCAGTTTTCTTTTCTGGAATAAAGCAGAAAAAGCCTAATATCTTTCTGTAATAGCCCTTCAAATACTTTAAGACATTTACAATGTTGAAATCTGTCATTTCTACTCCTAGCTAAACATCCTCAATGCTTTCAAATAGTGTTCTCCTAAAATAAATTTAAGACCAGTCCCCTTCCAGTTGCCTTTGTCTGAATGCTCACCAAAGTATTAATATCACTTTCCTTCCCAAGTAAAGTCTGCTTCTCAAAATTGAACACAAAATTACAAATAAGGTCTGACCAGAGAAAAGAAGAGAATAACTAAGCCTCTTTACTCTTATAAGAATATTTCACTATCATGGAAGAAGAAAAGAAAGTAAGGTACTACAGAGGGGAAGTGAAAGTGCTTCAGTCCTATTCAAGGTAATGAAAATGTACTAAGAGGGAACCTCAAGGAGAGAAAGCAAAAAGAGACTGAGAGGCAACTAGATAGAGTATAGATATGAATGTTAGGGCATTAAATTTAAAATCAGAGAACCTGGTACAAAGCCAAAGAATGGTTCGAGTATATATTATCTGTGTAATTTGAAAAATGATTTAGTCTCTTGGTTTTTTTGTCTGAAAATTAATAATAATAATAATATCTAATATTTACATAGTGTTTATTATATGCCAGCACTGTGCTAAGCAGTATATAAATATTATCTTATTTGATCTTCACTGTAACACTAAGAAGTAGGTGCTATAATTATCCCCATTTAACAAATGAGAAAACTGAAAAAAATTAGCGATTATGTTATTTCCTAAGGATTACATCACAAGTTAGTATCTGATGCTGGGTTTGAACTCAGATCCTCCTGATCCCAAGCACAATGTTCCATCCAATGCATGGCCTAATTCAAAGCATTGTATTAGATGTTGTACTAAGTGACTTCCAAGATCTCTAGTATGCAAAACTGGAAAGAACCGTGAACATGAAGTCAGAAAGTCTTAAGTTAGACTCCCACCTCAAATACTTGTTGGTTGATTTAGGATGAGATATTTCCAGTTTCTGAGACTCATTTTCCTCATCTGTAAATTGAAATGGTTGAATCTGTTGACTATAAATCTATGATCCTGTTATTTTTAGGGTGAAATCCAGATGAACTCTCAATATAAAAACAACAAAAAACCACTTAAAGAACATTTGAAAACACCTATTACCTTCAATAGGAAAAAAAGAATTTGCCAGGACCATTCACAAAATCATCAATGGTGCTCAGGACATCCAGATCGCATGCTGGGGTCCTTAAGATCATCCAAACCAATATTGTAATTTTGTGATTTGATCTTTGATTCTTTGACTTCAATTTCAGTGTATGCTAAATATCTCTATGATTTATCTTTTCCCTCATTAATTGGGATAGCTGTTGTCTCATTTCTTGAGCTTTAGGAGTTTGCCCATCATCTACTAGAATTATAGGACCAAGTTCAAATGGTAAAAAAAAAACTGAGTTGTCATTTAAACCCTGACTCTAAGTGCCATGTAATTTCTATTACAGCATGCTGGCTTCACACATACCAGAAGCAGCTTTTGTGGATAAAGAAAACAACCTGATTGAAAGGATCTTATTGTAAGTGGAAATCTTAATGAAAAACTGTGGTGCTCTTGACAAGCTCTCTGTTAATCAATCTCAATTATATTCAAGGTCATCTACCAACAGCAGATAATAATATGAGCTTTTCAAACTGGATTGTTATACAAAATGCAGCACTGGAAATTTCTATAAGTTACAAAAGAAAAAAATTGTCTTTGCTTATTTTTTTTTTACCATTTTTATTAAGGGACAACATTAAAACACATGTCTTTACAAAACAAGTAATTCACAAGATTAGGTTGAAAAGATCAAAACAGAAAATGACATGACACTTTCTCTTTTTATTAAAGGAAATGTTAACAGAAAATACGCTTTCATTTTGACTAAATAGTTCTTAGGGGGAAGTGTTTTTTTTTTTAATATAAGGAAATGGGGAGATACTGAAAATTTTCTCTTGATTTACTTTTCTGTGTACAGTAAATGAAAGCATTAAAGAAGACTGATATTCCCTGCTTATAGTCTCATAGAAATCCTGTTCAAAAAAGAAAACAGAAACCATTTGCCAGTGGAATGGATACAGCTGTCACTCACTGAATCAATGTGGGAGTATAACTTTGTGTACAAATTATAGTACCGTGCTTGAAATATCTCTATGTAACCATAAAATTGTAAAATTCTTGGTTTTGTTGATTTTTCATTTTTAAAAACAAAGCCACCATCAATACCTTTATATTAATACATTCTAATGTTTCCTTGTGTTGTCTTTTATGATTGCACAGGCTTTTGTTCTGTAGGGAAAAGATGTTGGTTCCTCTCTTTACCAATCTCTTAACGTCAAATGAGGATGCTGATGGGTACAACTCTATAAAAGTCAATCAGAAGTGGGTTCTGCCCTTATGGACTTGAAGGCCAGGTCATCACAATAGGACTAGAACTGAGGACGAGGACAGAGATTAAAATTCAGATTTAATCTGCCTGAGTGGCAATTTCTTTATCTATATAGAGGTTAGGGCTGGATGATCTCCATGTTCTCTTCCAGTTCTAAATCTAGGATCTTAGTCAAAACTAAGGCCACAGTGGATTTTTAAGCACTCACTTGTTCCCTCTCTAGTTTCCAGATTTCTTTTAGAAATCTAGAGGTTTGGAAGTTTCATTGAGCTGAGTCTGGAAGCAGACTATATTTCTCCTGACCTATGTTGAGTTTAGAGAAAGAGAAATGGAATGGGGCAAGGATGTAAGGCTATTTTCTGCCCTTGCTGTGAACTAAAGCTCTCTTAAGGAGGGGAATAGATGAAACTCAACAGAGTGAGAGTGAGGTTTTTGTTTTGTTTTGCTCCTATTTTCAAAATCCACCTTTTAAAATGCAGATGTGCCTCAAAGGACTCAACCCTTACAAGGAAGCATCAGCTAACTCCTTAGCAGGGACTAAGTTAAGAAAAGGAATGAAATATAAATTGTTTGGGGACATGGAGAGAGAAAGTCAAGTCAACAAGAATTTATTAAATGTCTATTTTATGCCAGGTACCGAATTAAGTACTGGACAGAAGTAATGGAGAAGTAGAAGGATTCCAATTTAAAGCTAACCTGTGCCATGAGAAATTGATTATACTTAATATTAACTAAAAATAAAATATTGGATTTAATAACTAAAATTTATCTAGTATTTTAAAGTTTACAAAGTATTTTACAAATATCTTCTATTTGTTTTTTAAATCACAAAAAACTTGGGCAATAGATACTATTGTTATCCACATTTTGCAAGGAAAAAAAGGCAGAACAAGATTAAATAACTTGTCCAGAATCATGCAACTTATAAATTAATGAGCCAATAATTCAACTGTCTTACTGATTTCAGATCCAGTGTTCTATTAAAGAGCTGGAAAGGATCTGAGAGCCAATATAGGTGAACACCTTTATTTTATCATTGAGAAGACTAAAAGTTATAGAGAAAAAGTAACATATAAAGACACACAGATAGTGTGGGTGATGTGAATAAAGTGTCAGATCTGGAGTCAGGAAGAGTCTTCTTTATGAATTCATATCTGACCTCAGACACTTATTAGCTATATGACCCTGGGCAAGTCACTTCACCCTATTTACCTCAGTTTCCTCACTTGCCAAATGGGCTGCAGAAGGACATGGTAAACCATTCCTGTATCTTTCTTTACCTTTGTTATTTTCTGCTTTTTGGATGTCAGGTCCAATGGATGATAGCATCCATAGAATTTTTCTGAAAAAGATAGTGGAGTGGTATTCCATTTTCTTCTTCAGTAGATTAAGGTGAACAGAGACTAAATATAGGGCCATACAGTTAGTATCTTTGGCCAGATTTAAACTCTTCCCTACTCCATACCCAGCCACTAGCCATTTAGCTGCCTCCATCTTAGCCAAATGGATGTCACAAAAAGTCAGACATGATTAAAATGATCAACAACAACTAAATGAACAGTAACAACATTAATCGGCACAAAGATTCAAAGTCAAGCCCAATGATTTCAAACTCAACACTCTTCTCTACACCAGTCCCTTCATGTGCCATACTTCCAGACTCAGATCAATGAAACTTCCAAACCTCTAGATTTCTAAAAGAACTTAGACATCTGGTAACTAGAGAAGGAACAAGGGAGTGCTTAAAAATCCACTGTGGCCTTAGTTTTGACTAAGGTCCTAGAGAAGGTCTCATTCTAGCTAATCAATCTAACTTAATTTTAAAGCATCATTTCCCGCATTTTTTTGTGACAACTAGGTGGTACATTGTACAGAATGCTAGCTCTGAACTCAGAAGAGCTTGAATTCAAATATAGCCATGAACTATGTGTCCCTGGCTAAGTCATTTAACTTCTACCACAGCTTACTCAACTATAAAGATAATAATAATTCTTTCTTGGGACAGCTAGGTGGCTCAGTGGATAGAACACCAGCCCTGAAGTCATGAGGATTTGAGTTCAAATATGGACTCAGACACTTAACATTTCCTAGCTATGTGAGCCTGGGCAAGTCACTTAACCCCAATTGCCTCAGCAAAATAAATAAATAATAACCCTTTCTCACTCACAGAGTTGTTCTGAGGATTTTGTAAATGATGCTTATAAAGCAACTAGCACAGTGCTGGGCACTTGATCAATGCTTAGCCAAAGCTTTTTTTTTTTCTCTAAAGCAACAGATACTAAGTATTGGGATCTAAATGGAAGATTTGGGAAATTATTATTTGTCACTGATCAGGATGGAATCCCTGGAAATTCATTGTTGTCTTCCTTCCAAAGTCACCTATAAATAGACTTGAGAGAATATGGATCATTTAGGCCTCATGATAAACCCTCTTGAGACTCATTTTCCCCTCCATTGCTTTTTACTGTTTTGTGAGACTATATTACATATGATCCTTTATCATGTTCTTTCCTCTGTCCCATGTGCTAACATGCCAAGGGTTGCAGACTTCTATACAAATATTCCATTTCAGATTTTCTTGTGGAGCTGAAATGTTTTGTGGTTACAACTGTCCTCCAAAAGAAAAGAGTCTGAATAAATTCTAGTCCGTCATTTTTATCACTTTTTAAAATGAAAATACATTTTCCCCATTTAATATGAGTTACGTACTTTTAAAAATAAATTTGAGATGCATAAATAACTGATTCAATAGCATTGCTGTGCAACTTTCTGAAGTTAATTGTTTTTTGTTTCAATTCTTACTCCTGAATCTTGTTGAAAGGTTATAGATTTTTTTGTTTGTTTGTCTTTTAGTGCATCTCATTTCTTTAGTCAGCATTATTTTCACATTCTCAAGGGCTCAGATGATTTTTTTTTTTAAAGAATAAAATTTTTCTTTGCTATTCTCAGATGATTTTCCTTAATTTTGCCAGTTTAGGAACAAATTCCCTTCTCTGTTCCTAGGATTCCTCAGAAAATAATTCTTGCATGTTAATCTCTTCCTATTAATTTCACCCTCCTCTGCACCCCCCCCCCAAATATTCTTTTCAAGCCTACATCATAAAAACACCAGATTCGATTTGATTTTGTCTTATGTTGGCACTATAGTCAGTCCTCTTTTCCTTCATGATTTTTGCTTCAGCCAAGTAATCCTATGTACCCCCAATTAAAATATCTGGCTCATCTTTTTCTGCCTACAAATCATTCCACATAGTATTTCCCCTTCCTGGAATATATTTTTCAATTTACTTCTGTCTCCTTATTCGCCTTGCCCTTTTTGAAACTTTGAGAGGTACTTTCCTAGTTCTCCTTCCTTCACAATGCATTATTGGATTAACTCATCTTAACCCATCATAACAAAGACCTTCCCATCTGTAATAAATGCATGTTGCTCAATATTCATAGTGTCACTTATCTACAGCTGCAAGGAATATCAGAGGTCAACTAATCCAACTTTCTTGAATTTTGTTGTTGTTTGTCCTTTATTCTTAAAGAGGACTGGAGCTCAGATTAGTGATGCTGTAACATGAAAGTGAATTGGATTTAAGTGAGGGAGAGCCGGATAAGATCATCTGTCTCAAGTAATATAGGAAAAGAAATTGAAGCTCTGGGAATACTAAATAATTTTCTCAAGGTCATGAGGTAGAATTTGAATCCAGGTCCCCTGTCTAAAGAGCCATTAGTTTCCCTACTACATTATACTATCAGTCTCTTGAGGAAACACAAAAAATACTTTGAGGACTGGCATAATAATATCTATTCCTTTGTCTTGAATTCCCATCCAATAAGAGTCAATAGGCCATTCCTCTTTTTACAATATCTTAAAAGTAATTTGATTTTCTTTGGGTTCCCTTTAGATTTGGAGGATTCTGTTATCACTCTTGCCAGAAGCAACTTTGGCTATGAGAATCAAGTTCAGCCTTAGGCTTGTCAGAATAAACGTAGGAGCCATAGGTAAGACTGAAATCAGGAGAGGAAATTAATCAAAATTGGCCTTTGGGCTCAGTCTCCAGGATCCCTAGCATTCTGAAAGATTCACCGTGTTCTTATTTTCCAACACTTGCCCATAGAAATATGTATGTATATGTGTGTATACATATACATATGTGTGCATGTATATGAACATGTTGTGTGTATGAAAATTTAGGCTGAATTATTACATCAGTGGAAATGGAATATTTTCTGTTTTCAAATTTAAAAAAATGTGTGTGAAACAAAGAAAAGAAGGGAGGGAGGGAGAGCAGGAAAAAGAAAGGAGGGAAGGAAGGAGGGAAGAAAGGAAGGAAAGAAGGAAGGAAAGAAGGAAAGAAGGAAGAAAGGAAGGAAGGAAGGAAGGAAAGAATGAAGAAAGGAAAGAAGGAAGGAAGGAAGGAAGGAAGGAAGGAAGGAAGGAAAAAAGGAACGAAGGAAGGAAGGAAGGAAGGAAAGAAGGAGAAAGAGTCCTGTTATCTTAGCACTTACATTGTATCAACAATCTAGAAAGGTACCTCAAAATCCAAGACCTTTAAAAGGTTTAACGTCCCTAAAAGAAGTGACCATTTTACATTCAAAATAAATCCTAGAATGTAAAAAGACTACTGATGTGTAAAATGGTGACTTTTGATGTTTTTTTTCTTTATGTTTAATTAATAATTAAAACAAAAATTAAAAATGCCCACACCTTTTGAATACTCCCACTGGAGAAGTAGGCAGTTCATGTGGGTGCTTCATTTGATGACTTGATGTGCTAGAAATCCTTTAGGGAAAGTAAAATGTAAAAGAAAGGGTTGAAGTTCTCCATGAAAGGAAAATTATATCTGGGAAAGATGTGTAGAACCAGAGTGCAAAACTACACAAAGGCCTACACAGGAAGATAAGTAAGAATCATAAAATTCATGTGCATACACATACACATGATATGAGCATGTACATCAGCAGCTTTTAACATTTATACGTATAAAGTACATACATGCACATTCAGGGAAATTAGTGGCTATTGATTAAGAAAAGACTTAATGACAAAAATCTCATTTAAACTGAAAGATAGTTTTATTTGCCAACAACAAGAAAATTCCTGTATATTTGAAAAACAGTTAAGAATGAAAATATGTGCATTTTGTAATATGTACATACATATATTTGCTAATTGATGCACATATATATATGTACATGTATATCCACTTGTACATGAGAAATTATTCAGCCTACAGATGCCATGTATATTTATGTCTATATACATATGTAGATTTTCAGACCTCTTGTTATAACTTGTTATGTAATTGACCAAAGGTTACAAAGTAATATTCTATGATAAAACATGCAATCAAATCTCCTTTCTCTGTTTTAATGAAGGGGGAAAGAACAATGCCAGGGGTAAGAACTGGACATATTTGATTTAATTGGCATGTAGAAGACTGGTTGAGAAGTGGATAGAATGTAGGGTCTGGCATCGGAAACACTTGAGTTCCCATCCAACCAATGTCCTGTTACTCTGAGCCAAGCATCTAATCTCTGTGTTTCAAGTCCCTCATCTGTAAAATGGGGATAATAAAAACAGCTATTTAATTGGGTTGTAAGAACAAAATGAGAACATTGAAGTGCTATATGTTGTTCAGTCATTTTTCAGTGGTATCCAACTCTTCATGACCCTATCTGGGCTTTTCTTGGCAGAGATATTGGAATGGTCGATGAGACTGGGGCAAACAAAATGAAGCCACTTACCAATAGCACACAACTAGTACGTGTATGGGGCCAGAGTTGAACTCAAGTAGAGTTTTCCTGAATCCAGGACCATTATTTCATCCATAAAACCACCAGCCCAAAGTGCTATATAAATCCAAAAAAAAAGAACTCCCAGGTGAGGGAACCTCACCACTACCACCAATGAAAATAAAAGCACATTTTTCTGCAACTAATAATTAGAAAGAATTGTATGGAGCCCAGAGAACTTGGTGATTTGCCTAAAATCAAACAGTCTGTATGTGTCACAGTTGGAATTGAACACATATATTCTTGGTTTCTAGATCAACTTCCTCTCCACTTTGTTGTCTATCCAAAAGAGCAGATGATCTAAAATTATGTATGAATTTCACTGTACTTGAGCTTGAGACACATCCAGGAACACATATATATTCAATCTCCCTGTGTCTTTCTCTGAATCCTTCCCAAAGAAACTGTTTTCCACAGCTAACAACAGAGTGGGGAGAAGGAGAGGGCTGTAAAGAGAAAGCTGACTGGGCCTGTGGCCAAAAATCTGCAAAATAAATAATCTTCCTTTAAATAAAGATTTGACTGTGATGGCAAAAATCTTGGAGGTGTAGTCACATGTTCTAACTTGCTGATAAACCCTTCTTATCCCAGTCCAAGTTCCTAGCACTCATCCTGGTCCCAAATTTATATTTTCATCTCACTCTGAATTCTTCAAACTGTATTCTATTCACTTGAACTAGCTCCATGGCAGGATGAAGGGAGAAAGCAAAATATTAAAATTTTAAAGTTTCTTCTAAAAATAAATATCTAGAAACTCTCTTCCCTCCATTTCCTATCATTTTTATCTTAAATTGAGCAATAAAAAAAAATCAATGGCTTTTCCTCAGACTGAAAATATGAAAATGGTCCTCTGTGCATAAATTGCTGGCATTCTAGATGGCAAACAAACAACAGCCACCCTTTGAAAACATGGTCCTGGACATCAATAAAGATATCCACATTGTCACTGAATAAATAAAGAGAACACTATGGGAAGCTGAAATCCTACATCTATCAAGAAGTGTCCTGCATTTCATATCCATCTTTGTAATAAATTAGTTTCAATATAATTCTATTTGTTATCAGATCCCAAGAAGTCATTATACAGCTAGAATCTTGGAGGCCTCCATTCCCTACCTGCCACACAGGAAATTTCCTCTTCTAAAGTTCCTTTTATAATAGAGCCAGAGTCCAAATCAGTAATTGATCTTTTTAAGTAGGATTTTAGGTAAAATTAAACTGAGCAATTCCTCATGCTGGGCAGTCGGGCTTATCAGCAGTAAGAGAGAAGAGAAAATGCAGAGTGATCTACATAGTCCTAATTTCTGTTGGGTAGTATGATAACTATTAAAAAAGATATTTCAAAAAATTGATTACTTCTTGATTTTATGTATGTCATGCAATGACAGATAGTAGTATTTGGTAATGAATGATTAATACAGACTATGAATCTTAAGCAATTATATTCTTGTTTATTTACAATTCTCCACTTATTTTATAGCTGTTTAATTAAGGATGTCAACTTCCTAAATCGTCAAGGAAAAATATATAACATGTATCAGTAGAACAATTTGTGAGAGAAAAATTCAAATACAAACTGGGATTTGGGATAACATGACTTAGATATAAATCTCTACATTGATATCCATTACTACTGCTACTGCTGCTACTACTTGTATTACTACTGCTGTTGTTGTTGTTGCTGCTGCTACTGCTACTACTACTACTACTATTGCTGCTGCTGCTATTGTAATTACTACATTGCTGCTGCTGCTACTTATTACTATTGCTGTTGCTGCTGCTACCACTACTACTACTGCTACTGCTGCTACTATTACTATCACTACTACTACTACTATTACTACTACTACTACTGCTGCTGCTGCTGCTGCTGTTGCTGCTGCTACTGCTATTATTATTACTACTACTGCTACTGCTGCTGCTGCTGCTACTGCTGCTGCTGCTACCACCACCACTTCTACTACTATTGTGTTATTGCTGCTACTACTGCTACTATTATTTCTACTACTGCTGCTATTACTAGCGCTGCTATTACCACTATTACTACTGTTACTTCTCCTACTGTTGCTGTTGTTGTTGCTGCTATTACTATTATCAACAACTAGCATTTATTTAGAGCTTTAAAAAGCACATTACATTTGTTACTTTAAAATTATGTGACCTGGTACAAATCTATTACCCACAGTTTTCTCACCTAGAAAATAAGAGGGTTGGATTAAATGATTTCACAGGTCCCATTTAGCTTCAAATCCATTATCTAGTGACATAATACACATAGACAAGGCTCAGAATCATATCAGAAATGTATCCCTGTCAAATGAAGAGCTATTATTTTACTTTATTTTATTTTTTGGTTTGTTAGTCAGACCAAGGATGCTATTTATCAGAGATTCATAATTTTATTGGCCCATACTAACTTAAAAGAATTTTCTCCTAAGAATGATAATCACTGGATCAATATCAGGTTAAGTTAATTCAGAGTAACCAACTTGTGGGTAGAATTCAGAACAATTATTTACATACAAATAAAAAAAATGCCAGAATAAGGAATTTTCCAGCATGCTAAATAGAAAAACCTAATCGTGGTGGCTAAGTAATGAGGGTCTACACTAGAGTAGTGTTAAAGATAAGAAGAAAGGGATAGGTTAAAGATAAATAATCAAGGTGGAATCAACCAAAGTAGATACTACTGGATTAAAATTTGAGAGATGAGTAAGAACAGAAGGATCAATAGGCTCAATAGTTTGACCTTCGAATACAGAAAAGAAGGGGAATTTGTATGTCAGAAGCAAGAATTAAGTCAGAGAGAGAAACAGGTTTATGAAGAATAAAGAGAGGGAAAGAAATAAGCATTTATGTAATGTTACTATACTGTAATGAGGAACTTTTACTAAGAAAAACAATAAGCTACATATAGGGCATGTGGCATTCCAGACATCAGTGTGATATGGATGTCGATTTGCCTTGTGGGTAGTTAGAGATATGTTTCTGGAGGTCAGGAAAAATATCAGAACTAGAGAGAGATTTAGAGTCATCCACATGGTGATGATAATTGAAGCCACAGGAAGGAATCAGACTGCCAAGAGAAAGGATTAAAAAAAAAAAAAGAGTGCCAAGGACAGATTTTTGAGCCCCCATAATCAGATAGATAATAAGTGGCCTGTGAAGGGGATAGAAAATGAAGAGTTAGCAATGCTTGAAATTTTAAATAATAATCTTCAAATAACAATACTTTGCTATGTGAAGAAATTTTAAGCAGAAAATGACAGTTAAGTATTCTCCATTTCCACTGCATATTTTTTAAGATGCATAGTTAAAGCACCAATATGACAAATTTGATTAGATTCAAGGAATTTTTTTTTTTCTGGAAGATTATTAGACACTTGAATGGAATAACAAGGGAAACTTTTTTGTTTTTAAAAATGGTATGGTTTCTCATCCATCACGAAACTATAAGATGGAATAGAAATTTCATATTCATTTCTATCTTTTTTTTTTTCTGAGAAGGCAATTGGGGTTAAGTGACTTGCCCAGGGTCACACAGCTAGGAAGTGTTAAGTGTCTGAGGTCACATTTGAACTCAGGTCCCCCTGACTTCAGGGCTGGTGCTCTATCCACTTCATTCTAGCCTAAGGATTTTAGGCTATGTAATATATATATATAAACATGTATACATGTGTATATATATATATATGTATATGTATACATGTATATATATAAAAGACATAATAAATTAATATAGGTATGTGTTTATGCATATGTATACCAAACATCAATCAGAATAGTATTTGTGTATGCATATGTATTTTAAAGCATGGTGATTGCAGGATTTCATGAGATTTGACAGAGAATATCTCTCTCAGAATCTGGATGTAGATATTAGCACCTTACTAAGTGAACAATTGGAAGCTCCCTAATGATTTCCAGTGACATGAGCTGCCTTCAAATATATGGCTTCCTGGAACTCAGGAAACTGAACTTTTTTTTCAGGAAAGCCAGCCTTTTGAGCTGGATGATAAGGAGAGCAGTAAGCCATTCTTTGTATGGACTTCTTTCACCTATTCCATGATCAGAAGACAAGTTAAAGCACAGAAAAAAAGCCCTGATTTTTCAGGGAGAACAAACTCTGATTTCATAGTCTACTTCCAGGTAAGAATGTTGATCATTTCAATAGGCAGAAAAATGGAAGTTATAAGATTGCTATACCTCGCTGAGCAGAGGTCAAAAGTCAAAGATCTGAGAATAAGCACTTCAAGCCCAAGAGATATTAGTAGCTATAGGACTCATATTATTCTTATTGAAGTACATGACAATGGTATGTATGCAATTTTTTCACTTAGCTCTTGGTGTTAAATATTTTCATTGAGCTCTTGGTATTAAACCATAGTCCAAGATAGTCACTAGGAAACTGAAAGAGTTCCTGAAGAATTTAATGGCCCAAACACACACACACACACACACACGCACACACATATGTGTACATATCACAATACCTGTATGGATGTACATGCATGTATATGTGTGTGCCTTGTGTGTATGTATGCACACATAGACATGTGCATGTATTTATTTATTTTTGCTTAAGAGGGTTGTTCAAGGACTACGTTCCCAAGTTCCTGTTTCCTGTGTCAAGGAGTAGGTACAATAAGAAGTTTTAGGCAGCATAATCCCAATATCAAACCTCTTACATTTATCTTCTCACATAAAAGAAAACTTGGATTTGTCCTATTTGGCCACAAAGGGCAGATGTAGGAATAATAATTAAGAAGTTTCAAAAAACCAAACTTAGGCTTCAGGAAGTAATATTTTCCTAACAATCAGTGCTATTCATAAAAGGAATGAGCTAACTTGGGAAATGAACCTTCTCAATGGAAATCTAAGGGGGAAGGAAGCCTAAACGATACTTGTCAGGAATTTTATAGTGTGGATTCCTTTAACAAGATGGCCTCTGAGATCATCAATACAATTTCACTGATTTTGAGGTTTTAGAATGACAGACCCTGTAAGTGTATTCTGTGTGGAATTCCTTGGGAAGTCTCATTTGGACAGTAAGAAAGAGCCAAACAAAGGCAAAGAGAGAGAGAGAGAAAAGAAGTAAGGGAAGGAAGCGAAGACAAGATGACAAGTTGAGAAAGAGAAGACAAGAAAAGAGAAAGAGAAAAAAGAGAAGACAAGAGAAGAGAAAAGACACTACTATACCCTAGTTTCCTGCCTATTCAATAAAGAAGCTATGGCCAAATTTAAAAAATAATAATATATTCTTCATGCTTTTTTGTGTGCATGTGCAAAGGATTACAGTATTAAAAACACTGTAGACATGGCTGAAAATAAGCTTTAGGACAAAAAAAATTCCCATAGATTCCCAAATTGGCCATATCGAAAAATTCATATGGTATTCTATACATTGAGTTCACTCCCCACTATGTAAAGAGACAGGTAACATTCTTTATCATCAGCTATAGAATAATTGTAATCATTCAAAATTGCCCAAATTTACAATATCGTTATTGTAAAATTTTTCTGGACGTTTTTGTTTTGTTTGCATCAATTCACATAAGCCTTTTTTAGTTTTCTCTGAAACCTTCGTTTTTTACACCCTATGGTGCAACAGCATTCAGCTACATTCAAAGACTATAATGAGTTTATCTAATACATTGATATTTCTGGGATCTGTGTTTCATCAATGTAGCCATGACCTCTACCAATACATGCTACGATTCCATTTTTAACTTACAGATTTTCTTTGAGTTATTTCCTTTGCCCAACTCCTCCTTCCTCCACAAAAAAAGTCATTATATTATGACAAACCTGCTAATGGATCTCTCCGAATTTAATTAAGCTGATCTTTAGACATCAGACAAATTGTCCATCTCTAAGATTATATTCAAACTTTCTCAGACTAGCGGATAAAATACATGTTATATTTCTATAAGATCTCTTATTCAAGCTGCCAATCTGGGCCCATGCTATCATATTCGGAAAGAATTTTCATGGAGGAGAATAAGGGTATACTGTTTAAAAGTAGAATTTAAAAGTTTCTATGTGTACATGATGTTAATTACAATTAAAAATTTACAACCTGTCAAACCTCTAACAATATTTCATTTATGTGATTTCTCTTTGTTGGTAATAATTGAGTATTGAAATTTATTTTGTTATTATTTTCAACCTTCTTAATTTTTTTTTCATTTTTCAAAACATGGGAAAGGAAAAAAGTCATTAAAATTCCAAATTGTTTTTGATATTCTTACTTTTTACAGTTCTTCCATGAATTATCAATTGAATTACATGGTTTTAAGGAATTCCTACAAGTAGGTGGAAATGTAGTAAGGTGAAAAGAGCATTGAATTTGCAGTTGTATGGGGCAGCTAGGTGGCTCAGTGGATAGAGTACTAGCCCTGAAGTCAGGAGGACCTGAGTTCAAATGTGGTCTCAGACACTTAACACTTCCTAGCTGTGTAACCTTGGGCAACTCACTTAACCACAATTGCCTTAGCCAAAAACAAATAAATAAATAATAAGGAAGAAAGAAAAATAAAAGAAAGAAAGAAATTGCAGTTTATAGGAGTTGAAACTAACTCTCCCACTTAGTACCAGTGTTATCGCAAACAGGGTAGAGACTGGTCTTACTTTTTTTGTATTTTTTTTTATTTGTTGTAGTTTGCACAATGACCGACACATAGTAGCACTTAAAAGAAATTTAAACTTGTACTCTGGACTTCAGTTTCCCCATCTGTAAGAGCTGGATGTGATAATCTCTTAGGTTCTTTCCAGCACTAGAGTATTGGAATTATGATTATCCCTAAATTTTTATTTGCATTCATTAACTATCATTGTCTCTCTAGTTGTCTACATTTTAAACTCAACATCTTGAGAAATAAACTCTAACTCCCCCCCCCCAAAAAAAACTGGCATATCTTCCCAGTCTCTCCAATGTCTTAAAAGGCATCTTTATCCTCTTAATTCTTTAGCTTTGGCCAAGTGATTTGTACTTCCCATTCTCTCTGCCCTAAACCTGTCATATCCACCCCATCTTAAAAATCTTGCTCTCTCCATCAACCTTTTCTTTTAAATCCATTATCTGCTATATAGTTCTATATCTATCATCATTGTCCACTTTATCCCCTAAATCTTATCTTTCTTCAATTTCCTCTTATTTGATCTCTCTGACACATCTCTTTTCACACCAATTGATCCTGTGCCTTATTTGTAGAATTATCACCAAGTATCACCTTCATCACAGCATTCATTTCTTCAATGGATAGCTGGACCATTTTCTCAGTGTAATATAAGGAATTCTGTCTTGTACAGACTAGATCCTTCACAACCTTGAAAGTCTATGATTCTTTACTTAATAAAATGAAATTATACAACCCTATTTTCATTTTTGTCCCTGTTATTAACTCCCAACTGATATCCTTGACTCTGTTCTCCAACCAACTTAATCTTGATCTATAGCTAATTTAACAATTTATTTCTTCCATTCCAATGCTTACTTAATTCTCCATTGTCAAGGACACAACTGAACAGCAGCGATTCATATATACATATACAATACATATAGATGAAATTATACATAATACATATACATGCACATAATTAATATTATAATTATATATTTACATATATATGTGTGCATGCATGTGTTTACACATACAAACTTATATTTTGTATTTCTATAAATGTTTGTTTCCATATGCATGTGTGTATATATACACTTTCTACACATATTATGTAGGTCTCATGTTCATGTGAGTAGAGAGAGCTGACTTTAGGGTCAGCAAGCCCAGGGTTCAGGTTTTACTTCTGACATATACTAGCTTTGTGATTTAGATAATTTGTTTGACCTCTCAGACCACCCAGGTGACTCTAAAAATGATAAAGTTGCAGAACACTTGCTAATCTTCATTTGTAGGGAGAGTTTATCATCTGGATCCCCCTATCCTGATAAAATAAAATAAAAGAAGAAAAGAGAGAGGGAGGGAGGAAAGAAGAAAGAAGGAAGAAAAGAAGGGAAGGAAGAAAGGAGGGAGGGATGAAGGGAGGAAGAAAAGAATCATTCATCAGATTTGGGATCATTATAGGTAGGTTTATATTTATGAAAATGCTTTGTGGCCTTGGGGTGACGAAGATGTGCTAAAATAATGACAGAATCATAGAATTTTAGCTTTTAAGGACCTCAGCAGCCAAGAAACTCAACTCTTGGATAGAACAGAATTCTACCACATGCCATTTATTCTTTGCTGAAAGACCTTCAGTGAAGGGGAATATACTATTCTCTATGACAACCCCTTTGCACTTCAATCTGGTACTAATTATTAGGATTTTTTTTTCTTTTTGTCTTCCACATAACAATATACCTAAAACTGTCACTCTGTGATGTCATCCTATTATACCTGCTTTTTAAAGACCAAATAAGAAATTCTTTCATGTGGAAGGACTCCAAATGCTTATAGACAAACATTAGTAGTCCTTGAAAGTTCCTTCTCTTCTCTAGGCTAAATAGCTGTAGATCCTTTTACCAATTCTCAGAAATGATATCAACTCAAGGGCTCATCTGGCGAGTTACATCAAAGGAAAAACAAAGGAATAGTAGTTCCATTATTGTAAAGGAGGCTACTGATAAGCTGAAGAACCCTAATTTCCATTTTTCCTTCAAGGTTTAGCTCATGAGTCATCTCTGCAGTGTAACTTTCTCCAGGCTTCTGCCCTAAGTTGTCAGGATTTACTCAGTATTCATATTTAAAGGTAATTACCAGCCCATATACACATTGTATCATATCTGAACTCTCCATTTCCAAAAAGCAAATGCTACAAAGTGTAGTGAGACCATACTTTATTGGTTTATTATTCATAGCTGCATCTCTCATGATAGTAATATTACCATATTTGGACTCAAATGCCATGGATTCTGGTGGACCATATAGTGAAGCAAATAAACAAAACAAGGGCCAGAATGCTTTGGGTATTTTTGGAGGTGAAAGAATTTGAAGAGTGCTGAGGGATCAGTTCTCAAGGTGTATGAAAGAAAAATTTCCCAAATTAATGGAAATAGGAAAATATATATAAGAGTAATAATACCAAAAAGGAATTCTAAGAATTGATTAATTGATTAAAATAAATGAACAATCATTTATTTGCCAGTCATTATGTGCCAAGTATTTTAAATGCTAAACGTACAATTAGAAAAAGCAATACAGTTCTCATTGTAAAGGAGGTAACAATCTAATTTACTTTTGTAAACATCCCTGAGTTGCAGAGCACATCTTTATGATCATCCAATTGATTGCAAGATGCATACATAGCACATGACTCCAGTGATCATTTCATTGTTATATTGTTAAATACAACCTTAAAGATTTTTTCAGGCAAGGTGACCATCATGAATATACTGAGATCATAAATGATTCCTTGATGGATGAAACAGAAAGGATTTTTATTTAATACTCATTTGATCATGTGAACATTAAACAGGAAGCTTGAGATCTGCTCACTGAAGAGATTTATCGTTACTCTGCTTCCTCAAAGAGTTCTCGCTTTCTTTGACGTCTTCCACTCTGTTCAGTTTACAGATATTGTTCTTATTGCATCAACCATTAGAACATGTAAGCTATCAAAATAAGATCCTGAGCAATCAAAAGAATTGGATAATAGACAGGAAACTCATGTGTTCCATTGGGATATATCATTCAGACCCACACTCAAAAAATTTCAGCATGTTGAAATTGGTCCCCATTGGAGGACATATAGGATTTGTCAGACATTTGCTAAATCCAAGATCCTATGAAAATAAGCCAGTTTGACTAGAAAAGAAAACATAAAAATGAAAGGAACAACATAGTATGAGAGAGAATACATTGGAAGGAGCAAGAAGCATTTACACAAGTATTATGTGATGGCTTTTTAGTGGGTAAGGTATTTGTTTTAGGCATAGATTTGTGATTTCTTTGTTACAGGCAGTGCCTGGGGAGAAAACTCTATCACTGAAGAAAAAATAACTTTGCCACAATTTATCTTTAGAAAAATGCTTAGAGTACTGAGAAGTTAAGTGATGTGAGGGCCACACAGTTAGTATGTGTGAAAGAAAGGATATGAATGGTTATCTTGCTAATTCTCTATTTCCTATTTCACAGTGCTTCAATACACCCCAGAAATATTAACTATAGGTTACATGAAGCTGACAGGAGAATGTTGGAGATGAAAAAGAATAATTTTTATAGTTAAAAAAGCTCAACTGCCAAAATGACCTGACAGACAATTAGAAAGAGACAAATAAATTATTAATGTAAAACTTCTTGGAACTGGATTTTCATAATATTTTAAGGCTTTTCTTCTTTATTTTGTATGGTAAATCAGGCAATGTAGATTAATAGATTAATAGAGTATTAGGATAGTCAAGGGAGAAGATTTGGGTTCACACCCTATATCAGATCCTTACTTACTATGTAAGGCTGGGCAATCTATTTAAATCTGTAAAAAGAGGGTATTGGGCTCAGTTTCTAAGATATCTTGTGGTTCTAAATCCCTGATCCCATTATGCTCTTGTACACAGCTCAATTTTTATTCTATTATTCTCATAGAAGAGCTTCCAGAAGAAAATCGGGATGTGAAGCTTCAAACCATCTTAAAGTTAGAAGAAGGAACATGAGATGTTTAGTCCAGAAAAAGGTTGGATGGTGAGGAAATTAAATTTTTTTCAAGGGTTCTCATTTGTTAAAAGGATAAGAATTGTTTTCTTTAGCCCCCACAGGAAAAAAAAACAGAAATAATGGATACAAGTTATAAAGCAGAAAAAGTAGGCTTGAAATCAAGAAAAATGTCTTTAAAATGTTCTAAAAACATTTTGGAGCTGTCCAGAAGTGAAACGGGCTACTTCGGTAGGTAGTTATTTCTCCTCACCAGAGATTTTTGAGCAGACATTGGATGACCAACATGAAAGTAAGGATAATTTTTCAGATATCGGTTGGTCAACAAAGGTCTTTTTAACTGTAAAACTGTACATTTTTGGCACTTAATACAATTCTTTGCATTTAGTGGGTGTTAATGAATTACTGACTTTTTATTATTTTTGCCAACTGTACCATTAAATGTTGATTAGTCTTTAGAAAACGCATCTCATTTAAAAATAATATCACCTTAAGCTTGAGTAGAACATTGTTTCCTAATCATCCCATCTGATGATTACCCTGTGAAGTAAATACATCATGTCTTAAAATTCCCAGGAGATTTGTAAAGGAATAGAGACTGGAAAAGGTAAAGTGGTTTGTCTGGCATCACCTAGCTAGCAAATGGAAGAAATGATACTTTTAAACCTATCATCCTGGTTTATAATCCAAAAGGGATTTCTTTGCAACCCCTTAAAATGGGTCAAGTTCTCATTTTCTCTTTTTTGACAAGGATTCCAGAGATTTAAAAACAAAAATGTTTTTCAACCTTTGTGACACTATGAAACCCCAGATGAGTGAGAGAGAGTCTTTCCAAAATAGAATTTCAATATCTATTTTGGACACATCTCACATGATTGCATCCCCAGGCTGTGGATAGGGATGGAAATCCCCTTTCCCCAGTTGGAGGGTGATACTTGTGGGAGTAGCCTTCCACAAAAGAAAACAACAGGCATCAAGAAGTTGTTCCCAGGACTTTTTTCCCTTCTGGAGCTTTGGAATGGCTGGCAGGAACTTGGTGCCAGGTGACAAACGATCTCAGTGCCCACAGCTGCAGCTGCCTCATTATCCCTTCTCCCAGCCCCACTGCAAATGAGACTGACTGGGAAAGGTCACTTCCTAGTCCCCAAAGATCTTTTCTCTCCAGGCCCTCCACCCACTGTCATAAGAGGAGACCTCTTCACTATCTGAAAAATCCAGCTGAAGACCAAGGGCCCTTTTATAGCACTTTGTCAAATGACAATTGGCATGCTGCCAGCAAGCCCTTTACGCAGTCATGGCAGCAGGTTGGGAATAAATTTTTACGTGTCCCTTTACTCTCAGAGCTTATTTTCCTCTACCCACTGACCTAAAATATAGCAATGCCTTTAAGGATCCTTAAGGTTAATCTGTTGATTCTAGGAATTGCCCTGATTTGTATCAACTTGGAGAAACTCCTGCTGTGTCATACATGGAGTGAGAGAACACCCTGGAGGCACATCCAGGCTGTAAGACAGCAACTCCCTATATAAATGGTGTCACAGAGGTGGGGGTAGGTGTTGTTATGTGTTGGGTAGGTATTTCTGCAACTCAAATATGCTGTTTTGAAAATGTTTCTTCCCTGGTGGCCCAGAATCAAACAGAGGTTTATTTGAGAGGAGGAAAGCTCTATCTCAGCTATGATGTATTAAGTATAATATTCCCACTAGACAGGCTTACCTAGTAGAATATCAATTTTAACATTCAAAACTAGGGGGTTTTGATCCCAGTGTATTCTTACATCTGTGTCAGCAGGGGACTAAATTTATATCATAGAATTAGAAAAAGGAAGATTTGAAAGAAATCTTAGGGATTACCTAGTCCCGAACAGATACATTCTCTACAAATTCTCCAACTCCAGTGAACATTTCCACTGATAGGGAACTCACTACTTTCCAAGAAACAACATTTCAGCATTGGACAGCTCTCAGTTTTTCCTTACATTGCTTTGAAACCTACTTTCTTGTCATTTTGAGCCATTGCTTCTAATTATACTCTATGAAAGCCAAAACGAATAAAGCAAACCCCTTTTCCACATAGAAACTCTTAAAAATTTTCAAGGTATTGATTTCTAACATTTTCCCTAAGTCTGCTCTTTTTTTGATTCCTTCAAAATAAAGTATCATAAGATATGACTTCTGATTCTATCTTTATCCTAGTCATCCTCTTCTGATCCATTCAGACTTGTCAATGTACCTCCTAAAACATGGCACTCAAATTGAATTCAGTATTCAAAATATATTTTAACCAGAGTAAGGTACAACTGGATCATCACCTTCCCAATTCTAGATACTATAACTTGAATGGCACAGCCTAAAATAAAGTTAGCTTTTTGGGGCTGCAATGTCACCCTATTAACTCATATAGAATGGGTATTCCCTTCAATCACTCATATCTTTTTCATAAGTACAGTTATCTAGCCATATCTTCTGCATCCTATATGTTGGAACATAAGCTCCATGAGGGGAGGGACTATGTTCCACATTGAATTTAATTCCAAATTGTTGTCCATAATAAGAACTTTAATTCTTTTTTTAAAGCTAATTTTATGCCACAATTATCTTTTCTTTATATTATCTTAACAAACTTCTGTTGAATTTCTGTGACTGATTTTTCAAATCAATTCCAAAAATTTTTATATTCATGTCTATTATATTACATCTTTCATTTTTTGTAAGACTAGAGTGTTATTTTTTCTTCAGATTTGTTGGAAAGCTATTAAACAATGTGTTAGTAAATCTCACAGTTTTGTACCATCTACAAATATCATATTCATGCCATTGTACTTGCTTCCTAATTTTGCTAGAAATCTTGAAGGACAGGTTGGTTACTATTTACAATTACTATCACTCTCCATCTTTATATCCACATATTAGTCCTAGCATGATGGATCAAGTGATTCAAGTAGTTCTGATTTTTCATATTTTTCCTGCCCCCTTCCAACTCTGGCTCCCATAATAGTAATCAGGTCAACATGACAACTCCTTGAAATGACGTGAAAATCAATTTCCCCATAATTTTAATTATCATTCCTCCTGAATTCCCTATCAGAAAAAGTCTACACTAGCCACATTGCCTTATAAATGCTGTTTTCCCTATTAAAATACAGGCTACTTGAAAGCAGAAACTGTCTTCCTTTCTTTTATTTGTATCATGAGTGTGGTACATAGTATATGGAACCTAGTAAATACTTAATACTTTTTAATCTCCTTGTATTTTTAACTTTCAGTTCTTTGTGAACTATCCTGTACTATCAATTCAAGTTATACAACAGTACCAGAAGAATACGTTTGTTAAAAGTGAGCTTTTTTTTTTTTTTCAGAGAGGAGCTTAAGGTCCATTTTTTAAAAAGTTTCAATTTACTTCCTCTTCTTCCTCTTCCTCTTCCTCCACTTTCTTCCTTTCCTTCTCCTCTTCCCTCTGTTTCTTCTTCTCATCCTTCTCTTTCTTTTCCTCCTCCTCCTCCTCCTCCTCCTCCTCCTCCTCCTCTTCCTCCTCGTCCTCCTCTTCTTCTTCTTCTTCTTCTTCTTCTGATAGAATGATCTAAAAACTGATAGATTGTAAATCCTTAAGAAGCCAGGTCAATTAATCAACCATTATTCCAGACTGATGAAGAACATTGAACATTTCATTCCAGAATGGTAATAAAATAATATAAAGAATAAGTATTGCATTTTTGAATATCAGCAAGCTTCTTCCTTTTCTTCTTCTTTCTCTCTCTTCATCTATTTATATTTATATACAAATATAGATAGATATACAAATGTAGATAGGTAATTAGATAGCTAGCTAGCTAGCTACATGGATAGAATCTCATCCTGAGATTACCACCACAGAAGAAAAGGGAATCATTTGCAATCTCAAAATGAAGAGAAAGTTTTAAAAAAAGTCAGTAGAAATAAAAGTAGAACATAGGGAAAATAAAATTTTTCCTAGCTCATTCTCTTCTATGCTCACAATAAAATGATATGGATATTACATATATTATTATTTCATCTTTCAGATAACTAAAGGCTCAGAATACTCAAATGACTTGACAGCACTGGTTTTGGGCTAGAAAATTATTAAGCATATATTAAATATGAAAGAAATTAGGTTAAGACTAATAACTCACATATTATACCAAAATAAACTCCAATTGGACATGTAAACCATTTATAAAAGGTCACATCATAAACAAATTGAAGAATTAAGGGAGAATTATCTATCAGATCTATTGGTATGAAAAGTGTTCATGAGCAAATAAGGGATAGATAAGATCAGAGAAGATATTTGATTACATACATTTCCTATACAGTTTTAAAGAGATACAATTAACTGGGGACAAAACCTCTGCAGCAAGTTATTATGATAAATATTCTATCAAATTTCTGAGATACATGAGGAACTATTTCAAATTTATAATGTTAACAATGCCTTAGTTGATAAATGGTCTGAGATAAATGATAAATTGATAAATGTTGTCTATAGCCATATGGGAGAGGAAAGGTTCCAGTCACTAATAATTTTTTAAAATGCAAATTAGAGAAATTCTTAAGTTCTATCTTAAATATATCCAATTTGCAAAAAACAAACAAACAAACAAAAAACACTCATAAAAGAAAATGACAAATGTCCGAAAGACTTCAGGAAATAACACATATCGATTTCCTGCTGATGGGGATGTGAAAACATCCAATCATTCTGGGGAAAAAAATATAATTTATGCACAAAGTGTTTTTGAAAAGGTCATGCTTGTGTTTCTATTGGGGTTATATCCCAAAAAGATCTTAAAGAAGGGAAAGGGACCCACATGTGCAAAAATGTTTCTGGTAGCCCTTTTTATAGTGTCAAGAAACTGGGAACTGAGTGGATGTTCATCAGTTGGAGAATGGCATATGAATGTTATGGAATATTATTGTTCTATAAAAATAATAAACAGGATGATTTCAGAAAGATCTGGAATGATTTCCATGAACTGATGCTAAGTGAAATGAGAAGAACCAGGAGATCATTGTACACAGCAACAGCAATATTACACGATGATCAATTCTGATGAATGTGGCTCTTTCTAACAATGAGATGATTCAGACCAGTTCCAATGGTCTTGTGATCAAAAGAGTCATCTAAACCCAAAGAGAGGACCATGGGAACTGAGTGTGATTCACAACATAGCATTCTCTCTCTTTTTGTTGTTGTTTGCTTGCATTTTATTTTCTTCATCACATTCTCTTTGGGTTTGCTTTAATTTTTCTTGTACAGAAAGATAATTCTATAAATATGTATGCATATATTGGATTTAACATATATTTTAACCATGTTTAACATTTATTAGACTATTTGCCATTTAGGGGAGAAGAGTAGGAGAAGGGGGAGAACTGGAACACAAGATTTTGCAAGGGCTAATGTTATAGAATTATCTATGCATATGCTTTGAAAAATAAAAAGCTTTAATAAAAAAAAAGAAAAAATGTCCTGCTCTTTGACCCAGGTATAAAGAATGCTAGACTCAACTCTCAAAGATATCAAAGAAAAAAGAAAGATCTTGTATGCAAAAATATTTATAATATCCCTTTGTAGTAACCCCCCCAAAATTCCTGAAAATTAAAGGAGATGCCAGTCATTTTGAAAAGGGCTAAATAATTTTGTTATACAAATGTAATAATATGAAAAAAAGCAATGAAAATGCAAAAAAATGTGTAAGTAAATGAGTTAAGAAAAAATTTAAAAAGATGGTTACAAAGAGACATGGAAAGACTTGTGCGAACTGCAGTCATGCAATCATGTGAGCAATATCAGAAGAATATTTGCTTTAACATTAATATTATAAAACTGATAGATTTTAAATACTTAAGAACCCAGGCCAATGAAATAATCAACCATATTCCAAACTGATGAAGAGCACTGCACATCTCATGGCAGAGAGGTGATGGAATGATATATAGAATAAGAAATGCATTTTCAAAATCAGTAAGATAGAAATTAATATAATATAGTATTCCTCCCTCCTTCCCCTTCTCTTTCCCCCTTTCTCTCCCCTCCTTTCTTTCTCTCTCTCTCTCTCTCTCTTTCTCTCTCTCTCTCCCCCTTTCTTCTTCTACACACAATAGAGCATAACCACAGCATCCAGAACATGGATAATTGACTATCATGTGGGGGGGAGGTACCCATCAGCCAGTGCAGTCCTTCTGACAGCCAGATGTCAGAATTCCATCACTTGCTATCTTATCTGAAGGCTGATATTTACTAAGTGGTCATATGAGTACTTTCATCTCTGGATCAGGATGGGGAACACGCACTTAGGAGGTTAAGCAAATTGCCCAACATCAGTCCAGGGAGAGTCAACGATAATCTCCAGAGCAGCATTTATATCTACTGAGTTTCCAATCTGTTGCTTAGCTTGCTTAATTCTTTACTGAGAAGACAGGACTCCCAACTCTGCTAGTCTTTATATTGTTTTATCATCAACTGTTTCTGAGCGGCAACTCAGCAAACTCAAGTCACATTAAGTCACCATGGGTTTTAGTCCATTAAAGCCATAGTACTCCATTAAGTAAGTTTGATATGGTGAGAAAATGGAAAGGAAACTGGAGTCCAGATTTCTGATTTCAAATGCCAATCTACTGCTTATTAATCTGTGTAATCTTAAGTAAGACCCTTAATGTCTCTGAGAATCAATAATGTTAGTTTTATTACTACCTGCCTTGTTCCAAGAACTATGCTAAGCATTTTATAAATATTGTCTCGATAGATCCTCATAAGAACTTTATTATTATCCTTATTTTTTATGTAATGAAACTGAGGCAAAAGTGGGTTATACAAGGTGACACAGTAAGAATTTGAACTCATGTTTTCCTGACTCCCAGTTACTGGCCACCTAACTGCTTCATTTTTCTTGTTTGCAAAATTTGAGTGGGTTAGAGTAATTTAATATGGACTAAGTTTCCTACTACTCCATATGTAGCAACCTGTGATTAATTAAATCTGTGATTTTATTGACTGAATTTTGAAATAAGTGTTTTGGTTCAATAAATTCACTTTTAGGGCAATTAGATGGTGCAGTGGATAGACCAGCTGGTCTGGAGTCAAGAAGACCTGAATTCAAATCTTACTAGTTATATGGCTCTGGGGCAAGTCACTAAACCCTGTTTGGTTCAGTTTCCACAACTATAAAATGAATTGAAGAAGGAAATGACAACTATCATTATCCTTGTAAAGAAAATTCCAAATGGAAATACAAAGAGTCAAATAGGACTAAACAACAACATATTCTCCCTGTCCTTGCATATGTGAGCCAACCTAAAATGGTATATAAAGAATGAACCTTGAAAGACCTGAGTTGAAGAACTAACCCTGATACTTATTACTGACCCTTTTAGTCATTCCAAGTAACTGTCTAAAAATTGAATGAAGATAAAACTTTCTTGAATGAAAATAAATTTGAATGAAGATAATTTTGATGGCCCTATTCTATTTAACCAGTATTTACTCAGGTCATTATGACTTAATGGGTATCAGCATTTGTAAGTGGAAATAAAATTAAGTTAAGGACCACTGATGATCCTAATAAACTGGTTAATCATGCCTGGTGTTTTGTCTAAGTGACTTGTAGCGCACAGTTGTTAACCTGCATTGTTGAAGTTTCCACATGGGGAGTTGCTTACATTCATGAAATGACAGGTCTAGACTATTTCCTTTCTAGTTTCCCCACTTCAAAAAATCAATATCTGTGCAACTTCTCAATGACTTTGTGCTTCATTTCACAACCTAGAAACATATGTTACTTTGGTACAAAGCTGAAAGCAGTTTAGGCTACTGAAAATGTAGCTGGTCTGTTTGTTATGCACAGACGTATCGGGTACATGTGAAAATGAATCATTTCATTCATTCAGTCTATCTGTGCAAAATGTCTTCAGAAATGCTGGATGTGATGGATGAATGCATGGATACATTCATACCTACCATTTTTAGGTAAATATTTATATAAAATTTCTACTTGGCTTGACTTTCTTACTACTACACATATTTGAGTAAACTTTTAAAAACCTAAAGATTTACTTTGTAAACATATACCCATACATATCAGTGCTGTGGAAACATTTATCTCTAGGCACTTTTCTGCGCTGAAATACCCAAGCCATCCTTTTTATCCGTGTCCACACTGACAGAAAAATCATTTTTTTCAAAATCCAGTCTAGAGGGGTCAACCTACTTCCTATGGCATTAAAAATACTTTCATTACACTCATAGCTAATTAAAAGGCCCAAAGATGAATTTGTTTTCTTGTTAATAAAGTGGTATGTAGTATGGGTTGTGGAAAAAAAGAACAGTTGATGACAGAGAGATCTGAGTTCATATTCTGACACTAGCACAGAAAAAAAAACTATGTGATCATGAACAAGTTACTTGAAACTTCTCAGTGCCCCACACCACTCTCCAAAATTCTAAATCTAAATGGGGATATTCTCTCAACTAATAAAATCAAAATTCAATCCCCAAACAAACAGGGTCAAAAGTCTAAAAAATGAGAGGAACCTAAGGGTTCTAGGGATCCAGCCTCTGTCCTTATTTTCCAGATGAGAAACCGATTACAAATAGAAGTGAGATATATGCCCGAGTCATCCATCCAGATAAAAAGCAGAACTAAAGTTTAAACCAGAGTCTTTGAAACAAGAGGAAGCACTTTCCCCACTATATTACACAGCAGGTTCTTTAGCTGGGGTTCAATCACTCTTATCAAAATGAATTTAATATTACGAGAATGGCATTTTAATAGAAGTTGATTTTTTTTGTAATTCTCTGCCTTTTATATTATGCATTTAAAAGCATGATGGGAGGCTGGAAGTCGTCCAATTGCCCAAGGAGTACAGAACACAAACAGGTTAAGAGCCTTGGCTTTGTCAGCTCTTGCTGAATAATATTTGGGCAGCCAGTTCTGTGATAGAACTGCCATGGAGGAATTCCCTTCTAGCCAGCCAGATCAGCCCCGAATTTGAATGAGTGATACTCGCAAGGCTTCATCCTGTTTGCACAGTATTTTACGGGCATTATCTCAGCGGGAGCACAAGGAAAGGCTCGTGCGTTCACATGGAGGTTGTTTTGGTTTGGTTTGGGGGGGGGATACAGAGTTATTGCCCTCGCTGTATCATCTTGGGAAAATCTCTAAAGGGCTGTTCTTCAAAATAAAGGGAGGAGAGTTGACTCCCAGTGTCTCTTCGACTCCTCCAAGGCACCCATGAGATGCAATGGAGACCCCGCTGCCCCCAGCGGCCGGATGGACCCACGCCGCCCCTCCCTACCCGGCTCCGCTCCATCCATGAGATCCTTCCTCCTTTCTGCTCCTACGCGATCGAGGGACTGGACCAGATCCACGCAGCTTTGAACACTCCCAAGGAATCCCCGATCCCGGCGCGGCCCGCCCCAGCTCCTCCAGCTCTGGCAGCACCAGGCATCCCGGGAGGCGCCCCGAGCCACACTCTCCTCCCCGCCTCCACCCCTATGCCCAGGATTATTTTGACCGCTCCAGGTTCCATCTCCAGAGAAGCTGGCCCTCCCCATCTCTGGAGCAGTGACTGAGGCTGGGTTGGAAGGACGGGACAGCAGCGCGCCACCTGGAGGCGTCCTGGGAGCGCTGCAAAGCAGCTGGGAAAGCGGGGGTGGGGGTGCGGTGCCGGTTGGGTCCAGGAGTAGACGAGGGTTCCGGACCGGCTCCCCCTGGACCACCGGAGTCAGCAGCAATCTTTCCCTGTACTGCATGGCTCGCCCTCATCTCGGCAGCCTGAGGATGCGCTACACTCTGATTTCGGATGCCTCCGCCATGCCCTCCAGATCCTGGAGAACAAAAATCTCGCCTTTGGGATGCACAGCACACCCACAGATGGTAAGTGAACAGGCAGCAGGCTGCTATATACTCAAGAGTTTTGAGTCAGAGAACCTGGGTTCAAATAATACCAAAGTCACTTAGTTGTGATGGGATGTTATACGAATCAGGTTAACTTTAGTGAGCTTTTTTCTCCCGGTCTGGAAAAATGATGTTGTTAAACTAGATCAGGGGTTCTTGACCTGTGGGTATCTTTTTTTTGGAAGGCTAATGAAGCCTGTGGTTCCATTTGGCAGGGTATGAAGCCTAGAATCTCTTCTCAGAGTCCGTTTTGTTTTTTTAATTAATAAAGTAAAACACACAAGAATGCAGAAGAAAACACAGATTGGGAAAATTAGAGATTTGTTTGTCCTCATTAAAATTCTCAGACCGTCTGTAAGCTACGGTGGATTCCAACTGAAGATCCCCCTTGAACAAAAGATGTGCGCTGTCCTTCCCAACTCTAAATCTGATTCATGGTTAATCTTCAAGAAAGATACACAGGGAGTCTTTATCTCCCTTTGGGTTGAGATTCCTTGAAGCTTTCTTTAAAAAAATAAAATAAAATAAGGAATTCAACAAGGAAAAGATTTCAGGCTCCTTAACTACCACAGTCGTTGGTAATGCATGTAAAATATGTCCTTCAAGTCTCAAACATGACATCCTTACATCAGCAGGAGTAACAATACATACAAGGTTAATGTGTACTGCAGTGTCTTAAGTATTGAAAACATATAGTTACTGGCAGATGTGTGCCTGGCACATAGTAAGCATTTTATGTACTTGTTAATGTTTTAATACCTAGCATTCATAAAGTAGATTAAACTTTTAGAGATGATTGGGGGAAGAAAGGTACTAAAGATAGTATTCATTCCCATTTTATAGATAAACTGAGACTTGGAGAGATTAATTGACTTGATAGAATGTGCAAGTGACAGAAACAAGATCTGAATATAGGACATAATGACTGAAGGGCTAGTTTTCTGACTCCAAAAACTAAGTGACTTTCTCTTAAAGTTGAAAAAATGTGCATATTCAATATGGATGCTTAATGAGTTGGTTGATTGAATAGAGTATCTGAAGTATTATTTACTGCACTATGCATTTTACAGTATGATGATCTGCGGTTTTAATTAGTGTTATTATGTTTGTATGTTGAGTACATAACATAGTAAATGAGGTTTCTCCTTTCACCTCACTCCTCTTCTGTTAAATCAGCATATCCCCAGCTTGAGGGTCACCTCCATCATGAACCCATTTATTCCTAATGGCACCACCTATTACTGATCACTCCCTCCTGTCATTAATGTGCATTACTTTGCATTGTATCTGCCCACATGCTGTATCTCCTCCAATAAAATATAAACAGCTTGAGAATGGCTGTTTTCTTTTCCTCTTGTCACAAAGTTCTGGATTCAAATCCTGTTTCTGTCACTTGCAGAGCTTTGTGCTCATGACCAAGTCAATTTTTAAAGGAACTTTCAAGTTCTTAGTGCCTTGCACATACATCATTGGCACTTCATAAATGTTTGTTAAATTTAATTGAGCTGTCTTACAAAATAAAGCTTTAATACTTGACTTTTGAATTAGATAATCTTATGTTATGGTCTATTCATTTGTTCAGTCATTTTGCAAACTGTTATAAATAGCTGAAATTGATACAGCATTTAGAGATACACAAAGCACTTGTCTTGCCTTACATCCAAAGCAATACATTGACTACATGGTCAGTCCATTTCTGCAATCTTATTTGGCCCAGAGCTTGGTTCTGTACTGTATGGGTGCCTCTTTAGGAAATGAAAACTCTTAATAGCTTCAAGTTCAAATCAGTATTTCAAGAATCTCTGGCAGCATAAAACATTGCAGGCATGTATTTCATCAATATTTCCCCTGAATTGTTTGCATTTACAACACCACAGATGTTGTCTCAAGATAAATGCATTAAGCATGCTCAAATGCAAAGGAAAGTGGGTTTGTTTGGGTTTGTGCCGTTCTGTTTTAATATATAGAGAGAGCAGGTGGCATTTGGTTTGGAAATGTCAGCCTTTAATGGCATCATTTTGTAAGTCTGAGGAGATGTCCTGCAAATTAATGGGGTTTCAGAATAATTGTGAGCCATCAAATGGAATAGTTATATTATTTGGCTTGTAGAGTCACTGATCTTTTGAAATATAATGACTGTAATTGATTGCCTGTTGACAGATTGATACAAATATCCTCATTTGGGGCATCTCAAAGAGATCTGCAATTAACAATGGTATTTAATAACACTTCTGTTCTATGGGTTCAATACAGAATTCTGGGATGAGATAAGGAAAAAAAATAAATTAGCAATCGAGAGACTCACTGGAACTTAATAGTTCTAGCACAGTATCTTTCCAGCTGTAAACTTATGGGATTCTGCAATCCTCAAATGCTTATCAAGTATTGGGTCACTCAACAAACATTTATTGAGCAGTTACTAAAGGCAACCCATTCTACTGGGCTTCTACAATGAAATACATGGCCATAGTACTATCGTAAATATTGTGAAAAACATCTCAAACAAATGTGTTTGTCCCCTTGCCCTCTGAATACTTGATATCAAAGGTAGCAAGGAGAAAGAGCCATAAAATTTGAAATTGGAAGGAATCTTAGATATTATCTAATTGAAGCTTCTAATTTTAGCATGAAAAACTGAGTGAGGTAAGTTAACTGGGATAGAGTCAAACAGGTATTAACTGTTTGAAGTTAGAAGTTAGAAAAATTCCAGGGTTTTGTTTTATTTTGCTTTTTCAAGAACTGAAACTAGAAATTTAGGGGCCCAGGGAAAATAGACACACATGAGAGGAATTAAGAAATTCAGTCTTTCCATATGAAATCAACTTTATAATTGAAAATGTGCAACTAATAAAAAATATAGAGAAAAGGAGGTGACTGGTAGAATTAATTACTCTAATTCTTAACATTTTGTGTATGTGTATATTGGACCTTTTTGACATTCTGTTGAAATCTATGGACCTCTTCTTAGAATCATGTTCTTAAATATACAAAACACACATTATTATAAAAGAAACAAATTATATTAAAGTGTAATATATCAAGATACAGTTAGGAAAAAATAACCAAGTTCATAAACTCCCAAATAGACACACACACACACACACACACACACACACCCCTGAAAACCAAGCAAGAGAAAAAGGAAGTGACTTAAAAATCCTTGTCTCAGTTGTGAAGAATGTTAAGTCAGATATATGGATTTATTCTTCTGAAAAATCCAGTACCCATCAATGAGGGTACATTTGCCTTCAGATGCCAATATGAGAAAAGAAAATCAATTTAAATACTCAAGAGGCAGAGTTACAGATACAATAAATCATTAACCACTAGTTATTTAATGGTACAGGAGTATTGGAAGAAAATTTAAATAAAAAGAGACACTGAAAAGAAGTCATATATTCTTAAGAGCCATTGCCCAATAGATAAATTGTAAAATGATATGAGCAAGCAGTTTTCAAGGGGAAAACAAATCCAAGTTATCAATGATAATATGAAAAATTATCTAAATTGCCAACAATTAGAGAAATGTAAGTTTAAGAGATTTTGAATTTGGGTAAATTAAAGAAATGCATCCTTCAGATTGACAAAGATAGCAAAAGAGAGAAAAGTAAAATGTTGGAGGGGCTATGGGGAAAAAAAACACTTTGATGCATTTTTGGTTTCATTGTGACTCAGCCAAGTCATTCTAGAAAATAATTTGGAACTATACCCAATAAGTTTCTAAACTGTGGATATTCTTTTAACTAGCTATCACACTATTATGCTAATGTCACAAAAAATGCCAGGAAAAAGGGGAAAAGACATATATATGCTCATTTGCTGTAGACAAAACATAAGTGGATACCTAAAGTATACGATACAGGCCTTGGCAAGCAAGGTAATTGTTCTAGAATTGTGGGTGATTGAAGTGGTTTCCTGGAACCCAATGGAATAACTTTTCAGTGAAGTAGGCAGAGTCTAGGATCTGTGGATATGTAGGTGGCCATAGTTATTTTAAATTAAATCTTAATTATCAGCTTAGAAGTTTGGGATAATATCTTACATGAACAAAAACGAATGTTTTTTAAGTAACATTAGATAAATCAGGTCTCCACATCAAGATCTTATGCAATTCACTTTAAGTTTACTGACTTTATTATTGGTTTGTAATGTCACTCAGTCAAGTTATTGTTGAATTGTTTCAGACTCTTTGTGACCCCATTTGAGGTTTTCTTGGCAAAGATACTGGAGTGGCTTTCCATTTCCTTCTTCAACTCATTTGATAGATAAAGAAAATAGGGTTAAATGGCTTGCCTAGGATCACACTACTAGTAATTGTCTGAAGCCAGATTTGAACTCAGGAAGAAGAGTTTATCTGACTCAAAGACAGGTACTCTATCCACTGTTCGGGCATGCTGCCCTGGTTATTCAAGCAGCATTTATTAAATACCCACCTACTGTGTGCCAGATACTTTACAAAGAAAGGGAGGAAATAACCTCTATTTTCAAAGACTTTACAATCTAATGGGGAAGAGCATATGCAAAGAAGTATGTATGAAATATATATTTTTATGGATAAATTGGGAACAGTCTTAAAGGGAAGACACTGAGATTAAGAGGATTGAGAAAGGTTTCTTGCAGAAGATGGGACTTTAGCTGAGATCTGAAGGAAGTCACAGAAACTTTGGGCAGGGACTCGGGAAAGGAAACCATTCCAGACATGGCAGCCAACTGGGAAAACTTCTGAGACAGAAGCAGTGTCATGTTGGACAAAGAGCCCTGAGGCCGTGGACTCTGGTTCACCGAATACAAGGAAGGAAGAAAAGTGGAAGGCAGAGAGGCTTATGAAGAGTATGAAAGTCTTTGAAAGCCAAATAGAGGATTTTAGATTTGATCTAATCAATGGAGGCAATAAGGAGCCAGTTAAGTTTCTTGAAAAGTGATGGGGTGACCTAGACAGAGCTGTGCTTTAGGAAAATAGTAAAATCCACATTTATATCCTTCCCCCTAAAAAACAAAACAAAACACAAACCTAAACTTTGGACCCTTGTTGAACAAGATCTTCATCAATAAAGAAGCATCAATTATCTAAGGACATAGTTTAAACATAAAGTGCTTCTAATCCATTTAAAATTGTTCAGGCTTAATCCTCTCCACCCCAACCCACACTCTCCCACTCCCTCACCCCCCATCTTTCCCACCATAGTATGGCACAAATGTTCCTCAAGTAGTAAGTGCAAATGAATCAAAATACAATTCTATAAATACAAATGCTTCATTCAGGAGTCACTTTTAATTTTTTAAACATTCTGTATTATGTACATAACCATACCTGTAATTTATATGGATAATCAATGTATATGTTTAGATCCTTTCAAATGGTATTCATTAGGATTGGGGTCATCAATATTTGATATGAAATAGCTCCATTGACCATAGCCATATTTTAGGACATTCCCTTCTTTATAATATGGAAAGGAGCTTGAAATAATAACTAACATACAAGACCTGACTTCAGAAAGGCCTGAATTTGAATCCTGCCAAGTACACTTGCTAAGGTGTGAGTTCTTGGACAAGTCAACTTCCTTCTTTAGTCTGAATCTACTTGTCTGTGAAATAGTGACAATAACAGAACCTACCTTTCAGGACTGTTTGAAGAAAGAGATGAGATAATGTAGGCAAAACCTTGGCAAACTTTAAAGTGCTCTCTAAAGGTCAGCTATTATTAACATGCTACCTTCTCCTGTTGTTCCCTAGTGGCTACCAGGCTGTGTAAGCATCTGCCCACAGACAAGGCAGAGTGGCTCTCCTGACCAAATACTTTTTTATTGTCGTTGTTGCTCTCGTTCTTGGAGGACAACAAAAAGGAGAAACACAAAAAGAAAAAGAAAAAAATAAATTTCAAGAGAATAGGTCAAAGATCTTGAGTCTTCCTGTATTTTTTGAGGATTAATCTAATATTTTTTTAGTGTCACAGGACACGTGAGTATGTGTTTTTTCTTTCTTTCTTTCCTTCTTTTTCTCACAGCTGCCTACAGATAATATGGTGTACCCAAGAGTGATTAGTCTCAGATTGTACAACCACCTGCGAGAGGCTAGGGGAGGGTCTAAGTGATTCATCTCCCCACCCCTCCTCCTCTGTAGCTTCCTTTCTACAAACAATTGGCTTGAAATGTTAGACTATGGCAACCTTTCCCCTCTGCTAAAAGATCTGGCTTCCAGCCTTTGTCGGTGAAACCGAAGGCAAATGTTCCTTCCATTTGCCTTATTATCCTGTGTAAATAACATCTGAAGATTCCCTGAGCCTAGAAAAAGAAAAGGTTTGTGTTTCATGTCAGGACTGAAATACTGTATTTAAAAAAAAAAAAAGGCTCTCTACATAATAATTCTTCTTTCACCAATTTCTAGGTCACTGTCACATTTATTGATAGTCTAAATATTCTTCAAAGAAGGAGAAATCATTTGGGGAAACCTAGGACTCAGTTTCTTCCAATCTAGGACTCAGGATCTTCCTCTGTAAAAAAGGGGGTTCAGCCAGATGGCCCCTAATGTCCCTTCCAGCTCCACGTCTCAGAACCTCAGAGCCTAAATTAGCCATTTTAAGTTTCCAGCTTAACCAAAAATATGCAGACTGATAAAGCCAGCAATCTCACGTTGAATTTAGGACCTCCAAAAAAAAAACCCCAAAAACCGGGGAGGGGGGAGCGGGGGAGAGAACCCTTCGGATTTCTTTGTGACTCCGGGTCCCCTTGTGACTCCCGGTCCCCAACTCTCCTTCCCCCAAGAAAAGCAGCACGCACACTGAACCTGTTGTGTCTTTCCAGAATCTTGCATGTAACAGCCCAACAATGGTGATCCTTTGTATCTCATGCTCACAGCATTAGGATGCTGTGCATTACATCGAGTCAGAGACGGAAGCAATGTCTCTCCGCAAGCCTGTCAAAGGTTTCCAAATATAGATTAAAAGTCCAGCATTGTCTTTTTTTTTTTTAAAGAGGCAAAGGAGAGTTCTTTTAAAAGCTTTTTAAAAAATAAGGTCGTGTTCCCTTCCCATCTACAATTATAATAACCACTCCAAAACTCCCCCCTGTCTGGTACAATTTATTGCAGGCTCTTGGCGAAGGAATGGTTCGAGATAGATTGTTACCGGGACTACATTTTCCTATTCAGTTGGAGAGTTTAGTGAAAGACTTCTTTCCTTTCCCCCCAATATTCCCCTGTGAAAAGGGGTTGTTTAAAAAGAAGAAGAAGAAGGAAGGAAGGAAACGTTAGTTTACACTGCAGATTGGACAGTGCCTTGAAAGGACTGCATTCGTGTGACTGCAGAGAAGGGCCACTATCTACTCCAACGAGGATGGGATGCTGGAAGGAGACTATCCAAAGATGCTATACTTGTTAACACGACTGCCCCTATTTCATTACTTTGTCACCATCCTGGCACGCATCTCTTTTCTTGGTCGCCCCCTACAGACACACTCACACGCGTCCGCCCGCGCGCGCGCGCGCACACACACACACACACACACACACACACACACACACACACTTCAGTTTACTCCCTTCTCTTAGGCAATGATAAATAGATGAATTGCAAATGTGTGCGTTTTCCAAGCTGTCCCTCGTTTGTCACGAAGGTGGGAGACAGGTTGCTCGTCACTTAGAGAAGTCCTGGATAGGAGGATGCGGGGGAGGGGAGGAGAGGGGAGACACCCACCCGTTCGCCCCTCTCTGCTGAGCCGAGGAATCCTGGACAAGCCGGGGCTGTAATTTTCCAAACAGACGCTCTCTTACCTCAGCATCGCAATTAAAGGAAAGTTAAAAATGCGTCTCTTAGGGGTTCCCACTGATGCGGAAACCCCTGGCTGGTTTTGAAACTGAGTTGCGCTTTGTGGATAGACCCCGGAGAAAGACTGGGGGAGGGAGGGAGGGAGAGAGAGAGAGAGAGAGAGAGAGAGAGAGAGAGAGAGTCTGAGCAGAGCGCGCCAGCCAGAGCCCCAAGCCCACTTCCTCCCGCACCAGGGGATCTGGCGGCGATGTGTGAGCGGACTGCAGCCGCAGCAGCAGCGATAGCGGCAGCAGCAGTGGCGGCATTTTTCCCTAGCCAGCGGGGGAGGGCCCGAGGCTGGGGGGCATTTTGGCTCCGGCTGCGGGTGCTGGGATGATCAAGGGGCAGCTCAGAGCTGTGGCTATCTCATTCCCCGGTTTGAGGGGGAAAAGGGAACCCAGACTATTGATGGGTTGGGATTCCTCGGATCCAGTTCGGCGTGGCCCCGGATGCCCCGATCTTCAGCCGGATAGTCAAGGCGCAGAGGCCGGTAAGTAACGCCCGATCCCATTGCTGTTATTTCCGGGCGAGTGAAAGTGGCGCTCTGGGCAGAACGGCGGCTAAAAGACCCGGCCCCCGTCCTCTTAGGCTGTCCCCTCCGCCAGGACTCTACCGCTTTGCCCTTCTCTGGTCCGCAGGAGCTCTGGACCAGGAAGGGGGCAGGGCGGCAGGTTCCCACCGTCAGAGGGCTCCCCTCCCGGACCAGGGCTCCGCTTGCATTTGCCCTAAATCCTGGAACCCAATGGCGCGGATCTAACCATATGGCCATCTTTTTTCGAGCCCTCCCCCCACCCCTTCCCTTTTCTGTGCCTCTTCCCCGTCTGGTTAAAGCTGGCATAAATAGTTGGATCTGGTCCACCCTCCACCCCGCCCGCCGCCTCTCCTCCCCGCCCACCACCCACCTCCCCTTCACTCCTTACACCATCCACCCACCCTGAGGGAGCAGGGTAAAAAGATGCCCTGGGAGCGAAGGAAGCTGTCCCACCTTCAACCGAACTGAAGGAGGCACCGAGCTGGGATCGCCCTATGAGTGACATCCTTTCCAGAAGAGGGGTGAGGGGCGAGGCGAAGGAAGAAAGCACGGAATGCAGCAGGACCCAGACAGCGGTGGGCTCCCGGGGATCGAACACTCCGTGCCCTCACTATCCCACAGGACGTCGTTGGAAAATTAAACTAATGCTGTCCTTGGAAACTTCCTTCTGAGAGCGACCAAGGAAGGAACCCCGAAGCCGACGCGCCGAGTTCCCAAGCACGGGGGTCTCCGAAGTAGCTGTGCTTGGCGCTCCCCCCACCCTCCATCGCTATGCAGCGACCATTCCTCCCTTCATCTTATCTACGGGACTGGAAGGTGGAAACACTTAAAAGGATTACAAGCGTGGTCTGGTGACATCTCTGAAAGTTGCTGGCTGGGGAAGAGAGAGCAAGAGAACGAGGAGATGGCGTTATGGATACAATTCATCTTAAGGAGTTTGCAGCTCGCCTAGCCAAGCCACTCTGAGCTAACTCAACATGGATAGGTATTGATTGAGCTCTTTTTCTACTTTGCTTAATTGAAATCAATAACTTAACCTCGGTGTATTTTAGTGCAGGCGTGTCTACTGTATTTATGTAGCCATGGATGTGCTGTCCATTTTTAAATGATTCTGGCATTTTAGATTCGCTGCTCGAACGGTAGACTGGATGTCTAGCAGGAGAATGAAAGGGGCTAGGAGACGGCTGAATGTGTGTCGATCCCCTAGTAATTAGAGCAAATTATATGCTACACCAATAAATAGGCCAGGTGAAAAAATCTGAGGCTTCCCCCTCTTTCCCTCCCCCCACCTCCTTTGGCCTGTATATGTTACTCTTAGAATTAAAAGAAAAAACAAAAGCGCACTGATTTTAGCTTCCGATACTTTCCCATTCTGAGCACCAATTCGTTTTGCCTGGATGTTAGAGGATTAGGGAGGGGTTTGCAAGAGACTTCGGAAAAATGCATGATGCAGCGTTTAAATTATTCTGATGATCATTTTCTGGGGGAGAACTCTTGCAGCTTGCATAGTGACACATTCACTCAGCTCCGGCGAGATCTCTTGGAATTAAAGAGTAGGGGTGATGCTATTGACTGCCTTCCTGGAGCCTGGTAGAGTTGGGGAGAAAGGACTCCTTGTCCTGCTCTTTGATAAGCAAATGATGGCTGGTGCTTCAGTGGACGGGTCTGATGCCTGGGGACTCCTTGGGGTCCTTCTAACTTTTAGGACCCCTTTCCCCAAGGCAGCTCCCTAGAAACCGTGGACGGGAAGGAGGAGGAAAAGGTAGAAATCGAGTTAAGTGTTTAGCTGGTGTCCACTAGCTTTAAGGAGGGGTAGTTCGAGAGAAAATAACTCCCAGTTCCAGCGAGGGTCATTGACAATCACTGCGTTGTTGTAGCAGAGGATGAAATTTCAGTTACCCCATATTCCTCCAACAGATAGTGGGTTCTAAGGAGATACTGGAAATATTCTCTTGGCACAGCGTGGTGGTGGGGAAAGAGGAGAGGGGTGGGGGGAGGGGAGCTGAGGGAAAGAAGGGGACTGGATTGTTCATAAGCGAGAAGGGGAACTCTGGTGTGTGTGTGTGTGTGTGTGTGCGTGTGTGTGTGTGTGTGTGTGTGTGTGTGCAGGATGCTAAGCTGGTTTACCTTGAATATAAAGGAACCGGAGCGGATCTAACATATAAGAGGGAAAATCGAACCCATTTATGGCATAGAATGTGAGACGATCTTTAGCAGCGTCTACATTGCCTAATTGACTGCAGTTTCCCATCAGAGCTCCTGGGAATTGGGGTGGGAGTGTGCATGCATTTTTAACGCATGTTTTCGTGCATGGGGGAACTGAATAGCCGGAGGGAAGGAGTGCATTGTTGATCGGGGGTACCTGGGTGTTTGAAGCTCGCAAGTTTCAAAATGGACAATCAAGGGGGACGTTTTTCTTGGCCATTTCCTCGCCACACTTGATGGAAAATCCCTCTGCTAACTTTGGGTCCTGGGGAAACGGAGAGGGAGCCCGATGCTGGGGCCACAAGGTCTCCCCCAAGTAGATCTCTGACCACGCAAAGCCAGAGGACGCCGGCCAGCTGGGGATCTCTTCTAAGCAGTCCCTTTTTTTCTATCCATCACTTTCCCCACCTTCTCTGATCTCTCAACAAAGCTGCATTACCTTGTTGCGGGGCTTTCCTGTCAAAGGGGCTGAGGAAAGAGCTTTAAAAAGGAGGGAAAAAAATCCTCTTGGAGACCGATGGGAAGATTGGAATTGCCTGCTGGTCCTAGCCTGCCGGGTGTGCAGCACCCTCTCTCACGCCTACTGGGCCCCCCTTCCCCCATCTCTTTCTCCCTTTAGAAGAGTGGGAGGGAAGGTAGTGGCAGCAGAAGCAAAGGGGTTAAGGTCCTCCTCCCTGCCTCGCGCTTTTCCCGGTGGAAGAATGCGAAATGCCCTGCTGTTACCCGAGTGATCCGGGTCTCTTCCCGGTGATTTGCTTGGCCTCCCTCCCTTTGAAAGCAGCTCGCCAACACGAGGCTGTTGAATCCCGGGGAGGAAGAAGAAGGCTTCGGCTGCGGCAGCAACAAAAGGACTCCTGGTGCAAAGGGACTGAAGGGGAATGCTGGCTCCCGCTGGAGCCCTCCAGACCCCCCCCAGGGGACGGGCAGGGCTTGGGCTCCCGGGCACAATCCAGAGGGACTTCCTGGCCCCGGCACCCGGGGCTCTTTTCGGTCAGTACTCGGAGAGGGAAGCGTCTGTCAGGCCGAGGTATCGGGGAGGTAGGTGTAGGAACACGCAGGCAGTCTTACTGTCCCAACGATCTGAAGCAGCGGAGCCTAGCTGGACTTGGGAGTCACTGTCTGGCCACTTATTCTTGACTGGAGAGTTCAAGGCCAGCCCTCTTTCTCCAACCCTGACATTGACCTCCCCTCCCCCTCTCCCCCTCGCTCGAAATGATTTTCACTGGTTTCTACTTCTTTGCTTTTCTTGCTTAGCTAAACCTGGACCGCTTTCCCACCCACCCACCCTCATTCCCACCCCCACCCCGCGAAGACACATGCGGGCGCGGGCGCGCGCGGGCGCGCACACACACGAGAAAAATGTGCAGTCAGGGCTTCCCAGTGCGCGCTCCCGAACCCATGCTAAGCGCGTACCCCCCTTCATTTGTTCCTTTTCTCGGAGCTCATTTTCATGACGTGGAGAAGCCTGATCCAGGGCAACAACACATATCAAAAAAAAAAAAAAAAAAAAAAAAAAAACAAGCGCTCGAGAGAAGCCCGAGATCCTCTACTGTGATTGAGCCTTCCCTCCCTCCCTCCCTCCTCCCCCCACCCCCCTGGATGTGCTGCTGGTGCCCAGAGAAAGCAGCAGCAGCAGCAGCAACAGCGGAGCCGGGTGCCTGCAGCAGCAGCCCCCTTCTTCAGCCTCCATTGAGTGTGCCAAGCGGCAGCTCTGCATCCTAAAGAAGCCCCATTGAGAAGCCCATCGCATTCACAGCACGTCTTGGTCTTAGGGTTTTTTTTTTCTCCCCCCATTTTTTGGTCCCCCTTTTGCTTCAGCCTTGAGAAGGAAGGGAAGAAAAACGGGAGAGAAACGAGAGAGAGAGAGAGAGAGAGAGCATCTTTAAACTCCAAGGTTTTTTGGTTTTTCAGATGTGCTAAAAAAAAAAAAAAAAAATCCTTCCAAACAGGTAAGTCAAATACTTCTGTTTTGTTTTGTTTTGCCTAAATTGTAGAAACCTCAGTAGAGAGAAAAAATTACGATTTGATCCTAGATGATAAAGACAGAAAATATTAAGTAGATTTCCTTATTTTGCAAAGGAAACGGAGAGAACTGATTGATGCTGCAATAGATTCTCCTCTTTCTCCTCTTCTCCTGTAAATGTGTTGGAAGTGGTTATTTGCACGAAGTGTGCTTCTCTTTCTCATGGACCCACCTTTCCTTGCAGCTGTGTGCATTTTCTAATGCAAGTTGAATCTAAAAATGTATGTTTTCTTATTTTCCTTATAAATTCATCTCTCCATCCCTTAGAAGGCAAATTGACAAAATAGCCCCTTTATGTATTGTGTGTGAGGAAGATAGATATGCTAAAAATCATCTTTATATTATTATATCTCTTGTTTGAAAGAAAAAGGCCATCAATTTCAGATGGCTAATTCAGTGCCTTGGGAAGGACAATCAAATAAACTGCATTATTATAATTTATTCATGTAGGCATTCCTTTACATTATATGATATCTAGGGAAGGAAAAGCAGGGCCATGTGGGAATGAACAGTGTATTAGCACAAACCCTTGCAATTTTCTTTCTTTTTGGGGGGGAGAGGGGGGCAGAGAATAGCTTTCTTTTGAAATGTATACTGTGTGATGGCCCATTTATCCTCAGGTAAGCGCCAAGGTTTTCTTATTCTTTTTACTCTCTACCCATCTCTCAAAGATCCCTCCTTCTCTCCTCTCACTTTACCCCCCTTTCTGAGTTTTTCACAGGATCTTTTAATTTATCTCAGGGCAAAGATACCATAATCCAAGCTGGGATCTTTGAGCCATTCAATGCACATATACTCCTCTATTCAATAGACTTTAGCTGTCACTCTCCTTGAACCTGCCAATTCCACGGACATGTGCTCTGGAAAGACTAATTATTGCTAAAGACTTCAACCAAACAAAGATGTGAACAGTGTTTGTTTAATTAACACCTGCATACTCTCCATAGGTGTTTTTTGGGGTGGTGGGTGAGAGGTGGGGGATGGAGGAACTTTGTGTGGTTCATCATCTTATCAAGTATGCTGTAATATTTTCTCAAGAAAGTCTCTTAAGTCTTCCAGGCATATCAATCTATCTTATATATTCCTGTCAAAGAAATAGAATGATATGCTCTCAGATCATTTCATTGCACCATCTAGCATAATGACTGGGGGGGGGGGGTTGTGTGTGTGTGTATTTGTATGAATGTATGTGTATCTATGTAGACCTACATTTCAGTGAACTCTATTTTTATTTGGACTTCTCATAGGAGCTACTGATCTTTCCTACTTCCCAGGGCAGGAAGGTGATAGGTATGGGAGGTGGGGGTGGGGAGAAAATTTTGAGTACTTAATGTATTTTGATATTATGGATTCTGAATCTGCATCAAAGTGAGCAGTTTGATTCTCATATTTGTCTGCTCGAAGGGGACACAAGAAAACTATTTGGTGATAAGCCATTTGCTAAATGTGACATAGGCTGAGGCAAAGGGTAACTCATGATGAAACATTTCAGTATCTCTCAAATCCAAAATATAGGGCATTCTGGAAACACTGAACCTGGCTCGTGTTTGAACATCGGTTAACCATGGCTGAACTTTCCATAAGACTCATAAAAAGCCCCACATGTAGGAGTTTATTTTAAAATAGTGCATTATGACTAAATGCTAAAAAAAAATCCATATTTTTATTTCTCTTGCAGTTTGATCAACACTGAGTGATGAAACCTCCCATGGCTGAAACTCTCCAGAAAGGAAGGATGCTGTGGATAATTCTTTTAAGCACAATTGCCCTAGGATGGACTACACCCATTCCCTTGATAGAGGACTCAGAGGAAATAGATGAACCATGCTTTGATCCATGTTACTGTGAAGTGAAAGAAAGTATTTTCCACATCCATTGTGACAGTAAAGGATTTACAAATATCAGTCAAATTACCGAGTTTTGGTCCCGACCTTTTAAACTCTATCTGCAGAGGAATTCCATGAGGAAATTGTACACGAACAGTTTTGTTCATTTAAACAATGCTGTATCTATTAACCTTGGGAACAATGCTTTGCAGGACATTCAGACTGGGGCCTTCAGTGGCCTCAAGATTTTAAAGAGGCTGTATCTACATGAGAACAAACTGGACATCTTCAGAAATGATACTTTCCTGGGTTTGGAAAGTCTAGAATATCTGCAGGCAGACTACAATGTCATTAAACGGATTGAGAGTGGGGCCTTTCGGAACCTGAGCAAATTGAGGGTCCTGATCTTGAACGATAACCTCATCCCCATGCTTCCTACCAATTTATTTAAGGCTGTCTCTTTGACTCATTTGGACCTCAGGGGAAATCGGTTAAAGGTCCTTTCCTATCGAGGAATGTTGGACCATATCGGTAGGAGCTTGATGGAGATCCAGCTAGAGGAAAACCCCTGGAATTGTACCTGTGAGATTGTGCAATTAAAGAGTTGGCTTGAACGAATACCATACACAGCCCTGGTTGGAGATATCACATGCGAGACCCCCTTCCACTTTCATGGTAAGGACCTGAGGGAAATCAAGAAGACCGAACTCTGTCCCTTGCTGTCTGATTCCGAGGTGGAAGCTAGTTTGGGAATCCCCCAGTTGTCATCCAGCAAGGAGAATGCATGGCCTACTAAACCCTCCTCCATGTTGTCCTCGGTCCATTTCACCGCATCTTCTGTCGAATACAAGCCTTCCAACAAACAGCCCAAACCCACCAAGCAACCTCGGACACCTAAGCCACCTCCAACATCCAGGGGCCTGTACCCCGGGCCAAACCAACCCCCTATTGCTGCTTATCAGACCAGACCCCCGATTCCCATCATCTGCCCTACCGGATGTATCTGCAGCTTGCATATTAATGACCTGGGCCTGACAGTGAACTGCAAAGAGCGAGGGTTCAATAACATCTCTGAACTTCTTCCGAGGCCTCTGAATGCCAAGAAACTGTATCTAAGCAGTAACCTGATTCAGAAGATCTACCGCTCCGATTTTTGGAACTTCTCCTCTTTGGACCTCTTGCACCTGGGGAACAACCGAATCTCTTACGTCCAGGACGGGGCCTTCATCAACCTGCCCAACCTGAAGAGCCTCTTCCTGAACGGAAACGACATCGAGCGGCTAACTCCGGGCATGTTCCGAGGCCTCCAGAGCTTGCACTATCTGTACTTCGAGTTCAACGTCATTCGGGAGATCCAGCCGGCGGCCTTCAGCCTCATGCCCAACCTGAAACTGTTGTTTCTCAACAACAACCTGCTGAGGACGCTGCCCACCGACGCCTTCGCCGGCACCTCCTTGGCCCGGCTTAACCTGCGCAAGAACTACTTCCTCTACCTTCCCGTGGCCGGCGTCCTAGAGCACCTGAACGCCATCGTGCAGATCGACCTCAACGAGAACCCCTGGGACTGCACCTGTGACTTGGTGCCCCTCAAGCAGTGGATCGAGACCATCAGCTCGGTGAGCGTGGTGGGAGACGTGCTCTGCGGGAGTCCGGAGAACCTCACCCACCGCGACGTGCGCTCCGTGGAGCTGGAAACGCTGTGCCCGGAGATGGTGCACCTGGCGCCCGCCGGGGCCTCGCCCGCCGTGCCCGGAGAGGTCCACTCCGCCGGGAGTCCCACCGGCGCCTCGCCCTACGAGTTTGCCCCCCCGGGCGGTGCCGTGCCCCTCTCCGTGCTGATTCTCAGTCTGCTGGTCCTCTTCTTCTCGGCCGTCTTCATCGCGGCTGGGCTCTTCGCCTTCGTGCTAAGGAGGCGTCGGAAGAAGCTGCCGTTCCGCAAACGCCAGGAGGGGGTGGACCTGACCGGGATACAGATGCAGTGCCACCGCCTTTTTGAGGACGGCGGAGGGGGCGGCGGCGGCGGGGGCGGCGGCGGCGGCGGGGGCGGCGGGGGCGGCGGGGGGCGGCCCAGCCACCCCTCCCCGGAAAAAGCGCCGCCCGTGGGTCACGTCTACGACTACATCCCCCACCCGGTGACCCAAATGTGTAACAACCCCATTTACAAGCCCCGGGAGGAGGAGGAGGCCTCCGCCGTGGTGGCGGGCCCGGAGGCTGGGGGTCCCGAGAGGGGGGGTTCGGGGACGCAAGCCCCGGGGATGGGGGAGCTCCTGGGCGGAGAGCAATTCCCGGAGGCAGCCAAGGAGAATACCAGTAACTACCGGACCTTGCTGGAGAAGGAGAAGGAGTGGGCCCTGGCAGTGTCCAGCTCCCAACTCAACACCATAGTGACCATGAATCACCCTCACCCCCACCCCCATCCCCACCCCCACCACCCGGCTGGAAGTGGGGTGGCGGCGGTCGTGGGAGGCACCGGGGGGGACTTGGCTGGGTTTCGGCACCACGAAAAGAATGGAGGGGTGGTGCTTTTTCCCCCAGGGGGAGGCTGTGGGCCCGGCAGCATTCTGCTTGATCGCGAGAGACCCCAGCCGCCCCCCTGTACGGTGGGCTTCGTGGACTGTCTCTATGGTACAGTGCCCAAGTTAAAGGAGCTGCACGTACATCCTCCTGGCATGCAATATCCAGACTTACAGCAGGACGCCAGACTCAAAGAAACCCTTCTGTTCTCGGCTGGAAAGGGCTTCACAGACCCCCAAACCCAAAAAAGCGAATACCTCGAGTTAAGGGCCAAACTCCAAACCAAGCCGGATTACCTCGAAGTCCTGGAGAAGACAACCTATAGGTTCTAACGGAAAGAATAATAATAATATAATAATAATAATAAAATTTAAAAGGTTTAGCGCTTTTTTTTTCAAAAGGAAAAGAAAAAAAAAGAAATATATCCTTTCCCCGATTTCCGCCCGGTTCTAATGAGTCAGTCCTTTTTTTTTTTTTTTTTTTTTTCTTCCTCAGACCCTTGCCCCGTCCCCAACAAAACAAAATCCGCATGATAACTAGAGAATACAGATGTATGCTCTTCTCCTCCCAGATGTGTTTTGGAGGACGGGCCATACTCAGATCATTAATCAATGAAGTGCCTTCGCAGACTTTTGCCAGCAAATGTTATCAATCATTATTTTTTTATACTGAAACTTGAGACTTTTGACTGTGCCATGTTAAAGGTATATTATCTGGGATCTTTGTATTGATCCTAATTAAGTAAAATTCTATGTGCTTTTTTTTTTTAAGTAACTTTTTTTTTTCTTTTGGTTTGTGGGAAAGGGAAAGAAAAAAAAAAAATAAGGTTGGCCTTCGGGGCTTTCTCTCTTGCCCATCATGGCGCAGATTTCTGTACATGTATTAACAATGCAGTTTGCTGCATGCGGAGGGGGAGGGAGGGGGCGGGTCTTGCTCGAATGTTCTCACTCTCTTGTCTCTTTTACATACGCACAGCTCTAAATTCGCCCCACCCCCACCCCCACCCCCACCCTTTCCCCATTCCCTCCCTCCCAGTCTCTCTGCCGCCTTGTCTCCGCGGGCGCGACCCCGCGCGTAGAGCCGCGCGCACGCACGTAGATACACGCACACACAAGCATTCACTCTTTACACCTATACCTTTCCCACCAAAGCGTTCGGAGTTTCTTTACCCAGCCCCCACTTCAGCTCTGTCCCTTTGATCTCTCCCTTCCCCTCTTCTTCCTCCCCTCCCCCTCCATCGGGAATCCCAATCCCATCCTAGGCCGAATCCCCCAGAACCTAAGAAGCCCACCCATGGCGCGCTTGGGATAAGCAACTTCTTTGTGACTTCATCCTGATGCCAAGATTTTTTGGAGAACATCCGCACTTTCTTATATACATAATATATAAATAGATATATATAGATATATATATATAAAATATAAAAAGCAACTGGGAATATATATATATATAATATAAATATATCACTAACAGCTTTGTAGGAAGCACTTTTAATGTTTTTCTCACACACAAAGGTTCAGAAACAAATGTGCATATATTTATTCTGTACTTCAGTGACTATCAAATTGTAAAGGTAATGTTTAATCATTGTATAGTGATGATGCGTCTGGTATAGCTTTCCTAATAAAAAAAAAAGTTTTGAAAAAAGTAGACATATGTAGAGAATACAAAGCTTGACCCTGCAACCCCCAGCTAGGCCGTTCTGTCCCTGTTTCCCTTTTTGAGTTCAGGTCTTCTTCCTCACCCTTCCCCCAGAATTTTGGATTATGAGGTTTTTAAGTGCTGTGATGGTTCAGTTCTGGTCAACTTTTCTCCCTCCCCTCTTCCACCCCCTTTGAAACGTAAAGAGGAAGGAAGGAAGGAACGTAGATAGTAAGAAAGAAAGGTAGAAGGGAAGATAAGGAAGGTAGAAGGGAAGAAAAGGTAGGAAAGAAGGAAGGAAGATAGAGAGTAAGAAAGGAAGGTAGAAGGGAAGATAAGGAAGGTAGAAGGGAAGAAGAAGGAAGGAAGGTAGATAGTAAGAAAGAAAGGTAGAAGGGAAGATAAGGAAGGTAGAAGGGAAGAAAAGGTAGGAAAGAAGGAAGGAAGATAGAGAGTAAGGAAGGAAGGTAGATAGTAAGAAAGAAAGGTAGAAGGGAAGATAAGGAAGGTAGAAGGGAAGAAAAGGTAGAAAGGAAGGAAGGAAGATAGAGAGTAAGAAAGGAAGGTAGAAGGGAAGATAAGGAAGGTAGAAGGGAAGAAGGAAGGAAGGATGGAAGGAAGGAAGAAAGGAAGGAAGGAAGGAAGGAAGGAAGGAAGGAAGGAAGGAAGGAAGGAAGGAAGGAAGGAAGGAAGGAAGGAAGGAAGGAAGGAAGGAAGGAAGGAAGGAAGGAAGGAAAGAAATCGACAACCACAAAGGTTTACTATTTGCTATCCTTTCTCCCAGCACTGTAGCAATATCAGACTTTGCAACTATGTTGCCCAGATCAGTCTGGCCCAAGTTGGCTTCCTAAATGGGAAGGAAAGGCAGGAAACAAGCAAAGAATAAAAGAATATTTTGTCAGTTGCAGGGCTCTTAGTTGGATTAGCCCTGCGGAAGACTGTGGAGGGGTCTGTCACTGAGGGAAAGCGGGCTGTAGCAATATAGTGTTTTCAACTTGCATCGGGCACTTGCTGGGTTGCATTTTATCTTTTAAAATTTCCTCCCTCTCAGGAAAACTACCAGGAAGCCTGTCTGTTATCTGGGAAAGTCTCCCCGCCTTGACATTTGTTTTTTCTCATCTTCCTGCCTCCCACTTTCTGCAAAAGTCGTGCTTGAATTTAGAGTATATATATATATGATCCCTCACCCTTTCCCCTCCCTTCCTTAGGAATCATTAAAATCATGTTGGAGAAAGAAAATGGACTTGCCGATAACCCCAGCTGTAGCCCACTGATGTGTGAGTGAAACCAAAGATAATAGGATTTTAAAATTATGTATGTACTTATTTATTTATTTTAAAGCACTGATACCTTGGTCTTGGGAGCAAACGGAATTGACCCAGAAAAAAAAAAAATCTGTAGAAGTTTGAGAGTCGGCACAGACGCAGATCGACCAGCAGAGGGCGACAGAACCCCAGCGATTCCAGGCCCCTGCAGCTACTACAGGAGCGTGTAGACCAACTCCGGTTTCCAATTTGTGCGTTCTCCATGGCCCCAGAGCAGAAATCCATCCTTCCACCCTGAATGTAATTCGCCGGACATCACTAACGCCTTACATCACATTGCTTGTCTTTTTCCCCCAAGGGAGTTTGTGAAAAGCAGCTCCTTAAATTTCATCTCTGGTTGCAGCACCAAGGCTGTGCTCTTAAAAAAGACCTCAGTGTCTACACTCTGGAAGAGAAGATCTTGACTAGAGCAAGTAGTCATCCCTGGGTAGCCTCAGAGATGTGCACGCAGATGAAGGACACCCACACATGCACACATGTAATCTCAATGGATCTGTAGATGGTTTTTCCAGGGCAAAGATCTTTCTTTGCAATTGACTAACTTGTGTCTGACATCTTGCTCGATAGATTATTTTGGAAGCATAGCAAGGGAGTCACTGTGTGATGAAATGCTAATCTATGGAAGTTTTTTTTTTTTTTTTCCTTTTTGAAAGGGGGGAAACTGCTAATTCTTGCGGGGGACTGAGAGCTAACGGGGTCATTAGGGATGATCTAGTCCAATCCTCTCATTTTACCGATGGAGAAACTGAGGTCGATGAGGTCACACAGGTAGTAAGCGATAGAGACTAAATTTGAGCCTTTGTTTTCTGATGCTAAATCTAGCTTTCCTTTCACAGCATCTTCCTCAAGTGATTTATCCAGGACAAAGCAGCGGGTGTCACAAGCAGGACTTGAAATCTGTGACAGATTTCAAGGCCAACTTTCGCCCCCTGCCACTCCAGAAAGAAATTTCATTCTCTAAATATCACTATATATCAGAGACCTGATACTGCGAGGGCCACTTTCTATTTTCATTACATCTCACTCCTTTTCCCTTCTTTCTTATAAGTGCACCTGATATTATCACTTTTTGTCTTGTTTGTTGTTTTCTTATCACCTCTCTCTTCTTTTCTTTTTTCCTTATTTCTTCAAAAAAAAAAGTCACAACAAGAGATCCTGGAAATCAGTTCTCAAAATGAGGAGAACACCTATCTCTGTAATCTATCTATAGTATATGCCCCATTTCCCAAAACCTTTTTTTTTTTTTTTATCATGGACTAAAATTCAGTTCAATTCTTCAGTTTCCTAAAATACATGATTTCTGCCTTCATCATTCATCAGTTATTTTAATGGCTAGGGAAAATCATAGGCACTGGATAGACAAACACAAACTAACCTCCAAGTACTAAGTACAGACTAGTTTCTTTTGATGGGGATCTTCATATCCTTGATAAAGTTGTACCTAACAGGCATATTGTGCAAATCAGGTCAGAATCCAAGCTCTAATACTCCTGATGTTTTAGACATTTGAAAAGTAGACCAGGTGATAAAATAGATCACACCATAAGCTTAAACACATTGACATTCATATTTTAGTTCAAATGCAAAAGCAACTAGGACTTGTTTTCAACAGTGATATTCAATTCACCCTTTGAGAGGAAGCACATCCATTCAATGAAAATAAAGGTATACTATGAAAATGGAATTTTTATATTTAAATAAGAAAATTTGAGGGATTTAAATGGATTAACCTTCTCCCTCAGCACCCTTAGCCTCACATTTTCATTTGTTCCTTACGAACATAGGAATCAGCTCTTTTGATAAAAACTCCACAGTCTCTTAAAGGTCTTTTTTTTTTTTTGTTTTTAATCAGAGGGTAATTAGAATTGTTTTATGATTTTGCTGCAATTTACTCATTTGGTTTTCAACTCAATTCTGAGTCATAATCACTTATCACCTCAGTAGACCCAGATTTGAGGGAAATTTGCTGTTATTGTATAATTTTTTTCCTGAGTCATAATAATCACATTTTAGAATCTTTTAATGTACAATTATTACTGTTCATCTAAGAGATGGTTTGTGATAACCAACCTTAATACCATTTTCATTTCAATTCATTAGTATCTCTGACAAATTGTAAGTGCAGTTTTGTTTATCATTTATTGAAAAACTTTCAAGAAATCATGCAACTTCAATGTGGGAAGATAAAGGTCATATGAACTTATTTTTTCATTTTTCAGATGAGAAAACTGAGGTGCAGAGATAAAAGGGTTTCCTCAAGGTCACATAGATAGCTCATGACAAAAGCCCAGGTTCTTCCTCTCCAAATCTTATTGTCATTTAATGCACCAAAATTCCAATTTTCTTTATTATTTCTTCATACTGTTTTATGAATAGTCATACTATTCCACAAAATCCCATAATAGTAACTATGATGATTTGGAAGTTTGCAGGTGTGCTTGTGTGTGTGTGTGTGTGTGTCTGTATGTATGTGTTTTTTTTTTGTTGTTGTTGTTTTTGATGATTATTATCCTTGATACCAAATGTCTGAGAAAGAAATCTTATTTGAAAAATGTACATCACAAAATGATGCTACTATGTGACCACAAAGGGATTTATTTCATTCACAACAATATACCATTATAATTTTTCTTATGGAAAGCCAAACAAGGCACACTTCTGTGCTTCTGAAAGTAGGCCTCCAGAGAGCAAGGAATGCTGGGGTTTTATGAAATTGGGATTTGAAAAAAAAATGTACTTAAGGTAAGACTTTATAGGAATTAGGAACTAGAGGAAAGGCAAATGAGTTCAAGATATAACCTGGGGCTTAGTGGGGAGTACTGTCCATTTAAGTGACTGGGGCTAACTTAATTGGAAGAGAGTGAACTCTAACTTATGATCAGCAAAAATTCAGGTCGATAGACCAAAAATAGTTTTTAAAAATCTCTATAGAAGCATTCATCAGAAGTATGATAGGCCTTTGAAGTGCTCAAGGAACAATGCAAGGGACTTAAGTATTCCTTCTTAGCATGTATAGATTGTCTCTTTTTATAATGTGTACATATGTTTATATACATGTGTATATATATATATATGTATTACATGTTCATAGTTATACATATGTCTCCAATAAGAAGCATGTCTAAGTTTTCAAAGATGTAGTCCATTTTTCAATTTTATATATCCTTTCACCCCTTATTGTTGTGGGGCAGTTGCTGAAACAAAGCTGAGAGAATTGTCTTGAGATTTTCTATTTTTTTTTTAGTCTGTTTAGAACTTAAATCTCTGTGGGCTCCTCATGTAATATGCTTTTGTATTTCATTTTAACATTGATGTGAATCACAAGTGAAAAATATAACCAAAAATCAGCATTTATTTGTAATGGGGACAGGACCTTACCTAAAAATAATTAACTTAATTTTCAGAAGACAGATGAAGACAAGAGAGAAAGAAATGACTTTCTTTTTCATTTTTCTTCTTTGGGAATGATCTTTTTGACAAGTAGTAGAAAGTTTTATAAAACTTTGTTGATTAGGCAAAACACAAAGTTATGTTGGACGTAGCAGAAACATGCAATTTTCCATAATGTGAAAATGAAGTTAACTTAAAAATCTGATCTCTTACTGTGTCCTTCACCTTCAAAATAAAAGAGGTAAGTAATGATCATAACTTTAAACATGTGATCATTTTATAATAGTGTGTCAATCTTTACCATGAAGTGTTAAATGAAAACTTAAAGGAAGGAACAAATTTAATTTCATACAGATAGGATTTTTCGCTGACTTCTTTTCATATCAACAACAGTGAGGTGAATGTGGTTTAATGTGACTGTCTTTGCTTTTTTTATTTCCCCCTACTCCCTCCACTCCCCCTCCCCATTTCTGTAATAAAGTACGTCAGAAAGATACCAACATCGTCCATTCAAAGGATGACACCCAGGTCTTTTGGCTACATTTTCCAGATTGGCTCAATTGTAAAAGCTCAACAAAGAAAGCAGAGAGTTATTAACAGATAGTAGGACTTGTTAATTGCCACCCAGTGACACTGAGACTAGGAAGTCTAATTTACTGTATAACCTTCCAGTTGTTTCTGAGCAATCAATTAGTTTTGGGCAAAACCCAAAGCTTGCACTTTTCTGAGTTATTAGCAAAATAAAACAATCCAAAATTAATATATTTCAGCAAAAGGCAGTGCTTTCATGCCACATTGTTGGAACATACAGTTGGAACATATCCATAGGTATAGATCTTTCTTTTTTTCTCTTGTTTTCATTGCAAATGTTCCTATCAGTACCATTTCTACTTCTGATCTCAGTGTGGGAATTAAGTCTTATGATTAGGGGCAAATTAATTGAATTATACTCAAAATTGGTTATGAGATCAGGAATAAACATTGACTGATTTGCATATTCTCAAACAAGAACACCCATTGTTTTTGTCTGAGTACCCAGCCCAAGATCATGGTTTAATTAATTTCCATTGGATTTGAAAATAACCAACTCTGCCTCAGTTATTACAGCAAAAACAACAATAAACAATTTTTTTTTTTGGAATTGATTGTTATAATCAGAAAGACAGATGAAAGTCACCAGTAAGAAAATGTTTCTGAAGACAATGGATTCCACCTCCAAACATGAAAGCCTTATTTTTTGTTCTTCTTCAATACCTTTGTTTATTGGCTGTTATTGATTTATCATTATTATTAAAACCAAATCAATTAGTTTGATATGTTATATATGTTTGTATGCACATATATGCACACACATTCAGAATTCTCCTTCTCCAAATCTCAACTCCATTGACATGTAATCTCCTTCTTGTCAATTAGAAGTCATCTCTCCCTAAATACTATTCTGTCCTGTGCTAGGTGCTTCTGTTTCAAAATTTAGCTAATGAGCTCTTGTCTATGATAATCATTTAATTGGATAATTAAATAAGGTAATCTGTCAAACGTGAAGCAGGAAAGAAAAAAACTCTAAATGGAGACATATTATCTAAATTTAGCATCTACAAAATTACTTTTTTGCATATAACTTGTTCCAACTTCAGAAAAAAAATTTGTTACTTATTTCTATCAAACTATTGCTTCCTTTGAGAACAATATATAGAGAAATTATTCTGGGGTATTAAAGTGAAGTCAATCAGTCAGCAAATCAACTAGCCTTTATTGAAGATCTAATGTCAGACACTGTGCTAATTGTTGAAGAAGTGTTCTGACCTCCATATTGATAATTTGCTTGGTGGTTTGATGGGATGCTTTTGGAATCAGCTTCCTGGGCCTTATATCAGGAAGACCCAAGTTTAAATATGTCCTCAGCCACTTATTAACTTTGTGATCCTGGGCAGCTCCCTTAGCCTCTGACTGCCTCAGTTTCTTCAGTTGTAAAATGTGAGTGATAATAATAGCACCTATTTCACAGTGTTGTTGTGAGGACCAAATGAGATAATAGTTATAAAAAAGGTATAGCCCAGTGCCTGGTACATAGGAAGCACAATGTAAATGCTCACTTAGTTTCTTTTTTAACTTTCCTGAATGTCAATGAACATCACGTTTGGAGAATCTATAGATAATAATTGATTATGCAGATTGTATTGGTTTGGGGACTGATGCCTGTCTTTTTTTTTTTTTTTTAACCATAATGGAGCAGAAAGATCAAATTACATTTCTATTCTTTAAGAGTTCTGGCTATGTCAGGCAATCTGCTTGATCAAGTCTCAGTTTTCTAATATCTAGAAGGACTTGTATAGATGACCATTTTTAAATAACACAGAAAAGGAACACACATGTTCACTATTTGGGTGGGTGTTATAGTGAATTGTGCAACTCATTGCTTCAATTTTATTTCTCTCATATACCTACGAAGAAAATCCTCCATGAGGAATGAGGGAAGAAACAGGGAAGAAAATATAATTTATCCATTTTTCAACCTGTCAATGATAATACAATAGAGTTAAAAACTAGAATACACATCTGTCAATTTAGTTGGTAGTTTCCAGAGTACAATTCTGCTTTTTACAAATGTTTCTTGACCAGCCCTCCACCATTAATTCATATTGTAGGAGTTAAATGTATTTTTATATTAAATTGATCAGAACATAATGAGAAAGTTAAATCTAATTAAAATAATTGTCAAATCAAATGCAGTCTGCTCTAAATTGTCTGTATATAGGTTATTCACAAAGGCAATTACTTTGCCCAACTTTTTAATATTCAAATGATGCTTTCTCTTTTACCCTCCATCGTCATGACCCTCATCAAACAGAATATTTTTAGGCAATGCATTTTTAATATTAGCTTTAAAAATGGTGGGTTTTGGGTTTTTTTGTGTGGATGTCTCTTTTGTTTCATTGTGTTTTTTTTATCTATATCTTTGATTTCATCTGCATAGGGGATTTCTAATATGAAAACTCTTTTCATTAGTACCTCATCTACAATTTATGATCTCAAAGAGTTGGTTGGGGGACTGAGAGTTTAAATGACTTGCCCACCGTTATTCCATCAGTATGTATCAAAGCTTGAAGTGAAGTTCAAATGTTTCTGACTCTAAGGCTGGCCCTCTATTTATTATGACATGCTGTTCTTCATGTCTTAACATAGAATAAAAATAGCTATTTCAATAGTAATCAATATGTCCCAATCAATTGCTACTTTAAGTTAACTATTTAATTTCTTGGTTTGTCATATTGGAGAGTAGTAAGAGGATATATGTAGACACATCGAATGCTTACATATTGTTACAGTGGGAATGATTTTTGGCTCTGGATTGGACTAGTTCATGACTGAACTCTGCTCTCAAATTCTGGGATTCTATGTATAGAGAAGAGTTAGTTACACATCATGCTTTATGAAACAAACAAAAACCTTTAAAAAAGTACATCTTGTACTCAGTGGAATGCAGAGTACTGATCAAAATGTTTAGACCACATGTTAACCATCTTTCATTCTCCCATCTAGAAAATAGAGACCCATATTTATTGTTTGCTCAGGTTCTCAGGTCTGTTTAGACATATCAATCTAGCTCTCAACATCCTCCATCAATCATCCGCACCCCTATCTCAAATTCCTTCTTTTCAGCACCAATCACATTTATTGCTTTCTGCTTCCTGAATATATGTCTTGCCTAGTCTCACATTTATGCTCATTCTTCTAAATGGAAATGCTTGTCTTCCTCTTCTTTGAGAATCTATATCCTTGTCTTCAGTGTCAGTGTGGGAATCTCTTTCAACTATGGAAAGTCATAGTTATTGTATAACTCTTTGAACACTCCAGTGATGGATGAAAAATTTTCATGCTGCAGTCAACTTGATATTGTCACTCCAAACTGAAATAAGCTTTATTTGAAGAGAAACACAAAGTCTGCTCCTAAATTCTAATGCACATATCCCTTGCTGCCATGAGAATCCAACCTAAAATTAGCTCCTTACAGATGTCACTCCTCAATGATGTTTTCATATACTCAGATGACTTTTTCAGTGCTTTTCTACTCCATTTATGTCATGTCAATTTGGACATGTCATTGTACTGTACTGTAAAGGTTCTTCAGTCATTTATACATATATATATATATTATTTCCTTCCTCCGTTGTAAAAATGTATTATCAGGATGTCCTTGGCATCCCATGTTACATAGTAGGGTTCTTACACACACTGAATGATAGAGGTTGACTGAAAAACTGATTAATGGTTAGTTAGTGAAGCACCTAGAGGTTCTAGTAGCAAAACATCAAAAAATTGACAAGTGAACAGAATTTGTGACAGAAGTCTGCTTCTGTATGCACAAAAATGTGCCTGTTTGTATGTGCAGATTTTTATGCATTTGTACATATGCATTTTAGTTGGGGTGAAAAGGATAGAAGTCAGGGCAAAAAACAGTCCAGTATAAGAAAAGACCACCAGCCTAAGAATCAGAACTGAGTTCTAGCTCTGGAATCTGCCATAACCTGGATGTGTATGCTTGGGCAAACTCCATTGTTTCAATGTAGGTACCTACTCAATGGTTTCAGAAGTCCTTCCCAGCTCTAGGCATGCTATTAATTCTGGGTCCATATGCTTATGCTTACAAACTGCTCAATCTGCCTTTTGTCTTTTCCTCCTTAGCCTGTATGATTTCAAGTAAATGGGCAGGAAGCAGATTTAGGATGATGGTATACTGTTGGAAGAAACAGGGAAGAAATGAATAGGAAGAGATTATAGCACCATGAAAGGTGCTTTTGTCTTCTTACTTCAGCATGAGCAGAGTTCTATAGCACATTGTTTAGAGTGCAACCCAAGAGAGCACCACTCTGCTATAACTAACTCTCATGCACCAAACATGCAGTAACAAATTTAACTGGTGGGTGATCTAATGTTGTGATTGAAAGATGTTCCCTATTGTCCTTAGTTTTTCTGTCACCACGTTGGATTAAAAAAAAAACAGATGGAAAGAAAAGAAGGAAGGAAGGAAGGAAGGAAGGAAGGAAGAAAGGAGCAGATAAGATTTAATCTGTGGGGGAAAGTCCCATTTATAGGCCATTAAAAAAAAGTAAATTACTAATATTCTCCATTAGAGGGAAGAACAGTTTAAGGAGACTTTCTGCTATTGATTAGCCAAACATGGTGTGTGTTTTGTTCTTTTGGGCTAGGTGGTTTGGCTGTCTTTATCTTCACTGTGCATGACCACCCCTTCCCTGTCATTCAAATCACAGGGCAGACTGAAGTCACTCCAACAGCAGGAGAAAAATCATCCGCGCTCTCATTAAGGATAGAATCCTGAACTGCCAGTTAGAACTGCCCTCTTCTCCATCTCCATCTCCTACAAGGTTAAAACAAAGCAATCAGCCACAGATTTTTATTGATGGCAAACTTAGAAACAGCAAGAAACGTTTATTATCTCTTAAGGCGGATACATGAACACGGAAATACATTTTGTACAAGCTGCAAACATTTATTTTCATTAAAGCTATGGATATGGAGATGAACATTCAGAATGCTTTTTGGGTTTCTGGCAGCATGCCCCTGTGGCTCCCAGCCTTTGCTATTTTGGATGCTTGACTCCTGGTGTTGGGCTTATGGACTCCTCTGCATTTTATGTTGTCTTTGAACTTGTCTTTGAACTCTAATCCCATTAGAGGTGGTGAGGGGAAAAGCATGTTTCTAAACTGTATGCATTTAAGTTTTCTGATGCATTTAGAAAGTCATTCAAATACTTTTGAAAGTACTGCAACATATGATGTGTAAAAATGACTGCCAATTCTCCAGCTTCATGTCAAGTATTAAGACCACCTGACATTTCCATAATGCTTTGAAGTTTGTAAACCTCTTCACAAGCATCCTTTCATGTGATCCTCACTATACTATTAAGGGGTTACTAGAGGTATTATCTTTCCAATTTTATAGATTGATGACACTAAGATGAAGTGACTTGTGCATGATCAAGCATTAGAATTAGTCTGCATTAGAATTAGATTTAGGATTTGGGCCTTCCAACTCTATATTGAATGTACTAAGTTGTCCTGCTTGTCAATGAAAATAAATGACATGTAGAAATCCCCATCCCCTCCTTATACTGATAACTTTTGTGACATAAAGTGAATACACTGGACAAAATGGCTTTTGAATTACCTCCCAGACTAGACCTATGATCCCATGAAAAAAGAACCTATAGATTTAGACTGTCAAGAGAGGAGAATTAATACATTATAAATCAAAGCCAAATGAAATTTTGAATAATATGTTGATGATTTAAGGCATCATTTCCTAAAACAAGCATCCATTCCCTACCCTCATCCATATATACACTACTGATATCATGCTTTAAGAATGTTGAATTCTACTGCTGTCCAACTGATTCAAAAAAAAACATTAACACTCCCATTGTGCCTTGCTTTATAGTGTATTCTGCTGCCCTAACTTTTCATTCTTGCCACCCTCAAAATGATAAAGAAGTTATCGTGACTGGATAGATATTCTCATTAATTTTTGTGGATGTATTATTTTTTTGGTACACACTTTTATTGAGAATTAGTTGTTAAACATTTGGCAGACACTGATATATATGAGCACATTTTGGGGCTTGTAAATAGCCCCAAATAACAGAAACACAGGAAGGGGAATTAAATGATTCTACCAAGAAAAAATAAGTCTTGAAATATATTATCCATTTGTATAGAAATTATTAGGACAAATAGAAGCTAAATAAAAAACCCTGATTCTTAGTAGTCTAAGATACAGTGGCATTGTACTTAATGATTAAAATGATAAATAACAAATTCAACAAGTAGAGAAGAAAAAAGGTAAAAAAAAATATTACAAGTCACATAAAAATTAGAAATCATTAGAAAATTAGAGTCATTAGAAATCACAGAAAAGGATGGAATAATATGCCCTAAATGCAAAGAAGCTGAGTATACAGTTAAAAATTATATATTCTGCAAACTTGAGCCTAATCATCAATGGGGGGAAAATGTTTAACAAGAGAGGCTTTTGTATTATTCCTATTACTAAAACAAAACAAAATGAAACAACACTGTTACTATGTGCATCTGTAAGTCCCTAATTTGTTTGACTAATCTATTTTTCTATTTTTAAACTAGTATCACATAGTTCTGTTGATTACTCTTCTATAATATAGTTTCAGATCTGCTATTAGAGGATTCTATTCCTTTTTACTTCTTTCTATTATTTTTCCCTTGATATTATAAATCTTTTGCCCCCTTCACATCAATATAATTATGCTTTTCTAACTCTATAGAGAAACTCATTGTAATCTGAATGATACAAGATAAAAATATCTTTGTAAAAGTTACACTGATCATAGATAAGATACTGGAATTATTGCCTCCATTCACCCTGTAGTCAAATTGGTCTCAGTTGGTTTCTATTTTTCACAGGTAATTTTATGAAGAATAGCACCACATTTGTATGGAGGTCCAAGCATTGCAATCATTTTCAGTAATTTTATTGTTTCATTCTCTTCAGAAGAAGGATGTCAGCATTCCACATGACTTCATGTGTTTGAAAATAGGACCATGGATCCTGAAACAATTATTTAGCAGGTATTTATTGAGCAATGAGAGACACTGTTAGACATTCTGGAGATGCAAGTATCAATAATAACACGAAACCTATTTCACTGGGAGTTTCTATCCTAGTGAGAGAAACATCATGTCCATATAAAAATATATGCAACATCAAATTCAAGCTATTCAAACATATATAAAATAGTTAAATAGAAGACATTTGGAGAAGGAAGCCATTATTAGCAGTGGTGGGAAGAGGAATCAGGAAAGATTTCATGGAGAAGCTGGTACCTGAGAAGAGAAAGAAAGAAATAAGAAGAGAGAACTTTTTTGACAAGGAGGATGCACAGAGATGGGTGATAGAATGTTTGTATGAGGAACAGAGAGAAGGCCAGTTTTCCTGGATCCCAGAATGTGGGAGGGAAAAGTAATGTCCATTGAGGCTGTAAAGACAGGTTGGGACCATGTTGTGATAGGCTTTAAAGGCTAAATAAAGGTGTTTACATTTGATCCTCCAGGCAATAGGAAGTAACTGTACTTGGTTGAATAGATCTGATCTGCACTTAAGGAAAATTACTATGGAAACCCTGTAGGATGAATTGGAGACTTGAGGCAAGGAGATCAGTTAGGAGGCTAATGCAATAATCTAGGCTAGAGGCAATGTGAGCCTGACCTAAAATGTGAGCTGTGTGAATAGAAGGATGTGTTGTGAAAACAGATTACATAAGAGAATTTTCTTTAACTGTCCAACTATGGAAAGGTTATTTGTTTGAGGGCACAGTTGGTATCAGTTTATTAATTCTGATTCTATCACTAGTTCTGTGGATTGCAGGAAGAATTTAATTCTGTCCTGTCTTTATAATCTTTCATCTCCTTCACTTACTAACAGTGCGACCTTGCAGAAGCAGATTAACTTTCTTGGGCACAGTTTCCTCATCCATAAAATGAAAAGATTGGACAAGAGAGCCTCTGAGGTTCCTTTCAGCTTGATAGCTATGAATTTATAATCTCATGACCAGCTTTCTCCACCACCCACAAAGAATCTAATCTAATCCAATCCAAGATCCATTTATTAAGGGACTACTATGTATATGACAATGTAAAAGCTAAGTGGTCAAGTAATCATAGTGTTAAGCTTGGAGGTAAGAAGACTTCAAAATCTCTTCTCTGACAATAGCTATGCTGTCCATCTAGGATAAATCACATATATTTTATGTATCTAGAATAATTATCTAAATCCTAAATTGTTTCATCTGTCTAAGCCTGAGGTTTTTAATCTTTTCTTGCATGTGTGTTATGGGATTCTTTGGCAGTTTGGTGAATGGGCCCATTCTCAGATAATTTTTTTTTAAATTTTTCATTTCAAAATATTTTATTTCAATTCATGGAATAAAAAATAAGCATTTCCTTAACATAACATGATAAAAAAATAATGGCACATAAAACTACAAATCTGTCATGTACAACTTGCTATTCCTTTTAAATATATAATAAAATTATCTTGTAAGTTTATTTTTTCTTTTCTTTTTTTTTTCTTTCTTTCTCCCCTACCTTAGAGATGGCTACCGTTAGATACATATTTGTGTGTGTATGTGTGTCTAGATAGATAGATAGATAAAATCATTCTCTCACTGTGCATACATACACACATATACACACATGTAAAATCATTCAAAACATACTTCTATTTATCAGTTCGTTCTCTGGATGCAGATTTGTCTTCTTTCTTATTTCCTTTGCAGTTAATTTGGGTGTTTACGAATTATTCATTCAAAGTTGTTCCTAAAACAATACTGCTGTTCCCGAGCATAATATTTTCTTGGTTCTGCTCATTTTGTTCTTCAGTATTTCATGCAAATCTATCCATGTTTTTTCCTGAGCTTATCAAACTCATCATTTTTTATGGCCCAACAGCATTTCATCACAATTATATACCACAACTTGTTTAGCCATTCCCCAGTTGACAGGCATTCCCACAATTTCTAGTTCTTTGCCACCACAAAGAGAGCTACTATAAATATTTAAGGACATATAGCTTCTTTTCTTCTTTCTTTAATCATCTTTGGGGGGTCAAAGGGTATAAGCAGTTTAGCAATTCTTTGGGCATAATTCCAGATTGCTCTTCAGAATGTTTTGAAAACTTCACAATTCTACCAATAACTAATTAGTGTCCCAGTTTTTCCACATCCCCTCCAACATTTGAATTTTCCCCTCTTCCATCATTTTAGCAAATCAAATTAAAATTTCAAATGCATTGAATGAAACACGCATAAAACCAATTATATTGAAACATTAGTGTCATATATATGAGGTAAGACATACCAAATTAAATATTCTTTGTTAAGGTGGAAGGAGTTTTATAATAAGTTCTTTGACATGAGGAAAGAACAAAGTTTTCTTATACACACATGTGTAAGGCACTTTGCTAAGCCATGAAGATAAAAATATAAATGGAAAACAATGCCTGTTGTAAAGGAGTCTACCTTCTTTGAAATGAGAAGATGAAAGATAATAAGAAGGAGCAGTTTTTCCTTCTCTTCACCTCTTAGAGTGCATTAGAACAGTGAAAATGGTGAGGCTGGAGGGCTGATTGAATCTTGGCTCTGATGCTGACTGCTTGTGTGACTTTGGGAAAGTGGCTTAATTTCTTTGAGTCTCAGTTAATTTCCCAAATGACATGGTTGAACTAGATGTCCCCTGATGTCCGTTCCATCACTAAATCTATGATCTGATCATCTTCAACATCAGGTGCAGCATTGGGTCTAGGCAGTCAAAAGCTTTCTATACAACAGTTATATGGATTCCCTTCCCTTGACATTTATCTCAATTCCTGTAGAAATGTTTTCAAGGCTATGGCTCCTTACACTCTGTGTTTGTGTGTGTGTGTGTGTGTGTGTGTGTAACCAGATCTTTGGATAAAAAAGGGAAATCAATTAATTATTTGGATTTGTAATATTCCTGAGGCTAAACAATTATAAATTTACCCAACCTCCATATAACTTTTTAAAAATGTTTACTTTTAATCTAGAAGTTTTATGTCATGCATATATACCCACAAGCTATACAACTTTAATGCATTTATAAGTTGGCTTGATTTTCTTATACCAAACATTAATGTATGAAACCACTCTTTGCAAAATAGTAATTGCCAAAATGTCAATTTGCAAGAATTATAATCACAAGAAATTTTGTGGGGTTTGCCCTTAATTCTAAATGAAACCTTCAAATGATTGTGACATATTTGAATGGTGTCTAGTACCTGTAAATTGGATTTTCAAACACCAGAGGGTACTGCTATCCACTTAACTGATTCTGTTAGTAAAGCAGAAGTACTAGCTATCCTATGCTTAACTTCAAAATGACACATGTTCTAATGATTAGCAAAGGGTGCTCAGGTAAAATGTCAAGTTTTCTATGATTCCCAGTGAGCCAGATATTTAACTCTGATCTTTTTATGGGTGACATCATTGGACTTATTAATTTAGGGCTCTGGTCTTATTGGATTAAATCAATTTATCTTTTGATTCAGCATCTGGCACTGGAAAACTCTGACCTTTTCCCTTCATATAGATAAATAGATACATACATACACATCTATATAAATAGATATATAAATTGTATGAAAAGCATATAAATGTGTATGTATGTATGTGTGTATGTATATATGGGTGTATACATATATATATATATATAAAATCCTCCTCTCACTACATATATATACATATATATGTAAATTATTTTTTTTATCTTAGTCACATAACCATCATGTAATGGGATCAGTCATATAAACACCATTTTCCTGGATACAACTTTTTACTATTGACCAATCAAGAAAATCTAATAAACAAAAATATTAAAACAATTTGCACATGATTTATGTGCCCTGACCCCTTCTAACTAGAAATGATCCCAACAAAGTCCATAGACACATCAGGGGGTTCCTAAACAGTTTTTATCCTCTTACTTTTTGCTTGTTTTGAAACTTAAATCTTCTAATAGCTGTTTCCATATAATACTGGAGAGCATCATCCAATGTGCTTTTCACTCATGACCTAAGCTTTCTTCATTTACTTTTCTATGTACCAGCTCCTGAAGAGTCTGGGATAATTGGAAGATGGCAACAGCTACTGATTATATTCTTCTCCCTGTTCTGTCTTCAGTAGGAATTTTTACTCTTATTCTATAGCTGACACCTGGGCAGTTGTTTCTTTTATGAACTATGTTATGTCTTTTAATTCTCACTTCCTTTCTATCATCTGGTGGACATGTGCACTGGGGTAAAAAAAAAAAAAAGGAATGGGAATCAAAGCTACATAAGTGACTGTCTGGAAAAAAAAAATTAGAATCATCATTCTGTGGAACTTTCTACTGTTATAACCATCTAAATTTTACTCACCCAGAACAATACACATGACAACCATAATGGGATAATTTATTAAGAATGGCTCTTTTGATCAACTATGTCTTATATCTGGGGCTCAACCTCCCCAGCTATATAAAATGGGAGTATTGCACTAAACGGTCTCTGAACATTTATCAGTTCTTTCTCAATGTCCAAATGCTTCCACTATTGTGTGTATGTTAATCTCTCCTAGTCTCAGATTTTTTAATTTGTAAAATGAGGATTAGATGGCATTTCACTTTGTCTTCACTCTAAATATCTATGACACCAATTCATATAAGACATTATTAGTGTAGACCTTTGAAAGAAAATTTTTTCTACCAGTTGATGTTAGTATCTTGTTACTTTAATTCAGTGTTGGAATGACATGCAATACTTGTAAAACATTGAACAGTTAACAAAAGTTTGCTTAATCCCAACAAAGTAAAGGTATGCCTAAAGCATACAATAGTATGTAGCTTCTAGACAATCAGTCATCATAGTCATTTCCATTTATAGATGTTTCTGGTTATCAATATAATGATAGGTATAATGTTCAGATAATCCACTAAGTAGTGGAGACCTCCTAACTTGACATTTGAAGGACTATTTTATCATCTCCATTAACCAGGATGCTGTGTCATTACAGAAGGACTAATCTATTCCAAAGAATAAATTTATTTTATTTTAGGAAAAAAAAAATAATAACTAATCTGGGTTAAGAGAAGAGGAAGGTTAGGGGATGGGATTACGGGTAAGGGATCTTTGTAGATATTGGTTCTATCACACTGTCATTAGGATGGGTCCTTCAAATGTGTCCCTGAAGGACCAACAAAGATGACCCATACAAAAGGGATTTGAAAATCTGGAAAAGGCAGACTCCCCAAACATCCTATCTTTTCTTCAGTCACAAGTGGTTTATTTTTGCTCATATTATTTTTGGATAGTGGTCTCTCCTCTTCACTTTTTCCATGTCAAGCCAGATGAAGAATTCTGAGTGGTGATGCTAATAATTTCTTAATCTCTATATTGATGTGATATAAATAGCAGGAGTAAGTTCAGTAATATATGAAGCACTCTTCTATCTTGGAAATTTTCTGGAGAAGCATCTGCGGGTTCCTTCTTTGGAGTCAGAGAGATGATTTTAAAATTTTATTTTTAGTTTATTCTTCCTTGCTTTCTTTTCCTTTCTGTTTCTGGTACCTAAATGTCTCCAACTCCTGTTTTTGTTTATCAGCAATTTTAATTTAATTAATTAAAAAAAATTACATTTTCTAAAGTTGTGTGATAGACAACTGGTTCACACTAGTAAGAAAAACAAGCTTTCAGCCAAATAGTGGCCTAAGGATTCTTCTTATTAGGCCTGGTACTCATATCACCTCATCACCCATATCACAAATAGACATTTCTTGCACATTCCCAGACACTGGGAATACAAATCCCTGCCTTCAGCGATCTTGATCACTGAAATTAACACTTATATAGTATTTTTTTTTAATATATATTACACACACACACACACACACAAACACACACACTATAATACTTATATAGTGTTTTAATGCTTATAGAATGCTTTATATATGCTATCTCATTTAGGCCACATAATAATCTTCCATGGCAGGTATTATTTTATCTCCATTTTATTGATGAGGAAACTGAGTTTGGGACAAATCATCACTTTTTTGCTGGTGTCAGATTCATACTCAGTGACCATAACTCCATTTTTCTATCTATTAGGCCACCAAGTGCCTAGCAACCCAGTTGGCAGCATTTGATAAATTATTGTTCTCTTCTTGACTGATAAAATAAAAGAATCCACAGTGCAAGAAGTATATGAGGTAGAACTCAGTTGCTAAAGCAATCAAGAAGCAATTAGAAGGGAAGTTCTGAGTCAGCTGCTTATTTCAGGGAAGGGGCTGGATTTGGTATTAAAAGATCTTGATTTGGAATTTTGGCATAATCATTTACTACTATCTGATCTAGGCTAAGTCTTTCCAACTCAGCTGTAAAATGAAGGATTGCAATGAGAAGGGGTGGTCTTCATAATCCCTTTAAATTTAAATCTATGAGCCTATGGATGTATAACCAAGCTTGGTTTCCTTTTACCTAGAATCAGCAACATATTAAAACATCTATTAGAATCCAAAGCACAAAGACTTTCCCCTCCTTCCTAAATTATTTTTTGATTGCCTGAACAATTGATAGGATTAAGGGTCCTCTTAGAGCAGGGGTCCTCAAACTACTGCCCGTGGGCCAGATGCAGCAGCTGAGGACGATCATCCCCCTCACCCAGGGCTATGAAGTTTATTAAAAGGCCCACAAAACAAAGTTTTTGTTTTTACTATAGTCCGGCCCTCCAACAGTCTGAGGGTCAGTGAACTGGCTCCCTATTTAAAAAGTTTGAGGACCCCTGTTTAGAACAACAACAAACACCCAGAAAAATCTCCTGGAAAGACCAGGAAATGGGATATCCCTGTCTGTTCTTCCTTACATTGTCTCCTAGCCTTAGATCCTGGAAGTGTTATGTAGCCCTCAGTAATCAGTATTTTCTCTAATGATAGTGCTGGGGTTGAAGTATATGCTAGGATTGAAGAACATTGATTTTTTGATCTTCACCATCTTCCTTGGAAGTTTTTATACAACATAAAGAAGAAGACTTTTCAGGAAAGAAGAGACTCGGATTCCCATTGCTTTATCCTGCTTGCACATGTCCATTGGGAGTGATCCTTTAGACTTTTTTGGGTGATCCAACACAACTCAGGATGACCTCCATTAAGTGACCCATACTGATACTTGTGACAGTTACTCAGCTTTATTTCCCTCTTCATGGAAATGTAGTCATAGGTTCATTGATTTAGAGGTAAAAATAGCTTAGAGAACATCAGGTCCAAAGTATATCCCCCACTTTTTTTTTTTTTTTTAGCAAGTGAGGAAACTGAGGAACAGAAAAACTATGTGACCAGGGTCACATAGCTAGTAAAAGTCTGAGGTAGGATTTGAATTCAGTTCTTCTTTACTCCAGGCCATTTCACCATGCTGTTGTTCACAGATGCACTTCTCCTTTTAAGTCTGCATGAGGTCAAATAAACCACTCATGTACTCTTCAAAAAATATTTGAAAGAAAAGATTAATTATTATTCTACACTAAAAAGACCTTCAGCTGAAGCATCACTTTATGGCACTGTTATAATTATTAGAAATGTAGTAATTTACAAAGTTCTCTACATATAAGAATACACTGATGATGAAATAAATGCATTTAAAGTCATTAACTACTCTGAAAAATAAAATGTTGATTTAAATAGATTCAGGAGAAATAAATTATGAATATCAGTTCAAATTCACAGTTTAGATTTATCTACATTCATGTAATAGATACACATCCATGTATATACATATATACATATAAATACATACATGGACTGTGTGTATGTGTATTCATGTATACATATGTGCATACATACACACATTCTAGTATTAAAAAGCCTGGAGTTCAACATAATTTAATGGGAGGGCTCAAAAGCATGATTAAGGACATAACTATTACTATCCTGACAGCCAATCTTTTGGCTTACTCTGTGCCTAAGACCTCAAGCAGTTTACAGCAAAACCCAATGTATAAAATTTGTGATATTTAGAATAGAAAGAAACCTTGAAGGCAATATCTTCCAATCTTAACATTTTTGAGAGGGCAAAAAAAAACTGTCAATAAGCATTTCCCAAATCACACAAATAGTACCAAGGATTGGATTCGAATACAGGCAGTGAGAAGCAAAATTGGAATTTGAATCCATTTCATCTGACTTGTGATTTAGTTCCATTTCCACTGTAGCAATATAAACAAAAGTACAATGTAACTCATGATTAGGTAACCAGAGGCCTCAGTTCAAAACAGATCCTCATCCAAGTCTCTCTCTCTCTCTCTAATATTTTATTTTATCCCCAACTACATAAAAAAAATTAGCATTCATTTCTTACAAGCTTTTCAGTTCCAAAATTTTTCCACACCTCCCTCCTCTCTCCTCTTCTGAAGATGGTAGGTATTTTGTTATAATTTATACATGCACTATTATGTAAAACACATTTCCATATTATTCAGAGCTGTGAAAAAAGAAACAGATTAAAGGGAAGGAAAAAAACATAGGATAGAATAATATTTTGCATTCAGAGTCCATCAATTCTTTATCTTGTCTTGGATTATCATGTGGCTGAAAAGAGCTGATTTACTTATAGTTGATCATCAAACAATGTTGCTCATACTATATACAATATTTTCATAGTTCTGTTCATTTCACTGAGTGTAAGGTGGTATCCCAGAGATGTTTTAATTTGTGTTTTTCTGATCAAAAGTGATTTAGAGCACATCTTCGTATGCCCATGGATAGCTTTGATTTCTTCCAATCCTTTAATGTTGAAGCTGACAAATCCTATGTAATCTTGTTTGTTATTTCATATTTGAATTGCTTCTTTCTGCCCACTTGCAATATTTCTTCTTTGACTTGATAGTTCTGAAATTTGGCTATAATATTCCTTGAAATTTTATTTTGGCATCTCTTTGCTGAGGTGATTGGTGGATTTTTTCAATTATTTTGACCTCTGATTCTAGGACATCAGGGGAGTTTTCTTTGTTAATTTCTTAAAAGATGCTGTCCAGATCTTCCTTTTTTTTTTTTTTTTTTTTTTTTTTGTATGACTTTCAAATAGCCCAATGATTTTGATTTTGTCTCTCTTGCATCTATTTTCCAGGTCAGTTGTTTTTTCCATGAAGTGTAAGGATTCTTACAAGGAGCTAAGTCAGTTATCTAATTTAGCATGGCACTTAACATTCCTCTAGTTCACTAATGTACTTAGTACTTATTAGAGTTCTATAAGATTCACATCTTTAAGAGAGCATATATAAGCTAGGAGCCTCAACCAAGATTCAGTAGGGGATATTCAGGGCTAGAAAGACAAGCCTACTCTCGGAGGTGGAGACAAATTCATTTTCTACCTTTGTGCTAGCTGGAGGCTGAAATACAAATCTTTGGATTGGGAGACATTTGGAGGGAGCTACAGATAGAAGTTGGTAGAGGCAAAGGTCTAGAGGCAAGATCCGGAAGGCCTCCAGAAAACTAGCTCAGCCCCAAGTGAAGGAGACAAGATTTTGATGGAGACAATCAAGGATTTGGACTTTAACTCAAGGACTGCATTTGGGGTGATTACTTTGAACTGAAACTAAGGCTGCCTCCAGAAGCCCCCGAGAAACCTGGTCCCAGAGAACATATTTTAGAGAAGAACATTACAAGGAAGTATTTATTTTTTCCCATTTTTCTTCATATCTTTTAATTTGTTTGACTGATTCGTGATGAATCATGGAGTTATTAGCTTTCACTTGCCAATTTGTAACTTTTAAGTTGTTTTCCTCAGTTTTTGAACTTTCTTTTGCATTTGGCCAGGTGAACTTACTGAGGAATTGTTTTCTTCAGTGGATTTATGTATCTTCTTTTCCATTTGGCCAATTTAACTTTTTAGACAGTTTTTCAAGCTGTTGCCTCTTTTTTCTTTCTTTTTTTTCTGGATATTTATTGACTTTTAAAATAATTTTTTTATTATTTTCAAAATATATCCAAAGATAGCTTTCAATATTCACCCTTATAAAACCTTATGTTCTAAATTTTTCTCCTTCTCTCCTCCCTCCCCTAGACAGCAAGTAACCCAAAATATGTTGAACATGTGCAATTTTTCTATGCATATTTCCACATTTATCATACCACACAAGAAATTCAGATCAAAAAGGAAAAAAAATAAGAAGGAAAACAAAAAAAAAATAAGCAAACAACAACAACAAAAGGTTAAAATGCTTTGTTGTGATCCACATTCAGTTCCCACGATCTTCTCTTTGGGTTCAGATGGCACTCTCCATCACAAGTCTATTAAAACTGGCCCAAATCACCTTATAGTTAAAAAAAAAAGCCATGTTCATCAGAACTGTTCATCACATAATCTTGTTGTTGTTTGTGTACCATGTTCTTACTTAACTTAGCATCAGTTCATGTGAATCTCTACAAGTCTTTCTGAAGCCATCCTGTTAATCATTTCTTAAGAAATGATAATATTCCATAATATTCATATACCATAACTTATTCAGCTATTCTCCAACTGATGGCCATCCATTCAGTTTCCAGTTTCTTGCTCCTACAAAAAGGGCTGCTATAAACATTTTTGCACATGTGGGTCCCTTTCCCTTTTTTTATAATCTCTTTGGAATAGAGGCCCAGGAGAGACACTGTTGGCTCAAAGGGTATGGACAATTTGATAGCCATTTGAGCATAGTTCCAAATTGCTCTCCAGAATGATTGGATCAGTTTACAACTCCACTAACAATGTATTAGTAGGTTGACTTTTTTTTCCTTCCCATAATTCTCTTACATCATTTCTTTTCCCAATTTTTTTCTGTCTCTTATTTAATTTTAAGCTCCTTTTTGAGCTCTTCCATGAGTTCTTTCTGAACTCAAGACAATTTCCCATTTTTCTTTGAGTTTTGACCACAGGTGTCTGTGGACAACAACTACACCATTGTCTTCTGAGTTTGTTTCTTAGTTTTCCCTGTCACTATAATAAGTTTATTTGGTCAGATTCTTTATTTTTTTTACTTTTTCTTCATTTTTTTATTGTTTTTTTTTTCCCCATTTGAGTTTTGCTTCCAGGGTATAAGGAGTACTATTTCAGTCTTCTTGTCAGTGACTGCAGACCTTGGCTATATATCTTACTTTGTACTGATAGTGCCCTGAGGCATATGGGAGACTCTTAGAACATGTGTTGTACTAAGAGGATGAGTATAGGGGTGGCTAGTGCTTCTAGAGGCTGTAGTGGTTTGTCAGGATATCTGGTGCTGAGCTTAGTTCCTAGTGGTGGTGATTAGTGTGTGTTGAAACTCCACCAAAGCATGTGGAAGTCTGGCCATTGAATGATGTGTTTGCCTGGGTCTATACTGAAGTATATTCCAAGGCTGGAATCTTCAGGCTCTTTTGGCTAGGTCAAGGCTTTTGGGGTGTTCTGCTGTTTGCCTGATGCACTACATTGGGAATCGGCATCCCCTGCTCTTTTGCTGAAGTAGGACTTGCTTCCATCTTGCTGGGAAACTTCCTGTCCTGGACTGCACTGCATCCCCTCCTCCCATTATCTGGGTAAGAAATACCCCTTCTGCTTATCATCTAAGTTTCCTGGGCTAGCAGACTATTTAACTCTATATTCTTTCTGGTTCTACTGCTTGGTGATGAATATGGGAAAGCAATTCATTGCTTACTCTGTCATCTTGTCTTCCAAAAGTCTCTTCTCATTGGATTCTCTTGTTCTCATTCCTCCAATTCAAATAGTTTCATAGGATTAGAGAATCATGGAATCAGAGTTTGAACTAATAATTATAATGGTATCATTAAGTGAAAAGATTCTTTAGTATGGAATCATAATTAATCTTTTCTTTCAAATAATTTTTGGAGTATGCATTAGCTTATTTTAGGGATCTCGGTAGCCAGCAAGATCAAGCCCTTCATTTGAGATATGGAAGGGAAAAGGAGCATGGGTATTAAGTGACTTGAGTAGTTTATATAGTAAGCAGCAGAGGCAAAAGTTCTTCAAATTCTGTTCTACATCATGGAAATGGGACAGCCCATTCTCCAGTCTAGAGGGCTCAGCTCTTCCTGTTTTTCTTTGTCACATTTAGATAGAATGGGAGACAACTAATGCCCTCCTCAGAAATATAGCTAACATCTGTTTCTTTCTTTGCTGAAGAGTTCAGATGGTCTCCCTCCCTCCTTGAGGTAAATTCATTGCATATGGATGACTTGCATAGAGTAAAAAAGATGATAGTTATAGGTGAATATAGCTTAGAAATATGCAGAATAGGTTCTTGAGTATATACCATGTCATCAACTGTTAGAATTCTTACAAGGTGCTAAGCCAGTGGAATTGATAGAGACAATGGTTGTTTAGCAGGGTGTTTAACAGTTCTCTAGATGTACTTAATACTTACAACAGTTCCACAAGACTCACACCTTTAAGAGGGCATATATAAGCTAGGAGCTTCAACCAGGGTTCAGTCCAGGAGATTCACAAGACAGAAGCCCACAAGCCCACTCTTGGAGGTGGAGTCAAATCATTCCATTTTCCACCTTTGTGCTGGCAGGTGGCTCAAGGACAAACCTTTGGATTCAGAGACATTGGGAGGGATCTCTTAGAACCAAGGAGAGAGATAGGTCTCTATTAAAGCTAACCAGGCCCCAGGAAAAGAGACAAGAATTAAAAGGAAACAAGAAAGGATTTTGATTTTAACTCCTGGCTGAATTTGAGGTGTTTATTGAACTGAAATGAAACTAAGGCTGCCTCTAGAAGCTCCCCAAGAAACCAACTTTCAGAGATTATATTTTAGAGAACATTACAATCAACCCTCATACTGAGTATGATAAAACAGCTGATATTTATGCAGTACTTTAAATCTGCAGTGTTTTGAATATAATATTGATCTTCACAATAACCTTGAGAGATAAGTGCAATTATTACCCTCATTTAGCAGCTGGGGAAACTGAGGTACAGAGAGGTAAAATGACTTGCCCAGGAACCTTTAACTAATAAGTGTCTGAATCAAAATTTGAATTTGTCTTCCTCATTCTCCTGAAGGGAGACTGATTTGCCATTCTGGATACTGTTTGGCATTTGCCAGACCAACTTAATTATTGAAATAAGTGGAGAGAAGGTGACAAGAGGATAGGCCATCTTACAAGGAAATAGGTAATTGATTTAACCTTTTTGTATGTCTTTAAAATTGTGGAATAAAATGAGTCAGAAGAAAATGGTAATAAGGTGATTAAAGATCTTAAGATTGAAGTTCTTGTTTAAATACCCAGAATTATTATATAAAAATGAAGTCTATATACAAAAGAGCTCTTCAACTAATAGGGCTCTTTATTCTGAAATCCCCAAAGGATATAATATTCAAATGAAGCTCACCTAATTCAAAATATTCCTAATAGTATTTATGCTGTGCTTATATAATATAGAAATTTAAAAAAATAGAATCACTTTTGGAAAGGAAACAGAAACAAGAAGATGGGGAAAAGAAGGGTTTCATTATCTGTGGAAGGTTTCAAGCATATTGATTGCAAGTATCTCAGCCATTCTTGCTTTTTGGGTGTTCATATATTTTATTCATTGAATGTTTAGCTTTAGAATGGAAGCACATTCTTTGTTTTGTGGCAACTCTGAAGAAATTGCTGATTGCATGAGTTAAACCCAAGGGAGGTCTGAAGCTCCCTAGCCACCAAATCCTCTGCCAGTTTAGTAAAGTTGTTATTCCTTGTCCCAACACAAACAGGTTTTCCAAGTATTTAGATCTTACTGATATGAGCATGAAAAACATATCCAGTGTGTTCAAGGGTGACTGGAGAATACATATAGTGTTAATCATGGTTTTCTTTTTTAGACTTTGTCTACCTTCTTGCCTCCCACTAGTCTATATTGTTTTTACTTCCACTTAATGATTAACAACTTTAGTTCAACCTTGATTTTGGTCTTACCCAATGACTTTGGTAAACCTGTTTTCTGAATAAGGATTGAAGGAGAGCTGAAAGTAAGGTATAAGTAATGTGTCAGCAATAGTGAGCTAACAACAGTTCTCCTAACTTCCTTCAAAGTACTTCTAAAAGATCACATATTGAAGGATGCTGAGTTGGTAAGCCTTGTGGTAAAATGTGTGGTAGTTTGTTTAACATGAATCTCATCATCATTTCTTAGCTAGGAATCCACCTTGCTCTGTGAGCATCCAGACCATACTTAACTACCTGGCTGACAAAAGTTATTGTGAAATATTTTGTTAAATGTCGTAAAGAAATGCAGAAACATTTCCTGCATCATTCATCTTACCTAATTAAAAAAATCCACCCCCAAAAATGTTACTTTGACAGATTGGTCCCTATATTATTAATCACTGTTTCTCTTCAGAATCACTTTCAAACTCTATTTAATAATCTCTTGTGAACTGATGGTAAACATCATTAGTCTATAGCTTCCACCATTTGCTTTTATGAAAACTGAGCCACATCTCAATTTGTATTTTTCTCTTCTCCATGATTTTTCAAAGGTAATTTTTAGTGATGTCTGAGAGCTTAATAACTGAGGGAAAACGGTAGCAAGGAAAGCAAAGTAGTACCATAAAAAGATAATTATTTCGAGCCTTCTTGTGAGTGACAAGTTATCGATCAACAATGTTTTGTTTTTCCCCCCATATTCCTCTTATTAATTATGTTTTCTTGATTAATTTTCTTTGTCACTCAGGAATCAAGGTGTACCCACAGAATTGGACTTGCAAAGGACTCCCTCAGGGAATATCTAGACTAATTCATAACCCAAAAACAATTCTCATTGGGACATACCTAATAAATGGTTAAGTCACTTTTATCCAAAAATCACTACATTCTAAGGTGGTCCAGTCTACTTTTAGATTGGAATCTCTAGTGGATAGAATGTTTTTCCTTATACCAAGCCTAAATTTTCTTCTTTGCAACTTGCACTCCTGATAGTCTTGCTCTTGAAGACTACTCTCTTGTCTTTCCTTTCTTTTCTCTTATCCAAGAACAATGTCCCACTTCCTCCTAATGCTTATCATTTGCCATTGACTCAAGCTGAGTTCATTCACCATTCTGATTGTCTTCTTAACATGCTTCATTTTATCAATTGTGCAGCTGATGGTTCTAATTGAGAGACTTTCTGCTTTAGTCAAGCCTGACTTAAGATTTAAAAGAAAATTCACAAGGAGAATGGAGGGAAAAATGTACTCTTATATTTGTGGAATGATGAAGGATTAGGTTATGGTTCACAAGGCAGTTTGGGTCTTATCTGTATCTACCTTATCTCTAGTCCACATAGTAGGTGGGTGAATAGAAGACCTATTTTCAGAACTTAGCTGGAAGTTTTTCTGGGAGAAAACAAAAGGGGGTTAAGTTAAAAATCCCCAAACCCTAGGCTATTTGCTTTCCTATAGAATTACTTACCCCTTCTCTATATGAAAGTAAAATACAATATCTTTCGTACCACATGGAGAATTAACCTATCTCAAAGATACTTTAAAGAGAGCAATGTTTTGTGATAATAAAATTAAAGTGCTTTTAAAATCCTACTGTAATTTAGATGGTAGGTATAAAAGGCTAGCGGATGTCCCATGAGTAAAGAGCATTCCTTGAAAGTAAGAAGAGTCCTGGGATCCTGGGAGTCAGGAGCAAACATTGATACATATTGCCTGGGAGACTGAGTAAATTCAGTAACTCTATACATAGATTGCTGGCTTATATTTATAAAAGGCGTTTCCTCATGTTGAAGTTCAAGATATCAATAAAACAATGAATCTAGCTTATTTCTCTTTTATTGAAATTCAAGATATCAATAAAACAGTGAGTCCAGTCTATTTCCCTATTATTAAATAACTTCTTTCAGGATCACATAGAAGTCAAGTCATGTGACAGGGACTTTGATACTGATTAGTACTCTGAGGTTCTATATTTGAATAACTACATGTGGAAGGCAAGGATTTATTGTTATTGTTTTTGTTGGAGTGTAGAATCATAATATAGAATGGAAGTCATTAATTTTTACTTATGGTTTTTAATTCTATTCTCTGATTTTGAGCAAAATAGGTTCAATTCTTTTTTTACATGACAGAATATTACATATTATAAGATAGTAATCGTGTTCTTAATGATTTTTTACTTCAGGTTATGCATAAATCCCCAGTTCTTTCACCAGATCTCAATATGGCATAGTCTTCAATCCCATGACTATAATGGTTGCTTTCCTTTGGATACACTCTATTTTATCAGTATTCTTATATCATTGCATGAACAACTAATCATAAAATTCCATTTGTTCAGGTCAGAGCAGAACATGATGAGATTGTTGCTTCCTTTACTCTGGATACTATATCATTCTTAATATAGCCTAATATCCAATAAACTTTTTATGATTCCACCCTCTCTCAGTTCTGACCTTCTTTTTCTCTTTCTCCATAGTACCCTGCTACTTGGTTTGCATCTCCTTTCTGAACTTATCATATACTATCCTGAATGATAATTATATGTTTCTGTCATTTTCTTTTTACATCGTAAATTCCATTAAAGCACAGAGTATTTTATCTAACCTTTGTTCCACATATCTACCATCACGTCCTTCTTACACAATGGGCACTTGTATTGTCATAATCACACTTTCAAACACTACAGTGTATTATGGGGTGTATTATGGGACATAAAAGAAGTACAAAGAGCAGTGTGAATTTCTAAGGAATGAAAGAGAATTTTTATTCATGGGAATCAGAGAAAGATTCATGGAAGAGTTGATATTTGACCAGGAAATCAAAGAGTAACAATAGCTTATATTTATCCAGTACTTTATTTAGTACTATTACAATTTTACAATGTTAGATAAAACAACTCTTTTTGGAAAAGATTAACCAAAAATATTTTTAAAATAGTTGGCTAAGCTGGGGCATACTACTTCCTAAGAAGAGGCTACAGACCCTAAAGAATTTAAATCCTTCATATATATCAACATATATATTGACATATATATATAGTGACATATATATCAACATATTTGTATCGGCACACATATATATATATATCAACAAAGAAACTAGCTAATAAAAACATACATGCAATAAGATAGAACATTTTATAATTCTATATTTTCCCACAATGTCTAGATTTAAGCATCTTGTCATAAAATACAATTGTATTTAGGAGGCTGAAGACATTTCTGAGGCAAGGTCTTGAATTTAAAGATTATCTTAGAATTGTTTTAAATAAATCTGTCTTTTTATTTTATTCCTGGACATGTTAGTATACATTTTGTGGAAAAAACGTAGGATGGATTAATATACTGAAATGTGTGCTTCCTGGTTTCAAGGAGTGAGAAAAATAGCTTAAAATAAAGTTGTGTGATAGTAGTAAATAGTTAGCAATTATATAATATTTTTAAGTTTGTAAAATTCTTTATATTTGTTCTCTCATTAGATTCTCACAACGAACCTGTGAGGCAAATGCTATTTTATCCGCATTTTAAAAATGAGGAAACCAAGGCAGAAAACAATTAAATAATTTTTCCAGAGTCAAATAGTTATTAAGTTTCTGAGGCCAGATTGGGACTTAGTTCTATTTTATTCACTTTGTCATCCAACTACCCAAAATTAAAGCATGTCAGTCGAACTGCTTTCTACAAAGAGTCACACAATACTTTATAGGTGTTATTTTATGTGATTCTTTCTCCTTTGGATTATCTGAGGAAACTGAGGTTCTGAAATGATCAGTGACTTGTCTACTACCACAGATGTGAAACTGTCCTCTCTAACTTTTCATCCAGTGTACTTTTCACTAAATTCTTTTTTGTAAGATTCTGATGATATGAGAAGGGGAAAACATTTTATAAATAACTAGAGTGTTGTCTTTAGGTGGTCCTTGAGAAAGAACCACATCATGGCTAAGGTTCTAGATTTAGGAGTACATAGACACTTAAGGTAATTATGTTGATATCTCAGGAACCCCTCCTCTCCCCACCAAAAATCCCTTCTCTGAATGATTCAGATACTTGCTTGAATTATCTGGGTAATTGCCTTTATGGATTAAATTTTATGAAAAGAGCAGACAGGTCTGTGCGTCCTTCCATTTTATGATGCTGCAAGTAGAGGTCGGTAAAATAATGGGTTTTGTTGGCAAAATAACCACATAAATTAAGTATGAGGATAGGTAAAGTCTATTATATCAATTATGAAAATTAATATCTATTGAAGTCCAAATAAAACAGATTAATCTTCCTGTCAACATAATGATAAATAAATGAGATGGTGAAATTTTTAGAAAACGAAAACATCTGTCATGGCAATTGGTCTACATTAGCAAGGGACCTTCATTTAGATTTAAGTTTGTAAACAAATTGTTCATAGTGTGATATTTTAAGGAAAAAAATGTTCTTTTCACCCTACAAATGTAGATTTGTATTCTACCAAGGGTATCGAGAGAATTTGTACTTTTCAAAAATGAGCATATAGATGAAGGAAGTTAAAGAAGAAATGTCCTTCCTAAGGATGTAGACAATTGAACAAGTACATTATTAGTCAAAATGACTAATCCTTTTTTTCAAAGCTTGCTTATTATTACATAGACACATGCAAATCTGTTTCACTGAGTTAAAGACTTAATGGACAACTTCTAAGAGGTGAATGTCAGCTTCTCTAATGATTGCCTTCTTCATGATTTAGGCTTTCTCTACAGGAGAACACAATTGAAGGAAAAGGGAAACAACTGTTACTGATCTAAAGAACTGGTATGATATCTACACAAAAGTGACTGTAATACTATGTCAACTAGTTATTTGGATGACATCTGGACTTAGACCTGAACTATGTAATTCCTATACAAATGGGAATTTAACTAATTAATTCATAATATCATATTTCCTCACTAAAATAACCTGTAGAAAAAACAAACTATATAAAATTAAACTCATTATAACCTAATACTAATAATATCCCTCATTGCTGTTATGTGACTGGACGTCATGGAACACCATGGTTTTAGAAGTAAGAAGGAAGTAATACAAAGCACAATGAAAAATATATGGTGGCTATATATGATACCAAAAAATAATTTGGATTCAGGAAGCAAAGTAAAAGGCATAAAAAAGAATGTGTACAAAACAAAAAATGGATTTGACTAGTCATGAAGTAGGGATGATGTTTGATAGCTGGACAACCTGAATACTTCACTGATATCCATGAAAGATTATTGTTATGTTGTTTGTTCTTCATTTTCAAAGAGGTCTAATGACATCTTGGAGTGGTGTTTGGATTTGTGTTCATTTAAATGAAGGAAAAAATTCATTGAAGAAAAGAAAGAAAAAAGAGGAGGGGAAGAAGGAAAGTTAAAAAAAAAACAAAGAAAAGGAAGAAAATCAAAAAGGTAGAAAGGGAGGGAAGGAGAGAGGGACAAAGAATAGGAAGAAAAACACAAATACACCTTTAGATCACTAGGCAGATAATTTATGGAGAATGCAAGATTGACACTGGCAAGAATTCTCTATAGGATAAAAAGGCATCTAGATTGGAGATATTAAAGTACCATCAATGCATCCAAAGCTATTTTTTTTACTTGAAGTTAAATATTTTTTTTAATCTACTGAATCTAAAATTTGTAAAATCAAAATCTGTAATGATTTTTGGCTTCCTCCAATCTATAATATAACAATTTAACATTGTTGGTAGAGAAGCCATAAGGATATGAAGTCCTTAAAATTTTTAGTCAGGGTTTTTGGTCCTTTTGTTATACGTCTCATACGTTTTTGTGATATATTTGGTATTTTAAAATTAGTGCCTATATTTTCATATAAAAGCTCCATGTGACATATACCCTCTCCCTCTCTGCCTCCAAAAAACCACCAGAAATTGGGACTTATTTTTTCATTATCTAAGAGACCACTAGAATCAAGCTACTGTTCCTCAACACTAGTAAAAATAGCATTTTAACACATTGGAATTTCAACTTTGAATCTATTGTAAATAGAATGTAAAGTCAAGAACAATTTTCTTTTTTCTTTTAATCTCCATATCATATATCACAGTGCTTTGGCCGAAGGAGGTACTTAACAAATGTTTTCTGAATTCAATTCAGGCCAAAGCTTTTGATATATATATATATATATATATATATATATATATACACACACACACATATATCTATATATAAAATGACCATCCAGTTAGATAGTCATTCTGTATAGAGTAGCTATAAGTAAATCAGCCTGATTTGACACATTTCTTTATTTTTAGTTGGTAAATTTTGTTTTGACAAATCAACACCAATTTAAATAATGCATAAAATGTTTCCTCAAGAACAGTTAAAGAAAAGAACATTAAAAAGTGGCTATGACTAATAAACATTAAGCCTTACAGTTTTATAATATACTATTTCTTAAACAAAAACAAACATATAAAAGAAAACAAACAAAACAAGTAATGCATTTCATAATTAATATTATGGATAATTAATAAGTTTATTTATGCATTTAATAACTTAACATTATTCTGTACTCTGCGATTTGAATTTTAATTCCATGGAACATTGTCTTTCTTTACATACTTGTGGTTATTGTGTTGATTGTTTTCTGTTTTTTTTTCCCCTCATATCTGATTTTTGTATTCATTGTGCCTATTAGAATAAAAGTTCCTTAATATCAGGAGTTATTTTTGCTTTTTCTTTGAACATTTAAGTAAACATTTAGTAAAGATTTGTTGATTGCTTTTGCTGTTTCATTCTTCATTCTATATCATTACTGTGTATATCTTAACCAAATCTCTTTGAACTCTTTATATGCCTTGTTTTTTTCAAGCCAATAATATTTCACAACAGTTAAATATGGCAATTTTTAAACCATTTTTCAATTAAAAAATCACTTTTGCAACTTTATTTTATGGTTCATATAAATAAAAGATGAACAAATATAGAAAAAGATTGTTCCCAAAATACCAGAAGTAATTGTTTGCTAGAATTATAAAGCCTATTGTTTTAGAGGGAGAGTCCAAAAGAGGTAGGCAAGAAGTGATTGTGGAATATTTATGCAGCTTTAAGGATTCCAGCTCTTAGGGAAATATTCCTTATGTATCTGTGTTTGGATCATATATGTTCTGGGAAAGGATTCTGAACTGGACTGGACTGCCAACAAGCCTGAGGTCTCAGGCACAGAATATACCAAAGGATAAAAATGAAACTTCATGCTAAACTGTGAATGACTGCTATGTCCTTTATAATGCCTTTTAAATTTTCCTCTATTCTTCTAGGATACCTGTATCAGAGGTGAAAGGACCTACACAGTCAATAATTAGTGAGCTTTGGTACAATGTATGCTTAATTCTAGGAAGATTAATTGAATATTCAGTGGGGAAATGTCTAATTTCATATATTTCCTCATAGTGAGAGTTGGGATAGCTAAAGGCAAAATTGAGTTCATTATCAGGTAGGTGAAATATTAAGGAGAAATAAGAATGGAGTTGTCAAATAGTGGACAAAATGGAATGGAAAATGAAGACCAAGATGGAATGTAGACCAAGATTTTCCCTTCTTGTCATGAGGGAGCTCTTCATTTGTAAAGCTTTTGTTAAACAATTGATATATATGTTCCTGTACCAGACCTTGGAGACATGAATTTAAAAACAAAGTATCCCCTGTGTCTAAAAAATTTATTTTCTGCTAGACTGTTACATTTTTCCCTCTTTTTTGTCTTTTGTCTTTTTTTTTGGTCAGGACAACAAAAGTTATTGCCCACCTATTGCTCACATGGCCTTATAATTTATCTATTATGCTACGAAATATGGGACCCATTGTACACACATACACACACACACACACACACACACACACACACACACAAACACAAAGGTAAAAGGCAAAAGTCCTTCTTTTGCAAAACTTAGATACCACAAACATATTTCTACCTTGTTGTGCCATTAGACTTTCAATAAAATCTAGACCCTGAGGTAGTGGTGGGAGATAGAAAAACACTCAGTCCTGAAAAAACTTCCCCCCCCCCAGAATAAAAAAAAATCAAGCCATCAGTGATTTCTTGATATTAATAAAGAAAATAGTTACTCCACGTGGGCAACCAAAGAAAATTAGAAAATGGTGGTACCAGGCTGAGAAATAAGCCACCAAAGGATTTTCAGGAATTATAGGAGAGACCAATTTCCCTGGGATATGTAAAAAGTGTGTGAAATATGTGAGCAAGTCAAAAATAGAAGAAAACTGGTTGGGAAGGGTGAATGTATGACAGGAAATGAAGATTAGAGTTCATAGGCAAAAGGGAGTAAAATAAAAGAAAGTAAATGATGAAGATAAATAAGAAGAACAAAGTTAGAGGGGAAAAATAAATGGTTAGGAGTAAAGACCACAAGGGGAAATTATATGTATCTTTTTGTTTAATATATATATATATATATATAAAGAACATTAGGTGTAATCATTGACAGAGTTGTTTAGGTGGGGCCAATATCCTCAACTAACCTTCTTATTTTCAATCAGATTCCTGAAAGAAGTTGGATTTCAGGATATTTTATGGCCCCAAGAGACTGTGTCATGAGTGAAACTATGCTCCTGTTTCTTAAAGGAAAAATTTGGAAACGGGCTCACTGGACCAATGTTAAAATAGGAGGAAGATGGAAAGGCTTGGAACACAAAGGGAGGATGACTACTATAAAGAAGTCAGAGGCCTTCTAAAACTCATTGGACTATAATGTGAAGGTTCAGTTCCACAAGGAACAGGGAAATCTTCCAAGAAGTGTCAATAAAGGGTGAGGAATTTATACCCAAAAGTAGATAAGCTTATATCCCAATATGTTTATTCAGTTGCAGAAAAACAGTACTTATCCAATACTTGACAGAATATTAATTATTAAAAAAGATTGAAAAATAGTGACTTGTTTCAAGAAAATGGCTTGTTTCAAGACTGATTCTGTTAGAAGTCCATCAAAAAAAAAAAATGATGAGAAGAATGAGAACAGAATCAGAGCTCCCATTTACATGATGCTTTAAGATTATAGTGCATTTTACCTTCAATGTGGTATTTGCTTCATGTAGTGATGAGGGTCTTAATTTTATTCCTATTTTTCTGATGAATGGTTCATCAGGGTCACATAGCTGTCGAGGGTCTTCAGCAATAATTAAATGCAGATCTTTCTCACTCCAAGTAAGCCAGGAGCTGAGTTTTGAAGGAAGCTCAATGAATATGAATAATTCTTTGTAGCAGGGAACAAATAAGAGTCTTTTCCATCAAAGACCTTGAAGTCTTGAAAAAGAATGCCACAACACAGCCCTGTTTGTAGTGGCTAGAAGCTCGAAATTGAATGGATGCCCATCAATTGGAGAATGTTTGAGCAAATTGTGGTATATGAATATTATGGAATATTATTGTTCTGTAAGAAACGACCAGCAGGATGATTTCAGAAAGGCCTGGAGAGACTTACAGGAACTGATGCTGTGTGAAATGAGCAGAACCAGGAGATCATGATATACCTCAACAACGATACTGTATGAGGACGTATTCTGATGGAAGTGGATTCCTTCGACAAAGAGAAGATCTAACTTAGTTTCAATTGATCAAGGATGGACAGAAGCAGCTGCACCCAAAGAAAGAACACTAGGAAATGAATGTAAACTGCTTGCATTTTTGTTCTTCTTCCTGGGTTATTTATACCTTCTAAATCCAATTCTCCCTAAGCAACAAGAGAACTGTTCAGTTCTACATACATATATTGTATCCAAGATCTACTATAACCTATTTAACATGTATAGGACTGCTTGCCATCTGGGGGTGGGGGTGGAGGGAGGGAGGGAGGGGAAAAATTGGAACAGAAGTGAGTGCAAGGGATAATGTTGTAAACAATTACCCTGGCATGGTTTCTGTCAATAAAAAGTTATTTAAAAAAAAAAAAAAAAGAATGCCACTACAGTTCTGTGGACTTATTTGGCTTTTACTGATTTGCCACACAACAGGAATAGCTTCAAAATAGACTAGAATTATTGAATGTTAAACCTGAGAAATATCTTCGAAGTCATACAAACTTGGCAATTTTCAAAATGTAACCTGAGGATCATGGAGTGTCATTGAGTATTAGATAATACTTAATTTATAACATATATATATTTGTGTATATACATATAATATATATATATATAATTTATTATATTATACATATATTTATATTATATATAATATTATATTTATATATAATATATAAATTTATAGTTTATAACCAATATTAATTTATAATTTTACAAATACAGGTATAACCATTATGAACAAAAACTCTGGGAATTTTTTGAGAATATAAATGGATCCTATGACAAAAAAAAAAGGAAGAAAGAAGGAAAGAAGGAAAAAAGGAAAGAAAGAAAAAAAGAGAAAGAAAGAAAAAAGAAAAAAAGAAAGAAAGAAAGAAAGAAAGAGAAAGAAAGGAAGGAAGGAATGAAAGAAGGAAAGAAGAAAAGAAAGGAAGGAAGGAAAGAAAGGATGAAAGAAAGAAAGAAGGAAAGACAAAAGAAAAAATGAGAGCCACTCATTGGCTTACCCTCTTCATTTCATAGATGAAGAAAATGATACCCAGAAAAATGATGTCATTTCCAATGTCACCTGCCTAGTTGATGTCCAAGCCAAGATTACATGCTTCCCATTTCTGAAATCTGTTTGTTGTAGGTATCAAGTGAGATAGCAAATGTTGAAGCACATTGTAAACTATGCCGTTTACATAAGTGTAAGTTATTATTATTGTGGGCAATTGAGATTGTTATAGTTTATTGGTATTAAAGTCTCACTGCTACCATGTGAAGAGCACAACTGGAATTTGGCTCTTTCTTTTTGATTTGTGTTTATAACCTCATTCTACATCTGGGTGGGTTGAATTGGTAACATTTTATCAAATGATGATATAAATGTTTTGATAACTGAGATGCTGTTTCTTTTTATGGGCAAAGGTTTATTGGTTCTTGAAGTTCAGGTTGATTAAATTTTGATTGTAAATAGCAGGCTTATTTTTAACCTGATATTTAAGTAGGCCATTTCTAAAAATTAATCAAGAATTGATATAAAGTTAGTTTTGAATGACTTTGGAGTTTGCTTAATTAAACTTCATTCAAGAATTAATTTAACTATACTGCCCAAATATGTCATTTTAGGCAAAGAAAGTGATTCTTTTCTGCCTTTTTCTTCTGCCTTTTTTCCCTTTCTCTCTCCCTCATTCTCTGCCTATATAACAGTAGATTGAGAGCTGAGCCTGGAGTTAGAAGGATCTAAGTTCAAATTTAACCTCAGATCTGAACTAATTAAGATTTCAGTTATATAATCCTGGACAAATTGTTTAATATCTACCTCAGTTTCCTTAGTTATAAAGTAGTGATAATAAAAAAATCTACCTTTTACTGTGAGGATCAAATGCAATAATGTTTGGAAAATCAGCACAGTGCTTGACACTATAGGCCCCTTTTTTCCTTCTCTTTGTCTTAATCTCTCTATGTCTCTGTGTCTGTTTCTCTCTGTGACTCTCCTCCCTCTGTCTCTCTCTGTGTCTCTCTCTTCACTCTGTGTCTATTCTCTCTCTCTCTGCTTCTCTATTTCTCTCTCTCTCTCTCTCTCTCTCTCTCTCTCTCTCTCTCTCTCTTCTTCCCTCCGTCCCTCTCTGTGTCTCTCTGTGTCTCTTTCTCTCTGTCTTTGTCTCTCTGTCTCTCTGTCTTTGGTCTGTCTCTGTGTCACTCTCTGTCTCTGTCTCTCTTCCCTCAGTCAAGGATATCTAGGTGCAAGTTTTATCTCTGTGTAAGCCTGGTCAAGTCACTTAACTTCTTCCTATCCTATTTAATTCTACAGAAATTATACAACAATTGAAAAGTTTCATCCAGAGTGATTATTTCCTCTGGGAACTGCCTATGATCAAATCACAGATTTTGTCAATATGATTTTCCAATATAGAGATCTATTGATGAGTAACATCCTTGGCAAACTTAAAAAAGTCCAGATGAGCACAACTCGGAGCAAGAATGATACAGGCTTCAGTATCATGTTATATGAAGATTCATTAAAGGAAATGAGATTGGTTTAGCAAGAAGAAATCTTATGAGTGGGAGGAGAAACATGAAAGCTGTCTTTAGGTATGTAATGAATTTCACATGGGTGACATAAGACATTTGCTTTTTGGCTCCAGAGAGAACTACAGGGGCTATAGAGAAGCACATCTAAGTCTGATGTATGAAAAGACAAAAGCAAAAACTGACACAAAAAATCTTCCTGATTGTCCCAAAGTAAAATGCAGTCCTTTCAGTCTTTGGGGGCTTTATCAAAGGCTGGATTACCAAATGCTACGAATATTGAAAAGGATTCCTGATAAGGATTGTTGGTCCATACTAGAGGTCTGAAATCCCTTCCAGCCCCGACTGAGATTCTGTAAGGTAGATCTAAATTTTCAGATGGTATATTAATAAATTATAAATTATGCATAGTTATTTATGCTTAAAAGAACCTGTAGAAGAAGTTGCTTCTCTATGCTATCCCTTCTTAGTGAATTACTACCAGTGATGTTACTCTTTGGTGAAGGAGAGGGAATACATTGAGCTCTCAGTGGGGAAATAAGGTATGAGGAGTAGGGATTCAGCAAAGAAATAATTGATTGGATTTGTGGATGACTTGCAATAAATTCCCAGAAATAGAGTATATTCTGTTAATCATAAGAAATGATTTACAACTCATTAACACACAACAGACATCTATCTCCTATTCTCCTTTTCTAGGTTCTTGAAAGGCCTCCTGTTTCCTTTGCGATTGTGTTGGTGAAAATTTTAATTCTAGGAAGAATGATGGGGACTCCATACATCCCAGTATGGGATTTTAGAAGCTCAGTGTATCTGGTGAAGCGATGTGTTGCAGCCTCATTAGAGAAGAACTCTGGATTGTTCTACAATCATGGTCCTAGCATCCTTAGACACAGGAGGCAGTCCTCAAAGGCATCAATAAAAGCTAATCAGATGAATCTGCTGAGAACAAGGAACCTTCAGATGAGACTGAGTCAGGAGCTGAAGGGAAGGAAAGTTACCTGTTCTGTGGTGGAATCAAAAAACAAGTTAATTCAGTATATTTATATTTGTTTTGGTATTAATTTCTTTTTAAAATAATATTGTATTTCCCCAGTCACATGTCAAAATAAATTAGTCCTCATTTTTATAAGGTTTTGAGTTCCAAATTTTTCTCCTTTCCTTTTTCCCTCCTTTACCCTCTTTTGAAATGGATAGGCAGCTTGATATAGTTTATAAATATTCTATCGTATAAAACATATTTCCATATTAGTCATCATTGTAAAAGATGAAATGTATCAAAAGAAAAAAAAAACCACGGGTAAAAATAAAGTAAAAAATGCTTCAATTTGCATTCAATATTTAGTTCTTTATCTGGATATGGATCCATTTTCCTTTATGAGTCCTTTGTACTTGCTTTGGAACATTGTGTTACTAAGAACTGAATTGCTGATTCAGTGTAGCCACTGAGTCCCAATCAATTGGGATTGATGTAGTTGAAAATGATATATTTCTCCCTATAGGTTATTTTGCCTGAATTTACTTCATCTGATCAGGATGTCATGACTACAAATATTGTTGGTTGTCAGTTAACAGTTTGTTGGTCAGTGATAGTTTCTGAAACTAATGAATAACAATAATGAGGTGCTTAAAAATAATTCAGGTGCAGAGCCAAGTTGGTGTCCATCACTTGACCTAGTGATGTTGCAGGCCTAAATACACACTTCCAGAAGGTTAACTTCTTGAGCTCTGCCCAAAGGATTATGAGTATTGCACTTGGGCACAAAGCCAGAACTAGACCACTCCTCAACTCCACCTCTAAACTGTAAAATTAGCATATGTGTGACATGAAATATCTGATTTTTCTATCTTTTTCCTATAAATTGCCCAGTTTTTTTTGCTAATTTATTTTAGAATTTAGCCCATTTTACTTGGCATTACAATTATACTAAACTTTGGAGATGGTTTGGAGCCCGCAAATTTTTTTGACATGCCTTGTGACACTTGTCTGGAGCCTCATTTTTGAGGGTCCTCCTTGAGACCTAATGAATTCATACAAGTTTTTCTAAGTTTTTTTTTTTTTTTTTTGAAATCTGCGTGTTCATCATTTCATATTACCAAATAGTAGTCCATTATATTCATATACTACAACTTGTCCCAATTGATCAGTATCCCCTCAATTTCCAAAAGCTTGCCACCATGAAAAAGGCTGATATAAATATTTTTGCGCCTGTTAAGTCCTTTTCCTTTTAAATGATCTCTTTGGAATATAGATCTAATAGTGGTTTTGCTGGGTCAAACAGTATGCACATTTTACTTGCCCTTCGGCCATAGTTCACCCTTGTTCTCTAGAATGGTCAGTTCAGTTCACAACTCTACCAAAAATGCATTATTGTCCCACTTTTTCCATACCCTCTCCAAAATTTATCACTTTCCCTTTTTTTTTTTTTTTTTTTTCACATTAGTCAATCTACCTATAGGTAACTTTGATTTTTTTTTCCATATGAAAATTACTTGTTCATATCGTTTGGCCATATATCAATTGAGGAATAGCTCATATTACATAGCTCAATTCTCTATATAATTGAGAAATGAGGCCTTTATCAAAGACTCTTGCTTAAAGATTCTCCTCCTCCCAGCTTTCTATGTTCCTTCTAATCTTATTTATTTTGGTTTTGTTTGTGCAAAAGCTTTTTAATTTAATGTAACCAAAATTAGCTATTTTGCATTTCATAATGCTCCTTATCTCTTCTTTAGCCATGAATTCTTCCCCTCCTCATAGATCTTCCAGGTCCACTAATCCCTATTCTAATTTGCTTAAAGTGCCATCCTTTAAATCTAAGTCATACACCTATACTCACCTTATCTTGCTCCATGTAAGACTTTCAAATATACCTCTTTTGCATCCTTAATGAGTCCTGAATTTAAATGAATGTTGATATATTCCTTTTATTCACATGGATCAACATACATATACATTCAACAATCAATGCACATTTATCTGAGAAGCTGTGTGGGGTCTTTTGGATAAGAGCTAGCTGAATTGGATTTGGGGAATGGAGTAGTACTTTCAAGTATCACAGATTTCTACAAGCTATTCTTTAAGATCTCTATGTAAGGAGGCTTATGTAGACATACCCAGATCCCATGCATTTTTTATTTGCTATAGAGCTGAGACAGGCTGAATCTTCTGAACTAGACAGCCTAACAGTTGATCTTTTCCCCCTGTCCTACACTTTACTGCTGGGCCCAGATGATGAAGATCATAGCTCACTCACAATGAGGTCACAATTTACTGGACTGGAAGGGAAGGGGAATCCCCCCGTTGTTTTTTAGTCCCGCTCCAAGATATGGATTGGATGTGTTTGTTTCTTATTTGTCCTCACTTTCCAGGACCAATGGTGATTCTCATGGGACTTGCCAGTTGAAGTCAAGATCCCAGGTCGAATGTTGTAGCCCATTATACTCCCTAGAATAACACTGAGAAAATCTGTCCAGAAAATCTGGGGGCCTGATACTTGAAGCAAGTCTTGGACTTCAAGTGGAGACTGTGTTCCAAGAAAATTGAGCTAAACTATGAATCTAAGAGTGAAATGGTATGGACTTCTAGGGAGGGGTGAGAAAATTATACCTCCCATGAACCTGAGGAGTAATTTGTGTATTTGTGATTATACAGTTTGAAGTAAACATTCATCTGTAAAAGCTACTGTGACTATTTAGTAACCAAATGGCACTGAGGTATAGGGACCCCATGACCTAAAGTTGGGGGGACACAATCGGTGGGAGCTGGAGAAAATGGCAAAGAGTCTAGACATCTTTGACCCCTTGAGGGTCCCAGGGAACTTTATTTGGGGGAAATAGATGAAATATGCCTGGACTTCAAGAAGTGGGACAAAAGTAGCCTGTGTGAACATATATTTTGCCAGTGACTGTGCATGACTGAAAAGCATGACACTTGCAATCTTCAAAGAATCCAACTGGTGGGTGATTCACATGGGAATGAAGAAACCAGGAAGGGCATATATAGGATCCCAGTATGTTGCCAATGATTCAATTCAATTCAAAAGGAATTTATTAAGCTCAATGGCCTATGAACAGGAAATGGCACAAATTTATCATATAATTATGATCAGAAAGAAGCCAGGTCCTCATGTAGTGAGATTAGAATAGGACATCCCCAAGGACTGTCAAAGTCCTGATGGTTTACTAAAGAGACTATGAAGAAAATTTACAGTACAATAGGTAGCCCCACCATGTAGAATTTATGAGACTCAATGGACAAAGTGAAACAATATGCAACATGTGGAAAGAAACCCTCATTGAGAACATATATGTTGTGTATCTAATTTATATTTTAATATATTTAACATCTACTGGTCATCCTGCCATCTAGGGGAGGGGGTGGGGGGGGGTAAGAGGTGAAAAATTGGAACAAGAGGTTTGGCAATTGTTAATGCTGTAAAGTTATCCATGCATATATCCTGTAAATAAAAGGCTATTAAATAAAAAAAATAAAATATAAAAAAAAAGAGAACATATATGTATATGAGAAGATCATGATAAATTTATAAGTGTCATGAATCCATTAGTGTTTGGAAGCATAGATTTCAGATACAGACATAACAAATATTAGCAGATAGTATTGTAAAGAATAAAATCCTAACAACATTTTAATACAACATGAATAAAAACACAACTAAAATGTGCCAAAATCAAAGCAAATAGTATATGAATAACTATTAAGCAGATGAAAGATATTAAAAAATTGAGAGAGTTTTAAAGAGTACTCTCATCTAATCAATAATATCCTTAAGTGATTATTGGGGAAATATACCTATAAAGATATATTTGTTTCTCCAAGATGATGGCTAAGGATTGCTCTGGAAACAATTTAGACAGTAAGTTGTTAATTCTTGGATTCTCACAACTTTGTAATGTTTTTCTTCAAGGATTTTTTTGTTTTGTTTTGTTTTTGTTTTTTGTTTTGTTTGTAACGTCAAATAATTTGGGTAATAGGACCTTTCCAAATTCATAAGAATCTTTGGAGAGAAGTTTTCAAATGCTAGAGATAAAATGTTTCTTTTGATAAATAGGAAAACTTCCTAATATCTGGCCCCATATTCCATATTCAGTTTTCCCAGAGCATAAATTATTCCCTGGGAGAAATCTTGGCACTTTCAATGTTCATACTGACCCTTTCATCCACCAAAGTTTGATTTCATATGTTATAGCAATACCCTAAATGTATGACTAAAATAACTGCACTTATCATGCTGATATCGGTTGCTTTTCTAACCCTTCATCTGATGCATTAGTTAACCTGAAGAACACATAAAATGTTTTTTTTTTTTAACTTAAAAATAAAACTGGTCAAAGATTGATTGCAAATGCACAACACTCATTTTTCTTCCTTTGTGAAACCAATATGTAAATTTTATTGATGCTCAATATGACCTTATATTCTGACTGAACTCAGATTTACATTTAGAACTCATATCTTAGGACTGCTAAAGTCAAAGTCCTATCATGTGAAAAAGACTTGATTTATAATTGTATATGATAATGAATCAGGCTTTATGACAGTTATTAGGCAAAAAAAATCTCTTGAATGAAGATTAATTTGAAGTTATTAGCTTGTTTATTCAGATAAGACAATATTATATGGTTGAATCTTTTCCCCATCAAATTTTGAAATGTTTCACCTCTACATCTTCATACTGAATGGGTCCTCTGAAGTCTTTTATTCCAGCCCATATCTGAACATGAAATGTATCCATATCAAATGGCTGGAGGCTTTTTAAAGAATTTTGAAGAATAAAAATCCTTTATAACTTTTAATGGTGTTTGTGGCAGCCCTCTTTGTAGTGGCCAGAAACTGGAAACTGAGTGGATGCCCATCAATTGGAGAATGGCTGAATCAATTGTGGCATATGAATGTTATGGAATGCTATTGTTCTATAAGAAATGACTAACAGGATGATTTCAGAAAGGCCTGGAGAGTTACACGAACTGATGGTGAGTGAAACGAGCAGGGCCAAGAGTTCATTATATACTTCAACAACAATACTATACGATGACCAGTTTTGATGGACCTGGCCATTCTCAGCAATGAGATCAACCAAATCATTTCCAATGGAGCAGTAATGAACTGAACCAGCTACGCCCAGAGAAAGAACTCTGGGTGATGACTAAAAACCATTACATTGAATTTCCAATACCTATATTTTTGCCCACCTGCATTTTTGATTTCCTTCACAGGCTAATTGTATAATATTTCAGAGTCCGATTCTTTTTGTACAGCAAAATAACGGTTTGGTCATGTATACTTATTGCGTATCCAATTTATATTTTAATATATTTAACAAACTACTGGTCATCCTGCCATCTGGGGGAGGGGGTGGGAGGAAAGAGGGGAAAAATTGGAACAAGAGGTTTGGCAATTGTCAATGCTGTAAAGTTACCCATATATATAACCTATAAATAAAAGGCTATTAAAAATAAATTATCATAAAAAACTTTTAATGGCAGTTTATAAGCAAATAAGTAGACTGGGATAAAAAGAAAGCCACACTCAAACTAGAAAAGCTTCTCTACTTCAATGACCTCTGATTTGGTGGTTGACTATGTTTCTCATACCAATACAACCTTAAACTATTATTTGCTTTTATTTAAGTCTTTGGAAGTTCCTTGAGCCTAAGAGTTCATTTCCATTCAGCCAACTGGATGATGAGTTTCTTTGAACCCATCTAAGCTAGTCTTCAGGTAATAGACACTGAAAAGGGAAAAAAGAGAACAAGAATTCATTGTCTACCATGTTCCAAATATTATGTTAATCACTTCATAAGTATTATCTCATTTGATCCTTATAACAACCCTGTAAGCTAGGTTCTATCCCATTGACATTTGAGGAAACTGAGGCAGACACAGTAAAATAATTTGCCCAGTATATCCCACAGCTAGTAAGTAAATAAGGGTGGATTAAAATTTAGGCCTTTTTTACTCTAGGTACATTGCTCTATTAATTATACCACCTAAATTCCCCTCAAAAGCTTTGGGCCTTAGGGCAATTAGGTGGTACAGTGGATAGAGCACTAGCCCTAAAGTCAGGAGAATCTGAGTTCAAATCTGACCTCAGACACTTAACACTTCCTACCTATGTGACCCTAGGGTAGTTACTTAAACCCAATGCCTCAGGGGAAAAATCTTTGGGATCTACAAATTAAGTGATAACAATGTTGATCAATGAAAAACTGAGGAAAGGAGGTAAGGCTAGACTAGAGATCAGAGAGAGAAGGAAAGGGTCAGCAACTGGAAGGGGAGAGGAAAAAGAAAGAGGAGGGGAGAAAGAGGAACAGGAACAATTATAAAAAAAACTGATCTTTAAAATGTTAATGAAGCATAATATTCTAGAGCAAGTTGCACAAATATTAAAGACCTCCTCAGGATCTGTTATATATCCCTAAAAGCCCCTACTCCCTGCTTCTGACTACTCGGGCAAAACCTTCAGAGGTCCAAAAGGAACACAAACCTTGGTGAGGAAAATAAATATTGAGGTAAATTGAAGATGAAAGAAAAGCTAAGCATAAGTCCATGCTGAACAGGTAATTTGAACGAAACTTCTGGAGGTAGTGACTGAGTTTGAAGCAGCTGTAGAAAAGATTCCCTACAGCTCAAGTCCTCCCAAAGTATGTGTTTGAAGCAATTCACCTGGCTTGAATCAAAGACTTTGGTCAGATTTTTGGAAAAAAAAGTATTTTCCTTCCTTTTGATAGAAGAGAGAAAAACAAATTATTTTCAGGTAATTACCTGAACACCTGTTGTTCTAGTCTGGCCTCAGAAAACACAAAGAGACACAGGGAAGCTCCTTCAGATTTAATAATCACCATCTCAGCTTCATAACAACCAGAAAAATGGAAGACAGGAGGCTTATGTTCCCCTTGCTTCCTGTAGTACCATCTGATTGGCCACCATGTCTCTCTTTCTCTCTTTTAACACTTTTGGAGGGCCAAGTTATTTTTCTATCCAAACTTTTCAAATTCTATTAGTCATTATCCCTTTGTGCAATTTTACTAATCATAAATGTTTTCAGCTCATGGGGCACAGAAAGCATTATAAGTAAGAAGTGAAATTGTGGATTTGCTTGACAAGAGGTGACTCTCTTTGCTGAGACTAATATTCTTAATAGTCATGTTCTTGAGTCTTGCTATGCTTTTAGCACTTTTAAAGCTTCAGTATTTTATGATATTAACTAGCCTGATGTAGATGATTGCCCAGTGAATTCCAAATGTTTTCAAGGGTTAGTTTTCCTAGAGTCTAAGACAGCTGATTAAGAAGACAATATTGGGATGGAATTAGTTCTGATTGGTTTTGTTTTTTTTCATTTTGAGAAACTCTGAGCATGAAAAGTTACTAAACCAAACACAAACCAGCAAATCTATACATCAATCACTAGTATTTACAATGTTTTTTTAAAGTGTTTACTATGTGCTAAGCACTTTACTAATACTGGAAATATAAAGTGCATAATTTGTAGTTTTAGGAGTTGTGTGGGGCTGTGAAAGATTATATGGCCCTCTCTCATGGTTCATTTGAATAGAATTGGACCTTGAATACAGGTATTCCTCACTCTAACATTAACCCTTTTTGACCATAAGGACATGTGATCACTCTATTATCATCTCAGAAATTTATATTGACTTCGATTTCCCTATTAATTTGTTTCAGTTTATATTCTAGTAAAAGGGAGGAAGAGTTTCTACTTCTACTGAATTCCTCCTCTTCCTTCATTATTGTGACAACAATAAGTTTTCAGGGGTTGTTGCTTTGTGCAAGCTTCCAGATAATACGATTATATTCTCTTTATCTGTGTTCCCACTGTTCTTTTAGGAACCAAATAGAACCAACTACAATTCTCCAATCCACTCAATGATCATTGGAACAGCTTTCGTTGATCTGAGGGATACTCTTATAAACTTGAGATTACATGATTAGAGTCTTCAAGGAATTACTTGATTAGGAATTGATAGGCAATCTCTAATTTTACAGATGAGAAAAAACGATTTAGGAATGACTTCAAGACTTTGCTCCTTGGCTATAAAATTGAGTCATATCCATAAGGAATAAGCACGGTGCACAAGTGGCATGGATCCCTGCGACTATACAGATTGGTCCATGAGAGTATACCCTATATTCATACCCCTATCAAAAAGTCTGAGCAATCATTTCCCTTTTAATAATACTTTAAGGGTTTTACCCAATGCTTTCTTCCCACCAAATCTTTGTGCTGAAAATTATTTCCGTTTTATGGCCAAGGAAACTAGAGTCATGAAGACCTGAGCTAAAATATTCCCTCTGCTATCTTCTTGCTCTGTGATCTGATATATTCTAGCTATATGATCAGATATCGTCCTTCTGATATTTTCTAGCTGTGTGATCTTGTGCAAGTCAATTTACCTTCAGCTGTAGACTGGAGATAATAACACTCTCTGCAGGATTTTTGTGAAGAGGATCAAATGAGATAAAAATTGCAGAATGCTTAGCACAGGGACTGGCTCATCATAGATACTAATAAATATTATATATTATTATTGTTTTCCCTCTTTAGAAAGTCCTCATAAAATTCTTTATTAATATCTCTGCTCTTCAATTACAATGGTTCTTCATAGGGCATTTTGTCTCCACCAGATTTGGAAGACTGGATGTGCTTTATCCTCTATGGTTTTTTGTTTGTTTATTTTTGTTTTGTTTTATTTTGCTTGCTTTTGTTTCTTTTCTTTTCTTTTCTTTTTTAATTTAATAGCCTTTTATTTACAGGTTATATCTATGGGTAACTTTACAGCATTAACAATTGCCAAACCTCTTGTTCCAATTTTTCACCTCTTACCCCCACCCCCTCTCCTAGATGGCAGGATGACCAGTAGATGTTAAATATATTAAAATATAAATTAGATACACAATAAGTATACATGACCAAACCGTTATTTTGCTGTACAAAAAGAATCAGACTCTGAAATATTGTACAATTTTGCTTTTGTTTCAATGGGCTAATCTGATTCAGAGACCAGGATCCAGATTACAGAAGTTGTGATGCTTCTCACCTAAGCTTTTTGCCATTGGATAAATTTGTCAATAACAATGGTGCTTGATAAGTGAAGTGGTCTGAGAATCTCATTTGGTCAGAATTCTGGGAAGATTTTGTCTTTTTGTGCATAGTTACCAAAATGGTCACTGTTTTGAAAACCAAAATAGTCTTTCCCTTTACAAACCACCCTGTCCCAGGATTAAATACCTGTCTCTTAGAAGTACTATCTATTAGATACTTTATCACTGGGGACATGAAGATTTAAATGGAATATTCCCTGCCCCATTGGAGTATATATTCCATTGAAAGAAAGAAAAAAAAAGAGAACGAGAGAGACAAAGACAGACAGAGAGATAGAGAATGTATCAGACAGAGAAAGAGACAAAGAGACAAAGACAGAGTTTATTTTCAGTTTGTTTATTTGCTTTGTTGTATTCATTGTGCATATAGCTTTTGTCTACTTTTCCCCACCATTCCACAAGAATTTTCCTCATTTCTCAAAATCCTCATATTTTTCAATTTCCTCCTGCATGGTAATATTACATTCTATTCTATTTTACACTGAGGTTTATTCAACTGTGGTATAGGAGCAATCAATAGTCCCTCACTTTATTTCTAGTTCTTTGATACCACAGAAAGTGCTACTATGCATATTTTGGTGCATATTTGACCTTTCTGTCCTTTAAAATATAAAGATCATCATAATTATATATGAGAACCTATTTTTTGTAAAATACTTTAAGATGTCAAAGCTTGTTGGTATTTTTTCACTTGTCAATCACAATCGTCACGTGACTTCATTATCACTGCTCTTTTTTAGATGAAGAATCCAATGCTGAAAAAAGTTAATTGGCTTCCTCACAGTTATATAGATAGTAAATTTCTAAAACAAGATTTGAAATCTGTACATGTCACTTCAAGTCTCATTCTACTCTTTCATACTTCCTCTCTTGTCTTTAAAAAAGAGGAGACAGGGAGAGACAGAGAGATACAAAGAGATGCAGAGACAAAGACACAGAGCCAGACAGTGACACAGGGACACACAGAGTGACAGAGATAGAGAGAGAGGCAGAAATGAGACATTTGGATCCACAGAAAACTGTGATCAAGTTCTATGTTTAACTCATATTGGCTATGTCATCCCAGGTAAGTCTCTTATCCTCTCAGTGACCTAGGCACCCCTCATATTATCTGTAGCAGAAAAAAATGCCCTTTTTCATTGATAAGAATGAGTTTCTTTGCCCTTTTTCAATGATAAGAATGGGTTTCTTTATTTCTGCTCTAAACCATGAAAATCCCAGATCCAGTCCTTCTACAAGATAATTCTGAGGATTATATTTATGTAAAGTGTTCCACAAATTTTAAAGCTTCACTTAAATGTCAATGATTCTTATTCATAAAAGATAGTGGGTGGTAGGTAAAGCCAAGATTTTCCTATCACTAGTATTGAGATGAAAAGATCTCATCCTCCATTTTGGAGTCAGTGAGTGACTCAGGAAAATTTTCTTGAAACATGCTTGGAACTGATGTATATTCTTCCAAGGGCTTCAACATTTTCTTTCTTTTGATCAATTTTTGGCAATGGCAGATTTATTAGTGGAAAACTGATCTCAATATATCAGGTGCTATAATGCAGAAGGTTCTTCAATAATCTTTGATGGGACTAAATAAGTAGAAAATTTCCCTGTAATTATTTGGATTCTTTATACCATGGTAGTCCCAGACACTTAGTTTAAAATACTTTTAATAGTTAGCATTTATATCATGATTTAGATTTACAAAGTGCTTTGTATTGGTTTTCTCCTTTGGTCCTTACAATAATCTTGGAAAGTAAGTGTTATGATTATTTCAATTTTAGAGATAAGGAGACTGAGGTACATTATTATACTCTTTTTATGAATAATAACCTGAAACCCAGGTTACCTGATTTAACCAAGTGGTAGGCTGACATAAGAATGAAGGTCTTCTGATTCTTGGTTAGTCATTTTTCACTAAACTGACACCCAAAGTCATACAACAACATTGACTGAGGCAGGATTTGCCCTTGGATTCTTCGGTTTCCAATTCATCATCCGCTACAGCATTCTTTCTGTTTTAAATAGAAGATAGAGAGTACATTGCAAAAATCAAAAAGATGAAATCAAGTTCTAAAAAGGTTGGAAATCACCACTGTAAGGTCATAAAAGTTAATGAAATAAAAATCACTTTGACATTTAAAGGGTATTTACTTATACTTTCATTCTAATACCCAGACTTCCACTTTACTCATTCTTTAAAAAAAAAGGGTAATAATTATTATTTATGGTGAATCAGCATATTATGGGAATGAAAAATCACACTTACAGGATAGAAGACCTAAATTCATTCAGATCCCATGTCTGAAACTTACTAGCTTTTATTAGCTAATTTTCCTAATTGTGTGGGTAAGTAAGTCATTTGCCCTCCTAAGCATCTATTTCCTAGAATAAGATTATTATGCTGTTCTGTGCTCTGGGCAAACTACATTTAGAGTATTGCGTTCAGTTTTAGGTATGAAAGTTTAGGAAAAAACATTAATAACATGGAGCACACCTGAGTAAGGTATAATTGATGTTGAAAGACTCTTAGTCTATGTCACATGAGAGGCAGTTGAAGGAAGTAAACATGCTTAGCCTGGAGAAGAGAAGAACTGGGATGGGGTTGAGTTTTCAATTATTTGGGGGGATATCACTTGGTAGACTTCTACTCTTTGACCCCAGAAGGAGCACTAAAAACAACATATGGAAGTTGCAAAGAGTCAAATTTAAATTTGATGTCAACAAAACCTTCCTAAAACTTAGAATTGTATAGAATTGAAATGGAATGCTTTGAAAGATAAAAGATTCCTCAACATTGGAGGTTTTCTTGCAGTGAATGATTGATCAGTTGTCCAGTTTGTGAGAAAGAAGGTAGTTTTTTGGGTATCATTTAGATTAGGTGACTTCTGAGGTCCCTTCTAACTCTTAAAATCCTGTGACATTATTGCAATACTATTGTTCTATAAGAAATGATGAGCAGGCATATTTCAGAAACTTTGAAAAGACATATATGAATTGTTGCTGAGCGAAGTGAGCAGAACCATGAGCGCACTGTACACAATAACAGCAACATGGTGCAGTTATCACCTATGACAGATTTAGCTCTTGCCAATAATATAATGATTCAAGATATTTTCAAAAGATTTAGGATGGAAAATGCTAACCACATTTAGAGAAAGAACTATGATGTCAGATTGAAGCATCTATCCTGTTTTTTCTTTCTTTCTTGTGTTTTTTTCCTTTTGTTCTGATTCTTCTACAACAGGACTAATATCGAAATATGTTTAATGTGATTTAATTTTACTTATGTGGGATTTCTTGTTGTCTTGTGGAGGTGGGAATAAAGGGAGGGAAAAAATTTGCAACTCAAAATTTTACAAAAATGAATATTAAAAATGATATTTACATGTAAAAAGACTATTAAGAGTATAGGAAAAAGAGTCAGGAACAGAGGAAAAAAGGATAACAAAATAAAATTTCAAAAAATTCTGTGGCATTGATGTTCATGGACAATGGTAAATGTTTAAAGATGAGTAAGTAGGTGACAAGGGGGAACGTGGATGTTATGGTTTCATTTTCTATGCAGGTTAATTGTAAATTTTTATAAGACTAATGCAAAACTTCATTCCTCTTTTTTGTTGTTCTCCCTACTTTGGACTTAAAAGAGGACCGATGGTATCATCATTTGAGGTCAAGGTACAATATATTTGTGGCTGATCAATCTGATATGAGCTCTGAGGATTCTATCACAGGTTAGGCACAACTAGCCTTGTTTGACTTTCTGTTTCACTCATAGAGACAGTGCCTTCTTTGATGTGGAAACACCATGCTGGCTAGTTCTGTGTTAGTAACTCCAATGTCTCACATGCAAGACTTCATCCCTCTTAAAAGACCCCATAGGAGCTACTGAGGGCATCTTTATAAAGATATCTGTCTGCCTATCTAGCTATCTATATCTCATCAACTGGGGAATGCCTGAACAAGTTGTGGCATATGATTTTGATGGAATACTATAAGAAATTATGATTTCAATGATCTTAGAATGTTGTGCCACAGTTCCCTTTTATTGTCCTAAGTTTCCCTAATTGTCTGACTCAGTTTCCCTAATTGTCCTGATGCAGTTTCTCTAAATTGTCCTGCCTCGGTTTCTCTGAATTGTTCTGCCTCAGTTCCTAATTGTTCTGCTCAATTCTGCAACACCACTCCTCCCTCTTAATCATGATGATCCAGAGAAGGAGAAAGAGCTTCTATCTTAGACATCATCAGAATGTCTGGTGCCTTTCCCCATCCCAACTTATCAGAATGTCCAATGCCTCCCCCTGTGAGAACCGGATTGATAATCTGTTCCCATTCTCAGTGCTCTGACTCTGTTCTTGCCTCGATTTACCTCTGCAGCTGAGCCTTGTATATATATATATACCTTATGAGAAGCACACATTAGCAGTTGGATGCTTTGGACATCAGCCCTGCGGACAGCCTGTTTCTCTGGCATTACAAGAAAAACATAGATAAACTTACATAGAATAATGAGTGAAAGGAACAGAACTAAGAAAATGCTAAATATAGTAACAAAAATACTGTTTTCAGAACAACTTTGAGTGAATATGTCATTTTTGTTGATTATAAATTCCTAAATTAATGACAAAGGACATATGAAGGAAGTACTATCTTCATATGTATAGAGTACTTTCCCATATATTCATACATTCATAATACATGCTTGTGCTTAATAGTACCCATTTCTAGGATGAGGAGGGGGAGTGAAAGGAAAACAAAGAAGACAAAAAATATATTTAAAAGGAATAGAAAGTTGCATATAATAGATTTGCAATTTCATGTACAATCATCTCTTTTTTCTATTGTGTTATTCAAATATTTTAAGTTAGAGTAAAACAAACAAAACTAAAAATTATATATATATATGGATGGATATGTATATATAATAGATTTTCTTATTGGAAACTATTGAGGGTATGGCTAGTAAGTTTGTAGCCAAAGACTAAGTATAGGGAAAATTCCTAATTCTTGATTTTGAATGTGTGTGTGTATGTGTGTGTGTGTGTGTGTGTGTGTGTAGAAAATGTTTCCACTCCCTAGGAATGAGCGACTTTAGGAGTAAAACTATCTTAATCATGGGCTCTTTGATCACAATTCTGTCTCTTGATTTTAAAGTCATCATTCTAGGCCATATTTGATAAGATGACTTTCCTCATCTATACCAGAAGTTTCCTTAAAATTTGTGCAGATTATCCTCAGATCTGTTTATCCAGCCCTAATCTTCCTCTTGATTTTTAGTGTCACTATCTCCAACTACCTATTAGCTATCATGAGCTAGATGACCTACAGATATAATAAACTCTACATATCCCAAATTAAACTTAGATCTTTCTCTTCAATTCTCCCCTCTTCCTAATATCCCTATTACTTTTAGGGTGTTTCCATAGTCCTAGTCACCAAGGCTATGTTGCTCACTCTCACCATTCCCATTTCCACTCTATTGCCAATCATGTTGATTCTCTTTACAATATCTTATACCTGCTCCATCCTCTTTTCTAATAAGACCATTGCCCAGGCACAAACCATTATCACCTCATACTAAGACTATTACAATAGCCTTTTTGTTTGGATTCTCCTCCCTTTTCACCTCCCCCTCCTCCAAACTCTAGTGTTTCCTAGTTCCTCTTAGATAACATATACTATCTTCTGTATTTTAATGCCCTTTCAAACTTGATTCTTTCCTTATTTTCCAATATTTTATACCTTCTTTTCTCTTTTCTCCCTTTTCCTGTATCTTACAATCATCAATTCTGTCACTCTGGTCTTTTTGCTGCTCTTTTCACAATGTACTCCATTTTCCAATTCCATGCATTGTTACTGGCTGTCTCTCCAGTGTTATAGTATGTTTTTCCTTCTTATTTCTACCTTTCTATATTTGTTTTTCCATTCTGTACTTGTTTCCCTAAAATTTGGCCTAGTGCCTAGGACGTAATAGGAACTCAATAACTTCTTCTGAATTGAACTAAATAAGACTCCTGAAATAGCCTTCATGAAGAGAAACTTTTATTTGGCCTTGGAAAACTTCTTTTCTAATGATTCTGATGTGATCAATGATGTGGGGTTTGTCACCAAATGATGGCAGTCACCAAATGTTGAGGTTCATTCATGTGAAGAATTCACAATGGCCATTCTCTTTGACAAAAGATAGATTTATTTAAGGGATCGGTTATAAACAAAATGAAAGGATACAATAGACACCAGGAATAGGAAATATGAAATAGAATTGGCTTAACTTGAATTTCAGATTGGACTCCCTCCCTAAAAGTTGGAGGATCATGGAGTTAAACTGATCTCTGTCAGAACTTTCTGTCTGCCTGCTTTGCTCAGGGATCAATATTCAGGATCTCATCAGTTCTGATATCTTGTCACGTAGAGAATGCGTGCTTCCTTCATGCACTCTATATTAAATTAATGATAGTAGATAACAATAGACAAACATTACCTTCTGACCTCAGGGATGTTGATCAGTACTGCACAGAGTAGATTAAATGTTTTGGTCATAAAGGTATTTACCTGAGAAGTGCTGCATTTAAAAAAATAAAAAAAGTTTGATTTTGTAAACCCCAAAGGCTCTCTCAGCCATTTGCCATCTGTGTGACATTGGGCAAGTCACTTCATTTTTATGGAACTCAATTGCCTCATCTTTGCAAGAAGGAAGATAATTCCCAAGTTCTCCAAAGGGACTTTTATTTTGGATACTGATTTAATCAACACTTCTTTCTTAGAAATTCCTATTGGCCACAAAATACTAGTTTTTCCCAATTAAAAAAAAGCCTTAACTGCTTTCCTTGTCAATAAAGCAGGAACCACACTGCCAATCAAGGATTTCCTGATTTTCTTGACACAATTCTTTTTCATTTTCTTGGAATTATAATTTTTCAGCTTTCAGAGTTTTGTACAGATTTGCTTTTAAAAGATGACTTCTTATAAAACATACCCAGAAATACAAGGGAGTTGAGTTGATCTGTTAGTGGAAGAAATACTTGAATTTTTACCATGGCAGAAAAATCATCGCAAGATAAATTTACCTGCTTTGTGGTCTGAAAATATCTAGAAATGGCTTGCCTGTCTTCCATGCAGTATCCTTTGTGTTTCTTTACTTGAGTATGAGTGCCTGTGCTCCATAACTTTTAGCCTTTGCTTTCACAATTTCCGTTTCTCTCATCCTATTTTTCTTTTAAATTACTTTGTGATTAGTGGTCTTGGGAGTTAAAATGTAGTCTTATATAATTTCAAAACCAGCTCACCTGGGTTTTTTAGGATTATCATTTGGAGTGTCAAGGTAGAAATGAAAGTAAAAATCTGCTCCAAATAAAAAGGTATTCTCTCTCTTTTTCTTTCTTCTAAGTCCTTCAAGCACTCCTTAAAACTTTCACATAAGCTACTTAGTACAGGATAGGAGAATGTTTAAAAGGGAGTTTACATTGAGGTTTTAATTGCAAACTCCTTGGTACAGAAAATAATTTTAAGTGACTTTTATACCATTTTAAAATCCAGAATGTAGTTCAAGATAAGTGACTTCCACTCCTGAGCTTTTTTGTTCTATATATTTTTCCTCCCTGTACTTTTCTTAAATTTTCTAGGCCTTAGCTATGTAATCTTTGGAGGTTGTAAATAATGTACATTAGGAAAATGGATTCAAATAATAGTTTGTATTATGAGGATCTTGGAAATCCCTAGTCTTGGTTTCTTGAATTATACTCTAGGTCAGAAGTTATTAACCCGTGGAAAGATTTAAAGGAGTCTGTAATTAAAAATTATAAAAAATAAATAAAAATAAAAACATAATAAAATATAAATGATTTCCTTTTTAATCTTTTATTTTATTATAATTCATTCAAAAATATTATTCTGATATAGAGTATATGGAATTAACCAGATTGCCATAGGTGTCCATGAAACAAACAAAAGTTAAAAACTCCTATTCCAGCAGTTTAGGTTACAGTTCTGAGTGGATTCGGAATCTCTCTCTGGTTCAGATCAGCTGATCAGCTTGGTTAAGCTCTCTTTAGACATAATCTGCACATTTAATTCTTATTGCTATTAATATCATAAGTATATTTGACCCACATCTGTGAGCTTCCTAATCTATACCATGTTCAAAGAAGACTAAGAAGATATTATTGATACTGCCCTACCCATCCCCACTCATTTTTCTTGGCATTTATGATGATTTTCTTTGTTTCATTTGAGATTTTAAATAATTGGCATTTCTGTTGTGGATATTAGAGAGGACTGAAAAGGAATAGTTAGTGAGAATCATGGGTAATACAGATAAAGAATTTAAGAGTGGGGATTTCTGTTTATCTAAACACAAAAGGAGGGGCAGATAATAGGATTTATCTGCAAGAAGGTATTTTATTTAAATAGGAGTGAGTTTATTTAAATAGGAATAATGGCCAAATCAAATTAATAATTTAACCAGGTGGTCAAAACATGTCATTTATAGATTCTACTTAAAAAGGAATACCAAACTTTCTAATTATCTAATAATACAAGTATAAAAATGGATAAGTTACATGATCCCTGACATTTAGAGAAAAATGAAATTTTCATTATGGAAAACATTGTTTGTATTGCACTTTTATTATGTGCATCCTCCTGCCTCCTCTAATTCAAGGTTAACTAGATAGATTAAAAAAAAAAAGGAGGGAGGAAGGGAGGAAAGAAGGAAGAGGGAGAGGAAGAGGGAGGGAAAGAGAGAGAGGGAGAGGAAGAAAGACAGAGAGAGGGAAAGGGAGAGAAAGAGAGCGAGGGAGAGGGAAAGGGAGAGAGAGACAAAGACAGACAGAGATGGTAAAAGGAAAAGAGCCTCTCATTGTAAAAGAAACAGTGAGAAGAAAATGACGGGAAAATAGATTGAAAGACTATTTATTCAGTTCTTACTATGTGAGAATCACCATGATAAACTTCAGGGTTGTAAATAGAAGTAAAGTAAAACTGTCCCTGTCCTTAAGAAACTTACAATCTAATAGGGAAAGAAAACACAAAAGGGAGGTTGGAAAGAGATGGGTTATGTACAAAATGGCATGGCCTAGAAACATTTGGGAAATCCACTGGAAACTTGCAAGTGAGTACGGTAAAGTCAAAGTTGGTCTATCAAAGCCTAATATAGCTGAAGATATGAAAAGAAATTCTAGTATCTTCATTCTTCATTGAAAGGATTTTGACTTTCTGGTCAAAAAATTTATCACCTGGTGGCCAGCCATCTGCTGAATGAATAACTACTTAACTTGACTAATCTGGCCTTTGATTTATGAGAGAGCACTCCTTCAATTTCTCTCAAAAGTGATGAACCTAATACTGAACCATGAGCTCAGAAAAACACTGCAGAACTGGAAAGAGACAGCATTTTTCAAGTGAATGAAACACAAAAAGCAAAATAAAACCTTTTTTCCCCCCTAAAGCTTTTCCATGAAAGTGTGGATTCCTTTCTTTCATTCTTCATACAAAATGAAGATATAATAGAGCATGTAGCTTGTTGGTCCATTATCTTTTTGCTTTTTCTACATGATCAGAAAAACTTTCTTTTTTGTCATAGATTGATAATATTTTTCATTCTTCCTTCCCGTGTGTAGTTATCATTATTATTATTATTTTTCCATACATTGCAGTCTTTTTGTTATTATGTAGCTTTGTTTTTGTTTGTTTGTTTGTTTGTTTTTTGTTTTTATTTTGGCCTCTTATATAATCCTGAATTTCAAACCTTTAAAGATGGTATCGAAGCAGCCTGGTGTAGTATATTGAGTGCCTGATTTGGAATCAGGAAAATGGGGTTCAAATCATGCTTCAGACACTTACCAGCCGTGTGACTCTGGTCACACCCTATATCCTAACCCTCTTCTGCCACCCCACCCCCAATCCCTAGCTACTTTTGACCCAGATGAAAATATAACAAGTAAGAGCTTCAGTGAATATGCTGGGGATATGGAAACAAAGATTACCATCCCAGGCTTTTAAGAATTTCATGTCCTGCTGTTTTGTGTACAGGTAGGCAATATAATACAGGCACAGATAAGAAAATCTATGTAATTAAAGGGGAGGGATATGAAATAAAAATAAAGAAATAATATTAAATATACTTTAGAAAAGACTCAGATTACATGAAGAGCTGATTGAACTGGAAACTACTAGGGGACACTAAAGATGATGGATTGCTTTAGCTCAGAAAACATTAACTATTGTAATTCTAAGATCTTTAATCATAGAGGACTATCAGGATGCCTAAGAAGAAGCAAGTTGACTCAGGTTGACCATTGAGAATGTCTGAACTTCCATGTCAATCAATAGGGAGAGTAAGTGGTCATTGTACTTCTAGTATGGTAGAATAGGGAGATAAGGAGATTCAGGCTCAAGCTCACATCAACATATACATTAAAAGGCAATGTTGAATGATTCATTGTTTCCAGAGAATATATTTAACTTACAATTTTAATTTTTGCAATGAGCTAGACAAATAAATAAAACAAACATTTCTGAAAACAAACAAAAAAAATGATTGTACAATATTATACTATTATATAGTTTTCTTTTTTTTTTTAATGTAATGATTTAACATGTGCCATTCAGACCTTCCAAGCATCTTCTAGTTTCCTCTTCTTCTTTTTCATTTATATTTATATTTCATGCATATAATTTTGTGTACTTTATTTTTCAAACCACTAACAGTCAACAAACATTAATTGAGCAATTAGGTACTACAGTGTTTAGAGAACTGGATTTGGATTCAGAAAGATCTGGGTTAAATCTTACTTCAGATATTAACTGTTGTGACCTTGGTTATATTATTTTTTTCCATTTGCCTTAGTTTCCTCATTTACAAAATGATAATATTAATAGCATCCATTCAGAGTTGTTCTGAGGATCAAATGACATAATTTAAGTGTTTCGCATGGATATAGAAAATGACTTCCATGAATGTGGAATGACTTGTTCAAGATCACACAGAGTGTCAGAGCTAGAGTGATAATTCAAGCTCTATGACTGAAATTCCAGATCATTTTTCCACTGTCTCACATTGCCTCTAAGACAAATTTATCCTAATTTTGATCTCATAAAACTTAAAGAAATCAACTTCAATAAACCGGAAAATTTATTTATAATAAATATTTGGCTGAACAATACAGGAATTGTCATTGTATATACCTTAAAATTTGCTCTCTACTCTGCCTTGTTACATTCCTTTCAAAGTTTTAAAAAAATCCCATATGGAAATATATTTTCTATGACTTCATATGTATAAATGATATCATATTGCTTGCCTTCTTAGTTGGTTAGAGGCGTGGTGGAGGGAGGGAGATAATTGGGAATTAAAAAGAAGAGACTGTTAAAAATAAATAAAATAATACATTAGAAGGGTTAAAATATGTCTAGCATTTTGTTTCATAATTAATGTTCATATTGGTTTATTTTATAACAAGAGCTTAGGCTGTGATCTCCTGTTACTCTCTTACTTTAAAAAAAAAAATAAAACAACCCTGTAATAAAATATATTTAATGGATAAGAGAACATTTAGTCTTGTACTCTGGACCTCTTATCAGTCTTTACTCTGGGCTATTAATGAATTTTTGTCCTATACTTTCCCCTTCCTTACGTCTGTTTGAAAGAATTACTGTGGCATTAGCTGCCTTATTTGAAACTTCATTTTGAGGAAACATGAAGTTAAAATGTTTAATAATAATATGGTATATAAAATAATTGCCAAAAGAAATAGGCCTGAATAGAAGAGATAATTAGGAAAAATTACATTTTGCTAAAAGATACCATAGACAATGAAATAATATTAAAAAAAAATACAGCCAATTTCTCTGATAAAGACCTTATCTTTTTCAAATTTATATTAGGAATAAAACTTTGTGAAATTTATAAAAACAAGACCAATTAAATCACCAAAGAATGCATAAACAGCTTCCAGAAGAACTGAAGCTATCTCTGGTCATTTTTTTTTTTAAATGTTCTAAATCACTATTGATTAGAAAAATGTAAGGAAAGCAGCTCTGAAGTACTAGTTTATACCTTTCAGAAAAGACAAATGCTGGAGGAAATGAAATAAAAATAGGTATACTAATATACTGCTACTAGAGAAGTGAACTGGCTACAATCTCTCTTTTCATACAGATTTTATATTCTTCCCCGTTTGCAATTCTATACTCCAACTAAACTAGCCTACTTTATGTATCTCATATACAGAATTATATTTCCTATCTTTGTGTCTTGGCACATGCTGTCAACCTAATAAAAATGTGCAAATAAAAAAAAGGGGAGGAACCCAGAAAACATTCCACATAATGTAAAAAAGAAAATAAATACCTTGATAATTGATTTAGGTGGGGGAATGGTGATATTTGAATTATTTATATTTTTCTTTTTTCCTCTTATGTCAGCAGCATCTGACTATAATCTCTTTATTGTTTGATTTTGAGATATAATTTGAATTTATGCACATTTATAATGCTTATTAGAAATAGCCAGAAGTCAGACTTCTTGAAAATAACATTTCTACCAAAAAAATGTGAAAGAAATTACTATGTTAGTAATATAAGATTAATTATATAAAATCATTAATGGGAAAAAATGGTGGAAATTTAAAATAGGCATGCTTCTAGAAATAGTTCTTCTTCCCCAAAAGTGAAGAGAGCATAGGTTTTTTAAGGAAAATATTGCCTAACTATTGCTCATAGATTACCCCATTAATTGGAAATTGATGATTGAACAATGGTTCTTATATACTCTTCATGAAATCTAATTTCTTAAGGTATATAAGCAAAAAAAAAGAGTTCATCTCTGAAGCTTAAATTTTCTATGAGAATATTACAAATGAATACAAGTAATTCCTGATGTGAGAATATATTTTCATTTTGTTGACCATCAAAAGTAGAAGTTGTGCAAAAATCATGACTAATGTAGTCATTCTGGAGTGATTCCATGTTTTAACCTTGTTTGATTATCACAGGAAAGAACAAGAATCAAAGAATGGAAAATATTAGGCATGGGAAGACAACTTGTACTAAACTTGAAAGGATGGATTTTTATATGTAAGGAACAGTAATGAGGCCAGTTTGACTATACTACTGAATGTATGAAAGGGTCTAATTAATATGTGCCAAAAACATAGTCTGGAATTAGCCTGTGAATGACTTTTAATGGCATACAGTAGCAGGGAACCATTGGGATTTCTTTAACCAGGAAGTAATATGGTCAGCTATTTTAAGGAGGGATTATTTCATTCTTTGACATACTATGCCTAGTGCTTCAAATAATATCTCGGACATAGTAAACACTAAATAAATCATTATTAATGGATTGAGTCATTGATTGAAAAGGAGGGGAGAGGCTTGACACCTGGAGACTTTTGGAAGTCTTGCAACAATCTTGGATTGAAATAAGGTAGTAGCTATGTGACTAGAAAGAGGGGGATATATACCAGTATCATGAATAAAACCCTTACGACATAAATTGATTGCTAGTACTTTCTCTCAGTAACCAAAGACCTCCAGGGAGGCTCTAAAACACCTTAAATCCAAAGTGGACCTACTCAAAGGGAACTCTGACAAGTGAAACTCCATACTGATTGGTAAACATTTAATGAGGAGGTAGGCTGAAAATCTATAGCTTTCCAGCTGAAAAAGGTGCTTGATTGTGAAGCTGAAGTCTCAAGGCATTGGACAAGGGAAATGATTTCCATAAGGACTTCTTTGGTTAGTTTTCTCCTAGCGTGGAATTGTCCTAGATTATTTTTTTAAAGGTAGAATTTGCATTTGTTAATTCACTTTTGGGGAAAAAAATACCTAAACAATTTAAATTCTTGGATTGATTATTTCTCAATGGTTTGAAATGCATTTTTTTTGTAAATTTATTTATTTGCTTTATGAATCATGTTGGGAGGGAAAAATCAGAGCAAAAGGAACAGATCATGGGAGAGAGAAAAAAAAACAGAAAAAAGAAGTGAACATAGCATTTACATTAAATCTCTTAGATCTTTTTCTGGATGCAGATGGCATTTTCTGTCAAGTCTATTGGGATTGCTTTGAATCTCTGAACCACTGAAAAGAACCAAGACTTTCATAGTTGATCATCTTACATTCTTGCTGTTATTGTGTACAATATATTCTTGGTTCTGCTTGTTTCACTCAGCATCAGTTCTTGTAAATCTTTCCAGGCCTTTTTATAATCAGCTTGTTTGTTCATCATTTCCTATAGAACAATAATATTCCATTATCTTCATATACCATAACTTGTTTAGCCATTCCTCAATTGATAGGCATTCACTTCTTTTCTAATTCTTTGCTACCACAAGAAGAACAGCTATGAATATTTTTATACATGTGAGTCCTTTTCCCTTCATGATTTCCTTGGAATACAGACCCAGTAATAGCATTGCTGGGTAAAGAACGTGCAGTTTTATAGCCTTTTGCACATAGTTCCAGATTTCTCTCCATTCCCTAAATTCTAAAAAAAGGGATCAAGGACCCGGATTTTCTCCCCCAGGAAAGTGTTTGTCCAGACTGAATTTTGTTTATTCTCTAAACAGAAATAAGTTTTCCAAAGTGATTGAGTTGCAACTAACCCAGTTAATATTCCTTGGGACTAGGAGTAATCTCATTATGCAGACATACTCTTCAGAGACTGACTTTTTCAGGAATTGGGTCTTAACAGAAATAGAAAGGAAAAGGCTGCATCACAAATTAATAATTAACTATTAATATAATAATATATTATTAATTTTTCTCACCTGAGAGATCACAGAGATAAAAAATTGGAAGAGTTGTTTGGGCAAAAGGTGAGGTAGTTGTCAGGATGAAATGTGCTAATATATGTAAAATACTGAAGACCTATGATTATTAAGTCTTCATTAATTACCATTAATATTATAATGCAAAACATTTTCACAGATTTGGAGTGAGAAAGTAAGGAAAGAATATCAAATACGTCATCATTTTACAAATGAGAAATTTAGGCCTACAAGTATATTACCCAAGATCATATAGGCTTGGGTAAATGGATTGTAGTGGATCTTCAGCAATGATGAGGGCAAAGTTGAGATATTTTCTAGTTGGCCAGAAACTAGAAGGCAAGAAAATTTTGTGCAGTGTAATTGTCATCATGAACATTTACAGATGTATTAGTGTCATTGGAATAATAAAATTGCAGTGGATAAAGCACCAGCCCTGAAGTTAGGAGGACCAAGTTCAAATTTGACCTCAGACACTTAACACTTTCTGGCTGTGTGACCCTGGGAAAGTCAATTGATTCCAATTGCCTTGGGGTGGGAGGGGGGAAGTTTTCTGTGATGACAGGATCTCTGTGCATAGTGGAGTTATGATACAAATATATCTGGAAATTAATGATTAAAAAATATATCAATAAACTAATAATTGAAAATTAAATACTGACAGGATTTGGAACTTAAAATAAATGTAATGACCAATCTTAATCACAGAAGGCAAATAAAGAAGCTTACTTCACCTCTCAGTTAAGAAATGAAGGATTACACATAAGAAATACTGCACATTGTGTGGGATGGGTGCTAGACCCTCTTCATCAAATTAACTAACCAGGGACATGTTCAGGTACAAAGAGAAATAATTTATTTAGTCCCTACAGGGAGAGGCCCAGGCACACTTGGGAAACATCTCAGCTCCCAAATCTGATAAACCGAAAACAGAACACCCACTTAAATAGCAAAAGACCCAAGTCTTTTCATTGGATAGACTAAAAGGAAGTTACCATCATTGACCAAAGGTCATCAATATTCTCTGCTTCCTGTAGATCACATCACTTCTGAAATTTCCCGTCCCCTGACTTGAAGTCTGAACTTTAGAGAACTCTAGACCTTGAGATCCTGTGACTTCCTGCCACCTAGGCCTGGTCTTCCTGCTCTGGGAATAGGATAACAAAATCCCAAAGAGATACTAAAGAAGGGAAAGGGACCTGTATGTGCACGAATGTTTGTGGCAGCCCTTTTTGTAGTGGCTAGAAACTGGAAACTGAGTGGATGCCCATCAGCTGGAGAATGGCTGAATAAATTGTGGTATATGAATGTTATGGAATATTATTGTTCTGTAAGAAATGACCAACAGGATGATTTCAGAAAGGCCTGGAGAGACTTACACGAACTGATGCTGAGTGAAATGAGCAGGATCAGGAGATCATTATATACTTCAACAACAATACTATATGATGACCAGTTCTGATTTAGGCCTAGTCTCATAGGCTTCTTGAGAAAGCTTCAGTTGTCTATTTCACTCAATATGCTAATCAAATAATATTAGTTTCAATTGGTTTAATTTAATTTCTTTGGCTACAGGATCAGAAGTTGAGTGAAAAATTACAGAATTTCAACAAAGGACGCTTTATTTTGCACACAGTATTGTCTTCTTGATATGTGTAAGAGTCCATCCTAACTTTATTTGTAAACTTATTTTATATACTTTTATACCACAGTAGCGTGAAAATTTCTTGTCACAAAGGGGTTGTAAGTGGAAAAAGTTTAAGAAGTCCTGGTCTAAAGAATTTTCTAAGGTCCAAATCTTATTTCAAGCCAGTAAGTCTTTCAGTGTGCTTATAATTTTTGCTAACTGCTAGGATATAGGAAAGGGCAAAAAAGTTGAGTCCCTGATCTCAAGATATTATATTCTAATGATGAAAACCTACAATTAACTGGATATAAACAAGACATATCCAAAGTAGTTGTAAGATAATCTGATAGAGGAAGATATTAATGACTGCTAAGAAGGGAGAAAGTCCTTAATTAGGTGGGAGGGGAAGCCCATCTCCTTACTTCTAATCTTCACTTAGTCTTCAGCTAGGATAACAATTATCTTTTTTGTTCACTCAATTATTGTGTCATCTCCAGAACTCTCAGATCTTTCAGTATTATGTCATACATGGGTAACTCAGAGAATTCAGTCACCTCGGTCTTCTGTAGTGTAATGTTCTTTTATAAGTATAAACTCCTTTTCAGCCTAAACATTTTGCTCCTCATTTCTGTTTGTCTGAGGAAGATTGAAGACCAATATTTAACAAGTACAAAGAATATTAGAAAAAAAAATGTAAAGGAGAGGTAAGCAGAGAAAAAAAAAGAACAAAAGATAAAGTAATGAGTCTTCTTCTGGTAGGAAATCAATAATAATAAAGAAGATTGACTTTGTCCAGGATTGTGGTTTTTAGTTTTTTTTTTTTCTTGTTGTTTTTCAATTTCAAATAAATATATTTCCTTTGATTCTCATTTAAAAGGTGAAATGGGGGATGAAGTTGATGCATTTGGAAGTAATTCAGAAAATGACCAGAAACACACTCATGTGATAAATGTACTCTAAGTGGATCTATAATTCATCATTTTAAATGCCTTTACCATTTAAATATCCATCAGCTACTCAAACATACTCATTAGTTCCAATAAACTCTTTTTCTGGTCGATTCCGAAGATATATATTTGATCAGTTATGTAATTAAGTTGATCCTTTCATGCCAGCTTCCGAGAGAGCTACATTTCCATCCTTCCAAGTTCTTTGTAAAGGGAAAAATCTGCATAGGGGGAGCAAAGTAAATTTTTTTGTACCAAAAAGAAGGCTTCTTTAATGACCACATATCATCTTTCCTCACAACAGACATGAATTAATAGATTACAGATATCTCTAGACTCCTTGCAACCTCCCTCAGCATATAGAAATATTAAAGAAGAAAATTCAAATTTAGCATATTCTAATCAAGGTATTGTATTTAAGATATGACAGATCATAGTGATAGGATCGTATATGGAGTGCTGGATGGGATCACAGAGATCATCTAGTCTATCTTCATCATTTTACCATTATGAAAACAGGATGAGAAAAACTAATTGATTTGCTCAATGTCCCATCAATCAAGATTTGAATCCAGATCCTGCCAGAGTTATGATCAAATAGTATTTGGAATTTGATGGTAACTTCTAGGTTCTACAATTTAGGAATGACATTGACAAACTTAACTTCATTCAGAGAGCAGAAAGAACAATGATGACAGAATTGGAGAACAGGCCATTTGAATGTCAGCTGAAGGAAATGAAGATGTTTAGGCTTAAAAAGAGAAGACCAGAGAATGTATGACAAAAATCTTCAAATAATACAGAAGAGCGATTAGATTTATTCTATTTGGTCCCAAATGTTAGAAATAGGAGACATGGGTGGAAACATAATAGAAATTTTTAAAAAGGTTAATAAATAGCTAAATACCTAAAATAAAAATTCAAGATGCGCGAAATTCCCTGCTAAATAATGAATGGTTCTGAATTTAAATTTTTTGGAGTAGGCACTATCAGTTTCTTCTGGAAGAAAGTGGAAAAAGAATGCTGCTTTCATCTGCTCACTGAGTTTCTATTACTTTTAATATACAGAATAATCTATTGCTGAGCACTCATTGATTTTCATGGGTCCTCTGAAATATGGTGGGTTATATGTACTGCTTAAAGGCACTGATCTTGTTTACTAACTTTATTTTCTTTGCTAAGATATTAGGAGAGCATGAAGCAGAGAAAAAGAGATGTTTGTTTGAGTGAAGCCCATGAATCTGAAGATGTTCAATGGCAAATATCAGTTTGCTAAGCACCCATTAAAATGTGTCCAAAGATGTTTAATTTAAAATGTTAGTTTGCTGAGATTTTATAAAAATGTGGGCCCTATAATATTTCAAATGGGAATGGGTATTGACGGTGTAAAAATAGGAACCCTACGTGATTAGGAGTTAAAATGGACTGAAGTCACATTTATATTTTAGAGTCAATGTCAAAGATTCCAGGGGGAAAATGTTATCATTACTAAGACCTCAGTATTCCTAACAATGTATAACTTTTTAGAAACAATCCTAAACAGATGAAGATAATGGGAGTTCAGAACTATGTTCAAAGACAAAAGAACTAGTATGAATTTGCTTTATTGGAGCAATTTGGAAATTTCTGTGAGTGATTTAACTAGGACTTCAAGGATCTAATTAACTGGCTCTCACATGCAGCAATGTTCGCTTTGGCTGATCCAAGCAACCCCTCTCTATTAGACACAGATGCCATCCTGGATGGCCTGGGAACAGTTTTGAGTGAGGAAAGTGATGGCTGTCATAAATCCATTGCTTTTGCCAGCTGGGACTCACTGTCAGTGAGAACTATAATCCTTTTACAACTTGAAGTTTGGGACCAGAAAAATGCTGTCACTGAAAAGTTCCAAGATAATGCTTATAGAACATAGTTTCAGATCAGTATAGACAACAATATTTCAACAATATGTTAAGAAAGGCTAAATTGGATACTACCAATAAGAATAAAAGGTAAACTGATCCAATGATAATTTAATTTTTAGTACATAAACCAGAAAAAACAAAGCAATATGGATACAAATGCCTTTGTTCCTTAGAACTCAGGTTTCTGGGACTCTTCTCAATAGAAGAGTAAGATATCCATAAAGAAAAATGTAGGGGGCGGAGCCAAGATGGCGGAGAAGACACACGCGTCTTTCTAAGCTCTTCTCCCCTCCTTTATCAAATATATCGAGCCCTAAAAATGGTCTCTTGACTGCCAAATGCAAGATAAGAAGTGAGAACAACCTCAACTCGGGCCGAAGAAATTGCAGTCTCACCAAAAAGTATGGTTAAATAGGGAGATCGACAGACGGGAGAAATTAGTTCGAGGAGGTCTCAAACCCAGGTGAAGGCCAGATCTCAGCAAAGAGCGCAGCCCAACCCGCAGTAATGGGCTTTTCCTTGGGAGTCTGTGATCCTGCACGGCAGAAGGATATGCCTTAGCCTCCAATCTGCGCAGTGGGAGCTCGGCTGGAGTAGCCATAGAGCTTTCCAGGGCCGATTTGATCAGGCAGGACACTGGCAGAGTTTGTGGGTCTGCATTCCGCAGTCTGCGCTCAGCTGCAATCACAGTCCCACAAGTAGGTCTGCACCAGGTGACACTTCACCACTTCTTAGCCGAGGGCAATCGATAATCCACTCAGCCTACTAAGCTGTTTGATAGCTGGCCAGTGCTGAATCCACTTCCTGTTGGGGAAGGAAAACTCTCACCAGAGCACCCAACCGAGTCGGAAATCTTTACATCTCCTTGCTCGCAGAGAAGCTGGCAACCCCTGCTTAGAGACATACCCTAAAGGCTTTTAAACATGAATCAAAAGAGAAAGAACAATGACAGCTTCTATGCAGAAAGAGCAGGTCTCAAACCTGAAGAGACTCAACAGCAAAAATGATCAGACTGTCCTCCTTTCATAATGCTCCTCACTAGAATGATAATAAAAGTCCTCAAAAGAGAGTCTAGAAGATAAATGGGGAAAGGAAAGAGAAGCCTACAGAGAGCAACAACTCCTGAAATACGAATTGAAAGTTAAAATTCCCAGGAAGTCGCAGGGAAACAAATTGGTGAATTGAAAATAAAAAACTCAGGAAGTAAGAAGGAATTGAAAAAAAAGAATCTACTAGAAAGTAGGATTTAGAATCTGAAAAGACAAAGACACGAAGAAAGTAGGATCTCTGAATTGAAAAGACAAAGAACACGCTAAGAAAGTAGGATCTGTGAATTGAAAGAAAAAATTCACTAAAAAAAAATTATGAAATGGAAAAAATCTACAGCCAAAACAATACATTCAAAACTAATTGACATATACAGAAAGTAAAAAGCTAATGAAGAAATAATTTTAAAAATTAGAACTGAAAAATTGAAACTAATGATGCATTGAGACAAAGAATCAGTCACAAACCAAAAAATGACAAACTGAAAAACATAATTATCTATTAAGAAAATGACAGACTTGGAAAATAGATCTAGAGAGATAACTGAGGATTATTGGACTCTTGAAACTATGATGAAAAAAAAAGAGCCTAGATACTATTTTACAAGAAATCATCAAATCGAGAACTCAGATGTAATAGAATCAGAAGGTAAAATAGGCATTGAAAAGAATCATCGAACATCTTCTGAAAGAAACCCTAAATAAAACCCAGGAATATTGTGGCAAAATTTCAGAAATCAGATGAAGGAAAAAATTTTTACAAGCAGCCAAAAACCATTTAAATACTGAGGTGCCACAATAAGGATCACCCAAGATCTGAATGCCTCTAATTAAAGGAAAGAAGGCCTGGAATATGAATCCAAAGGCACAAGAACTTGGATGCAGCAAGAAAAACACCAGCTAATTGAGCATTTTTTCCAGGGAAGAAGATGGACGTTTAATGAAACAAATGAATTCCATTTGTTTCTGAAGAAAACCAGAACTAAAAAAATTTGATCTCCAAGAATAGAACCAAGAGATGCAGAAAGGTAAAATAACTCTGAGAATTGTATTTGTTGTGGATATACAAAAAAAATACATGAAAATTTGATAGTACTGATATAACATAAAAAAGGGAAGTAGATATGGAAAAGGGATGATGGCAGAATAAGGTGGAAAGAGGGATAAAAAGAGGGAAACCACATCCCACAAAGAGGTAAGGAAACTTATCATATCTGAGGGAATTTAGAGAGGGGAGGAACATTGTGTGAATCTTACTCTCATCAGAGTTGGCTCAAAGGAAAAATAATTGACATTTGTTTTAGAGAAAATTCTCTCGCCTCATTAAAAACGGGGGAGAGGAAAAGGAAAAGAAAAAGAGTAATAAGGGAAGGAAGGGGAAAGACTCAAAGGGGGGAGGGAGGGATTATAAAGAGGATAAGTATCGTGATACAAGAGGGATACATGTTTAAAGGGGAAAGAGGGTTGGGGAGGCAAGAATAAGTAAAGCACAATCTGGGGTTATTAGGATGGCAGGAAATACAGATTTAGTAATTTAACCTGTAAATGTGAATGGGATGAACTCCATAAAGAGGAGGCAGATAGCAGACTGGATCAAAGTCAGAACCCTACAATATGTTGTTTACAAGAAACACATTTAAAGCAGGGGATACATATAGAGTAAAGGTAAAAGGCTGGAGCAAAATCTATTATGCTTCAGGTGAAGTCAAAAGAGGGGTAGCCATCCTTATCTCAGATCAAGCAAAAGTAAAATTGATCTAATTAAAAGAGATAAGGAAGGAAACTACATCCTGCTAAAGGTAGCATAAACAACGAAGCATCAATATTAAATATATATGCACCAAGTGGTATGGCACTCAGCTTCCTAAGGAGAAGTTAAGAGAGTTGCAAAGAAATAGACAACAAAACTGTAATAGTAGAGGAGATCTCAACCTTGCACCTCAGAATTAGACAAATCAAACCACAAAACAAATAAGAAAGAAATTAAAGAAGTAAATATAATATTAGAAAAATTAGGTATGTTGGATCTTTGAGAAAACTGAATGGAGATAGAAGAGAATATACTTTCTTCTCAGCAGTTCATGGAACCTATTCAAAATTGACCAATATTAGGACATAAAGACCTCAAATTAAATGCAAGAAAGCAGAAATAGTAAATGCTTCTTTCAGATCATGATGCAATAAAACTACATTCAACAAAAAGTTAGGGGAAATAGACCAAAAGTAATTGGAAACTAAACAATCTCATCTTAAAAATGATTGGGTGAAGCAGCAAATTATAGATACAATTAATAATTTCACTAAGATAATGACAATGATGAGACATCATACCAAAATTTGTGGGATGCAGCCAAAGGGTAATAAGAGGGAATTTATATCCTTAGAGGCTTACTTGAATAAAAACAGAGAAAGAAAAGATTAATGAATTGGGCTTAAACTAAAAAACTAAAAAGACCAAATTAAAACCCCAATCAAATACTAAATTGGAAATTTAAATTAAAAGGAGAAATTAAAATATTGAAAGTAAAAAACTATTGAAATAATTAATAAAACTAAGAGTTGGTTCTATGAAAAGCCAATAAAATAGATAAGCCTTTAGTAAATCTGATTAGAAAAGGAGGGAGGAAATGAAATTAGTAGTCTTAAAATGAAAAGGAGAACTTTCCACCAATGAAGAGGAAATTAGAGAAATAATAAGGAGTTATTTTGCTCAACTTATGCCAATAAATTTGATAACCTATGAAATGGATGACTACCTCCAAAAATACAGACTTCCAGACTAACAGAGGAAGAAGTAATTGTTTGAATAGTCCCATTTCAGAAAAGAAATAGAACAGGCAATTAAACAACTCCCTAAGAAAAACCCAGGACCAGATGGATTTACATGTGAATTTTACCAAACATTTAAAGAACAATTGGCCCCAATGCTAATAAATTATTTGATAAATAGGAATGAAGGAGTCCTACCAAATTCTTCTATGACACAGACATGGTACTGATACCTAAACCAGGTAGGCTGAAAACAGAGAAAGAAAATTATAGACCAATCTCCTATCGAATATTGATGCTAAAATCTAAATAAGATATTAGCAAAAGACTACAGAAAATCATCTCCAAGATAATACACTATGATCAAGTAGGATTTATACCAGGAATGCAGGGCTGGTTAATATTAGGAAAACTATCAATATAATTGGCCATGTCAATAACCAAATTAACAAAACTATATGATCATCTCAATAGATGCAGAAAAGGCATTTGATAAAATCCAACATCCATTCCTATTAAAACACTTGAGAGTATAGGAATAAATGGACTTTTCCTTAAAATAATCAGCAGCATCTATTTAAAACCATCAGTAAGCATCATATGTAATGGAGACAAACTGCAACCATTCCCAATAAGATCTGAGGAAACAAGGTTGCCCACTATCACCGTTACTATTTAATATTGTATTAGAAACGCTAGCTATAGCAATAAGAGCTGAGAAAGAGATTAAAGGAACAAGAATAGGCAAATGAGGAAGCCAATTATCACCTCTTTGCCGATGACATGATGGTATACTTAGAGAACCCCAGAGATTCTGCTAAAAGTTATTAGAAATAATCCACAACTTTAGCAAAGTTGCTGGTTATAAAATAAACCCACATAAGTCATCAGCATTCTATATATCACTAACAAAATCCAACAGTCAGAGTTACAAAGAGAAATTCCATTTAAAGTAACTACTGATAATATAAAATATTTAGGAATCTATCTGCCAAGGGAAAATCAGAAACTTTATGAGCAAAATTACAGACCACTTTTCACACAAATTAAGTCTGATCTAACCAATTGAAAATATTAAATGCTCTTGGATAGGGCGAGCAAATATAATAAAGATGACAATATTACCTAAACTAATCATTTATTTAGCGCTATACCAATCAGACTCCAAAAACTATTTTAACGACCTAGAAAAATAACAACAAAGTTCATATGGAAAACAAAAGGTCAAGAATTTCAAGGAATTAATAAAAAAATCAAATGATGGTGGCTTAGCTGTACCAGATCTAAAACTATACTATAGAGCAGCAGTTACCAAAACTATTTGGTATTGGCTATGGAATAGATTAGTTGATCAGTGGAATAGATTAGGTTCATGGATAAAACAGTCAACAAATATAGCAACCTAGTCTTTGATAAACCCAAAGATCCCAGCTTTTGGGATAAGAACTTACTGTTTGATAAAATTGCTGGGAAAATTGGAAACTAATATGGCAGAAACTAGGCATTGATCCATACTTAACGCCGTACACCAAGATAAGGTCAAAATGGGTTCATGACCTAGGCATAAAGAATGAAATTATTAATAAATTAGAGGAACATAGGATAGTTTACCTCCTCAGACCTGTGGAAGGGGAAGGTTTTATGACCAAAGCAGAACTAGAGATCGTTACTGATCACAAAATAGAAAATTCTGATTATACCAAACTGAAAAGTTTTTGTACAAACAAACTAATGCAGACAAGATTAGAAGGGAAGCAATAACTGGGAAAATATTTTACAGTCAAAGGTTCTGATAAAGGCCTCATTTCCAAAATATATAGAGAATTAACTCTAATTTATAAAAATCAAGCTTTACTCCAATTGAAAATGGTCAAAGGATATGAATCAGACAATTCTCAGATGAAGAAATTGAAACTATTTCTAGTCATATGAAAAGATGCTCCAAGTCATTATTAATCAGAGAAATGCAAATTAAGACAACTCTAAGATACTACACACACCTGTCAGATTGGCTAAGATGACAGGAAAAATAATGATGATTGTTGAGGGGATGGGAAAACTGGGACACTGATTCATTGTTGGTGGAGTTGTGAACGAATCCAACCATTTTGAGAGTAGTTTGAACTATGCTCAAAAAAGTTATCAAACTGTGCATACCCTTTGATCCAGTAGTGTTACTACTGGGATTATATCCCAAAGAGATTATAAAGAAGGGAAAGGACCTGTATGTGCACGAATGTTTGTGGCAGCCCTTTGTAGTGGCTAGAAACTGAAACTGAATGGATGTCCACAGTTGAGAATGGCTGAATAAATTGTGGTATATGAAAATTATGGAATATTACTGTTCTGTAAGAAATGACCAACAGGATGATTTCAGAAAGGCCTGAGAGACTTACACGAACTGATGCTATGAAATGAGCAGGACCAGGAGATCATTATATACTTCAACAACAATACTAGATGATGACCAGTCCTGATGGATCAGGCCATCCTCAGCAACGAGATCAACCAAATCATTTCTAATGGAGCAGTAATGAACTGAACTAGCTATACCCAGAAAAAGAACTCTGGGAGATGACTAAAACCATTACATTGAATTCCAGTCCCTATATTTATGCACACCTGCATCTTTGATTTCCTTCACAAGCTAATTGTACAATAATTCAGAGTCTGATTCTTTTGTACAGCAAAATAATGTTTTGTCATGTATACTTATTGTGTATCTAAGTTATATTTTAATATATTTAACATCTACTGGTCATCCTGCATTTAGGAGGTGGGGGGTAAGAGGTGAAAATTGGAATAAGAGGTTTGCAATTGTTAATGCTGTAAAGTTACCATGTATATATCCTGTAAATTAAAGGCTATTAAATAAAAAAAAAAAAAAAAAAAAAAAAAAAGAAAAATGTAGCAAAAATTAAGGGACATAGTATGATTGATAGGGGAAAAAAAGACTTGGAGGGTCTGAATTCAAATCCTATTTCTGAAACTACTTGGGGACCTTATAAATTATTTAATCTCTCTGGGCCTGTTTTCTCATCTGTAAAATGGAAGACTTGGACAATATGGACTCTACAATATTATACTATATATATATATATATATATATATATATATATATATATATATATATATATTATACAATACTATATGGACTATACAATATACGGTTCTATTATTATATGATGACATGACAAATCTTTGATGTCTAATAATAATAAATGGTATCAGTGGAAGTAAGCTACATATATTTCTGAGCTGGTATTCTATTTGGATTGAATGGAGATGACTGGCAGAAGATTCTTTTATAGTGTTATGACCTATGATTTTTACTGTCTACCAAATGGGGGAAAAAGGGAAACAAAAAAATGAAACCAGCAGCTTGTCTAAAAAATTAAAATTGAAGATTTTAATGGACTGCAATTTCCATGTCAGGGAACAGTGAGAAATGGTAGCCAAAAACAAATGCAATTTGTTTTACTATATTAATAAAATCTTTGCTTCTATTAATAAGGAAGTGATATACTGTATTCTGCTTTTGTCAGAGAATATATGTAGTTTTATCTTTATCATTGATTACTAGGGATATTGATTAAAGAAGAGTCCAAAAGAAGGCAATCAAAACAGTGAGATCCTAGTGTTCATAACTTATGCAGATTACTGAAAGAAACTGAAGTTCATTTTGTATAGGAAAAGAACAAACAACATAACTTCACAATTAATAAGATATATATTTGCAAGTATTTGTGGGACTCTCATGTAGAAAAAAGATTTGACTTATTCTGTTAGGCTTTGAAGACAGAACCAAGAGCATAGACTTAAAGTTGTCATTCAAATAGAGGCACAATGGAAACTAAAACCTTCTTAATAATTAGACTAATCCAAAAGCAGAGGGGACTGCCTTGGGAGATAATGTGTTCCTCTCACTAAAAGCTCCTAAGTCAGTTTTGAATGACTGCTTATTAAGTGTTTAAAATTATAATGTTTGCAAAATGAGGCAGTCTCCAATGCAAGGATCCAATATGGTTGTTCATAATGAATTTGAGTTTTATCTAAGTGATGTTGCTTCTTTTGATAGTTTTTGCTTTTGTCTAGTTTTCCATTGTAAAATTAAAGGTAATAGGAGTATACTTTTGTAATATAATTTTGAATTATTTTCCATAATCATACTATAACAACCTCTGAATGGACCAAATGTACCAGTTGCAACAATGTGTTCAAAGTCCATATTAAAAAAAAAAAAGGATATTGCTAAACAACTTCGCCAATTCCATTAATGGTTTTTAATTTCAATAAAAATAACTTGTAAATCATATTCATAGACATATATATTTATATTTCTTCCATTTAATAAATTTTATTTATTTATTTTTTATATCAAATAAGGGGTGGCTAGGTGGTGTCTTATGTTGCTCCTGAAGTTGAGAAAACAGCTTCCTGAATCTAAATCTGGCTTTAGACATTTATCTAGCTCTATAATCTTGGCTGAGGAAGTTGCTTGATCCTGTTTGACAGGGTTCCAGATCTTTGGAGAAGGGAGGAATGTATGACCAAACAGGAAATAGAGAAAATTATGAGATGTAGGATGGATAATTTTGATTGTCTTAAATTAAAAAGGTTTTTTTTTTCCAGAAATAAAGCTAATAATGTCAAGATTACAAGAGAAACAGAAAGCTGGAATATTTTTTTTAACAGTCAGTTTTTGATAAAGGCTTCATTGTTCAACTACATAGAGAACTGAGTAAAATTTATAAGGATACAAGCCATTACTCAACTGATAAATAGTCAAGAACAATTTTCAGAAGAAGAGAACACATCTGTCTCTAGTCTTATGAAAAAATGCTCTAGAGTTTGATTAGAGAAATGTAAATTAAAAAACTCATACCTATCAGATTGTCTAAGATGATAAGAAAAAATAATGATACATGTTGGAGGGAAGAACTGGGAAACTAAGGTATTATTGGTGAATTTGTGAAATGATCCAACTATTCTGTAGAACAATTTGGAACTATGCAAAAAAGGTTGTGGTATCTGCTTGTAATGGAATACTATTTTTCTATAAGAAATGATGAGCAAAATTTCAGAAAAGCTTAGAAAGACTTTTATGAATTGATGCTGGATGAAGTGAGCAGAACTGGAAGAACATTATACACAGTGATAACAAGATTGTGTGATCAATTATGATAGACTTAGCTCTTTTCAGCAATATACTAATCCAAGACAATTCCAACAGACTTGGTTGGGAAGGAAAATGCCGTCTTCATCCAGAGAGAGAGAACTATGAAGACTAAATGTGTATTAAAACATATTATTTTTCTTTCTCATAGTTTTCCCCATTTATTCTGATTTTTCTTTTACAACATGACTAATATGGGAATATTTTTTAAATGATTTTATATGTATAACCTCTATCAGATTACTTGCTGTCTTGGGAGGGGGGTGGTAAGGTAGAGAAAAGGGGCAAAAATCTGGAACTCAAAATCTTAAAAGAAATGAACATTGAAAACTATGTTTACATGTAATTAGAAAAGTACTATTTGTAATGTTCTGGCTAGCTTTCTGGAGGTCTTCCATACGGGCCTTAGTTTCAGCAAGATTGACACCACAAGAATGGACAAGAATAGAGTCCAAAGTTTTTATTGTCTCTTACACAGTCCGCATCTGTCATGGTCTGACCAAGTCTTTTCCAGCAGTCTGCTAGTCTGCCAGTCTCCTCCATAGTGCAGGAGGTAAGACAGCCACCATGAGGCTGGTCAAAGATAGAATGTCTCTCTTCCAGTCCTTCTTAGCCCTTATATACCTTATTGTAATTACATCATTACAGCATACTGAATATGTGTGAACTAGAGAACCATTACATCACCATATTAAGTACTAAGTATATATGTGAAGTAGAGAACCATTATCTCATTAATTCCACTGAGTTAACACCTTGTTTCAAGTATCCTTCTTTCAAGTATACTTCTCCAAAGTTCTGGCTCTCTACAATTATTGGTTGAAAAAAATGATCTGGAGAAGGAAATGCAAACCATTCTAGTAACTCTGCCAAGAAAACCCCAGATGGTATTATGAAGAACAGAACATGACTGAAAACAACTGAACATCATAATAAGCTTTCTATTATAATCACATTTAATTCAGTACTTTTGATTTAAAAAAAGGGCAATTTTGAACAAAACCAAATAGGTAAAGTAAATTTGTCAGACAGTGTTCAACAATATTTAATACTTGTAGTCCTACAAACCATATTTGAAAATAAATTTATAGCAATTTAGAACAACTTCTATGAAGGGGTAATATAGAAGTGACTGTCTCTTGAAGATTTTGTCAATGGAGAATAAGCAATTTCAAATTCTACTGTGCTAAATAGGTTTCAAATATGGACAAGGAACAGAATGAATTTGCTTTTTGAGGCTCAGTTGAACATCCTGTGCTCAGTTCTAATACTCAGTATGATGAATGCTGAATAACAAGGCAAAAAATGAAATTGGTTGTTTTAATGGATAAGACAAATCTCATTTTTGATATGTATAGCATCTCTGAATGAACTGTGTATACAGTACACTTGTTAAAGCAAAGTTCAAAATAAGTAACACCTAGAAAATTTGTTTTTTTTTAAAGCTCTTGACTGAAAACAATTCAATACTCATCTATTTAAAGAAGCTTGTAACTGATCTTAAAAAATAAGTAATGAGCAGAAATCACCTTTTAGCCAATTGTTCTAATTTACACAGAAATTTTAAAAATTAAATAAATTGTTAGAGATGCAAAACTTAAAACCTACTTTCATTATCCAACTCTAAACTTGCTTGCCAATCATATAGAGATGGTAGCCAAATGTGAATGCTTTGGAATATAATCTCAGTTGTAAATTATTATGGTGAGTGATGGATGATTCTATGCAAAAGAATATACAACTCTGTGAGATTCCAGATCCATGGTAATTTTTGAATGAGAACAAACAGAAAACTCAAATGCATATAATTTGAATTATGCAAGAGAAAACAAACAAAACCCCCCAACAACAATGAAAATAGCAAATAACAACAAAAAAGGCTTCTTAGATTAATTTTTTTTCAGTTGTCTTTTGCTGAATACAAATGAAGTTTTAGTTATAATGAGAAAATAAATATGCTTTTTAATGCCATATAGAAAATATTTTCCATGACAGAAGAGTTATTGAAGCTTAAATTTCACACAGGTATTCCTACTATGTTGGATTTTTTTTTTTGGGGGGGGGAAGGGGACATTTGGTTGAGTGGCTTGCTCAAGGTCATACACCTAGTAAGTGTTTAGTATCTGAGCCCAGATTCCAGTTCAGATCCTCTTGACTCCAGGACCTAAAATTTATCCACTGTACTATCTCCCATTGCTCCCATTTTTTGATATTCCTAATTGCTACTGAAAATAATAAAATCTGAAAACAATTGAAGATTATTTCTAGAGTAAAAAGACCTTGGTTTAAATCCCTCCTCTGATATTATCTCTATGACTTGAGTATGTCACTTAATATTTCTTGCCCTCAGTTTCCCCATTTGAATGAATTATCCTCAAGTCCTTGACACATAGTAGGTGCTAATAAATATTAATTAATGGAAAACATATTTTTCTACTTCAGAGCAGACGTATCAAAATCATAATAACACAATTAAATAGCTACTGAGTTATGCTAGATTTCTTAAGCAAGATTATAAGATCATATATTTAAAACTGGAATGGAACTTGGAGGTTGTTGAGTTCAATCCCCTCATTCTATAGTTGAGGAAACTGAGGCATGGAGAGATTAAAATGCCTGCCTAAACCATATAATTATTGAGGGTCTAAGGCAGGATTTGAACTTTTGTTCTCTCTGTTTTCCTTAAGATTGTAAGGTTTTTGAAGGCAGGGATTGTCTTTTGCCTCATTTTGTATTCCCAGCCCTTAGCAAAGGGCTTGTTAAATAGTGGGCATTTAATAAAAAAAAATGCTGGCATTATTAATATAATGATTATTACCCAGAAGTTTATGTCTTTTAAATCTTTTTTAACCATCACAATAGTTAGGAAATATAATATAACGGGGAAGAAAATTTGATCTCTGAGAAATGAACTCAATCATAGAAATTGAGATAAAAACTTAGCTTTGCCACTTGTTACCTGCACGATGTTGGACAAATAGTTTGATTGGCCTTGATTGAAGTTTCTTCTGTTCCAAACTTATAATCTATGAACTTTATCATTTTTCTTTCAGTTTTCTTCTTGGGCCATAGTCTGAGATGAGAAGGAAGATTATCTGATGTCAGGGAGCTAGGGAGATTAGAAATTAGTGAAATTGGTTTGAAGATGTAGCTTCCCCAAAGATTTGTGGTAGAAGAAAACAGCTCTATTTTACACTCTGTTATAAATACCCTTGGGATGTGGTTCATTTCTCTTTGTAGGGTAAGTTTTTATCCCTACTGCAAAGAAGCTGTTCGTTGGAAAAGATCATCGGTCTTTCCCAGAGGACTGAAAATGAGATGCGAGTTTTGTTTCAGGGTATGAAAATTAAAGGAGGTTAATGGGGAGAGGGAACTTGGGGCTTGTGCTCTTTTCTGAAATGGCTCCCATTTATTGATCTTCCTGCTTCCTATGAAATATGAAAACAATTGGAAGATTATTTCTAGAGTAAAAGGACCTTGGTTTAAATCCCTCCTCTGATATTAGCTGTATAACCTAAGTATGTCACTTAATATTTCTATTCCTCAATTTCCTCATTTGAATGCATTATCCCCAAATCCTTAGCATATAGTAGGTACTAATAAATCTTTATTGATTAATGAAGAAGATCTTTTTTCTATTTCAGAGCAGGTATATTAATGTCATGATAACACAATTAAATGGCTACTGAGTTGGCATTCTGTGATATAAAGAAGCAGTCTCTATTCTGTGGTTCTTCTTTCTGTTGACTTTAAAATATAAAGATGACACTCTGATCTCCACTGGGGTGAAGCCTTTTTTTCCCCACTTGGCTCACTTCCATAAGCACATGGCTTATATCCAGGGTGAGTCCCCCTCTCCTCCTATTTGTGTCATTTTTCCTTGTGAACAGGTAACATGTTAAAAAGCAGCTGGTGTCTTTCTTCTCTCTCTTTGGCATCATAGCAGCACCATCATGAGAGAGACAGACACACAAACACGTACATACACAAAGGCACAGACACACACAGAGAGACAGAGAGACAGCGACAGAGACACACACAGTGATAGAAAACGAGATTTTCCACTTGGTGCTGATTGGTCCATGAAAATCAAATATAAAATATCTTCCTAGTGGCCCTACTGCAAATATCCCAATATTGCATATTAAATTGTCAATTGCTTATAATAATTGTTTGTGATAAAAATTGTTCGATACACACACAGACATACACATCAATCCATTAATTAATTTTTTGCTTGATATTCTTTTTGTTGTGTGGGATTATAACCGTGTCTTTTATATCCATTTCATAGTTGTGCTATGGCACCTTTTTTACTTTCCTGCTCCTTTGCTGAAGAAAACTCCTTAGAGGAAATGATGATAATAATAACTAGCATTTAGGTAACTTTAAGATTTGTGAAGTACTGGACAAATTTTGTCTCATCCTATCTCTACAATAACCCTAGAAACTGGGTGCTATAATTGTCTCTGTTTTATAGATGAAGGAACCAAGACCAACAAATGTTAATTGACTTGCCCAATGTCATACCGCTAGTAAGTACTTAAGACTGGATTTAAATTCAGGTTTTCATGACTCCTGGTCTGGTTTTCTATTTAATGTATTAGCAAGGTTCCTTAGATGAAAAAGAAAGGAAAGGGAAGGGAAGGGAAGGGAAGGAAAGGAAAGGAAAGGAAGAGAAGAGAAGGGAAGGTAAAGAAAAGAAAGGAAAAGTAAGGTAAGGTAAGGAAAGGAGAGGAAAGGTAAGGAAGGAAAGGAAAGGGAAGGGAAGGGAAGGAGAAAGGAAAGGGAAGGAAAGTATTTATTGACTATTAAAGAACATCTTTCTTCTATTTCAGAGCAGGTGTATTAATGCCATGAAAACACAATTAAATGCTACTGAGTTGGCATTTCATGATATAAAGAAGCAATCTCTGCTCCATGATTCTCCTTTCTGTAGGCTTTAAGATATAAAGATGACTCTCCGAGCTCCACTGGGGTGAAGCCTCTTTTCCCCACTTGGCTCACTTCCATAAGCATATGGCTTGGAAAGGAAAGGAAAGGAAAGAAAAAGAAAAGAAAAGAAAGGAAAGGAAAGGAAAGGAAAGGAAAGGAAAGGAAAGGAAAGGAAAGGAAAGGAAAGGAAAGGAAAGGAAAGGAAAGGAAAGGAAAGGAAAGGAAAGGAAAGGAAAGGAAAAAAAGAAGAAAAGAGAAGGTAAAGGGAAGGAAAGGAAAGGAAGAAGCAAAAGAAAGGAGGAAGAAAAGGAAAAAGGAAAGAAAGAAGGAAAATCCTTCTGAGAAAGTCTTTAGCTGACTACTTTCCTCTCATGGTTCTAGGCACAAATCTCTGGGGTAGATTTTTTTTAATGCAATTGCTTCAAGCCCCCATTCTAGTGAATTCTCCCTCCTTTTAATTCCTAGTGACTAATAACTTAATTCCAGTTTACCAAATATCCTTGATTAGTTTTTACAAAAGGGTATTTACTTTGAAGATGTAGCAAGAATAGAAGTATAAACAGGATCCCCCATACCTGGGGGCCACACTCTTCTCTATACCAACTAGTGCTTCTGGTAAGGAATGACAGAGGAACATAGCCTGTGTATTCATTCATGAGCTACTACAGTCAGTTTCAGGTGTGGAGGGGCTGAATTCTCTTACCTTACAGCATTATCTCTCTTCTTTCATTGCAATGTAGTCAGGCAGGAAGGAGAAAGATCAAAGAGAGGCTCTTTTTTATTTTATTTATTTATTTTTTTACTATATCCGCTCCTAGATAGTCAATCCAAAGGCTTCTCTTCATCATGAGGTCAGCAGAACAGAATTAGTCACAGAATATCTGTGTCTATTCCTGATCCGCAGAGGGATTATGTGAGCCAAGCACTCTCTACATGCTCATAAGGAATGGACTCCTAGGATAATCCTGGCTATGTACAGATAAGGAAACGAAAGTTTATTAAGGTTAAGTTACTTACGCAATAGCATACAGGCAATAATAAACTCTGGTGTTCATATCATCCTTTTAAAATTTTAAAACTTTCCTAGAAAAGATCTCGTTTGATCCTTATCATAACCCCTTGAGGGTAATGTTCCAAGTTATAGTTTACAGTTGAGGTAGCAACTAATAGTTGCTTTAGTATCTTTTCTTGGCTCACACAACTAATGTGTCTGAGTTGAGTTAAATTCATGGGAATCTCAGGTGCCCTTCGACTTTTTATTCATTGTCCCACACTGCCTTTCTGTAGTAGTACAGAAAGTGCCAAAATCCAGATGCTAGCTCCCCATCCAATTCTCCTTCTAAAACACTCCAGAGGCACCTCCCTGGCCAGAATTTTATAATTGCGTAACCATTACTATGCTTTAGGGTAGCTAGGTGGCTCAAAGGATAGGGCTGAGCCAGGAACCAAGAAGACTACAGTTTATTTTATTTATTTATTTATTTTTTATTTAATAGCCTTTTATTTACAGGTTATATGTATGGATAACTTTACAACATTGGCAATTGCCAAACCTCTTGTTCCAATTTTTCCCCTCTTTCCTCCCATCCCCTCCCCCAGATGGCAGGATGACCAGTAGATGTTAAATATATTAAAATATAAATTAGATACACACTAACTATACATGACCAAACCGTTATTTTGCTGAACAAAAAGAATCAGACTCTGAAATATTGTACAATTAGCTTGTGAAGGAAATCAAAAATGCAGGTGGGCAAAAATATAGGGATTGGGAATTCAATGTAATGGTTCTTAGTCATCTCCCAGTTCTTTTTCTGGGCATAGCTAGTTCAGTTCATTACTGCTCCATTAGAAATGATTTGGTTGATCTCGTTGCTGAGGATGGCCTGGTCCATCAGAACTGGTCATCATATAGTATTGTTGTTGAAGTATATAATGATCTCCTGGTCCTGCTCATTTCACTCAGCATCAGTTCGTGTAAGTCTCTCCAGGCCTTTCTGAAATCATCCTGTTGGTCATTTCTTACAGAACAGTAATATTCCATAATATTCATATACCACAATTTATTCAGCCATTCTCCAACTGATGGACATCCATTCAGTTTCCAGTTTTTAGCCACTACAAAAAGGGCTGCCACAAACATTCGTGCCCATACACGTCCCTTTCCCTTCTTTATGATCTCTTTGGGATATAATCCCAGTAGTAACACTGCTGGATCAAAGGGTAGGCACAGTTTGATAACTTTTTGAGCATAGTTCCAAATTGCTCTCCAGAATGGTTGGATGTATTCACAGTTCCACCAACAATGTATTAGTGTCCCTGTTTTTCCACATCCCCTCCAACATTCCGCATTATCTTTCCCTGTCATTCTAGCCAGTCTGACAGGTGTGTAGTAGTATCTCAGAGTTGTCTTTATTTACATTTCTCTAATTAATAATGACTTGGAGCATCTTTTTATATGGCTAGAAATAGTTTCAATTTCTTCATCTAAGAATTGTCTGCTCATATCCTTTGACCATTTATCAATTGGAGAATGGCTTGATTTTTTATAAATTAGAGTCAATTCTCTTTATATTGTGGAACTGAGGCCTTTATCAGAACCTTTGAATGTAAAAATATTTTCCCAGTTTATTGCTTCCCTTCTAATCTTGTCTGCATTAGTTTTGTTTGTACAAAAACTTTTTAGTTTGGTATAGTCGAAATTTTCTATTTTGGTATCAGTAATGATCTCTAGTTCTTCTTTGGTCATAAATTCCTTCCCCTTCCACAGGTCTGAGAGGTAAACTATCCTGTGTTCCTCTAATTTATTAATAATTACCATTCTTTATGCCTAGGTCATGGACCCATTTTGACCTTATCTTGGTGTACAGTGTTAAGTGTGAATCAATGCCTAGTTTCTGCCATATTAGTTTCCAATTTTCCCAGCAATTTTTGGAAGACCACAGTTTAAATGAAGCCTCAGACCCTTATTAACTGTGTGATCTTGGACATATTACTTAACTGTTTTTTTTTCAGTTCATCTGTAAAATGAACCAGAAAAGGAAGTGGCAAACCCCTCCGGTGTCTTTACCAAGACAGCCCCAAATGGGGTCTTGAAGAATGGAATATAACTGAGGACATAACTGAAATGACTGAAAAAAGAAGCACTGACAGAGCCCTCTTCCAAGAGTGTTTCAGTCCAAATGTGGGAAAATCATATTCACTTAATAGACAAATCTTTATGAAGCAATCAGTCAAGAAAGCCCTTATTTATTACACACTATGTCATGTAATAAGTTGACTGGTGAGTACAAAAAAAGAGGCAAACATAGCTCCTGTCTTCAAGTTTATATTCTTCTCTTCCTTCTCCTCTCCTTCCTCCCCCTCCTCCTCTCCCTTCTCTTCCTCTTCTAGCTCCTCCTCCTCCTCCTTCCTATTCCTCTTCTTCTTCCTCCTCCTCTTTCTTATTCCTCTCCGCTTCTTCCTCCTCCTCCCCTTCCTTCCCCCCCTCCTCTTCTTCCTCTTCTAGCTCCTCCTCCTCCCCCTTCCTATTCCTCTTCTTCTTCCTCCTCCTCTTTCTTATTCCTTTTTCACTTCTTTTTCTTCTGACTCCTCCTCCTCCTCCTCCTCCTCCTCCTCCTCCTCCTCCTCCTCCTCTTCTTCTCCTTCTTCTTCTCTTCTCTCCTGCTCCTCCCTTTCCTTCTCCTCCTCTTGTTCCTCCTTCTTGTTCTTATTCTTTTGATTTCAAGTAACAGCACTTTCTTTTTCCAATTACATATAAAGATGATTTTAAATATTCATCTTTGTAAGATTTTGAGCTCCAAAATTTTCTCCTTCTCTCCTTTTCCTTCTTTTCTCCAAAACAACAAGCAATCTGATATAGGTTATACATGTACAATCATGTTAAACATATTTCTATATTGGTCATGTTGTGAAAAGGCTCAGAACAAAAGGAAAAAACCAGGAGGAAGGGAGAAAAACAAAAGAAAAAAGCAAATAGTATGTTTTGATCTGCATTCACACTCTATAGTTCTTTCTCTGGATGCAACCAGTATTTTCCATCATGAGACCTTTAGAATTGTCTTGAATTACTGTATTGCTGAGAAAAATCTAAGTCTATTAATGTTGATCACCCTATAAAGTTGCTGAAGTTGCTATTGCTGTGTATAATGTTCAAGAAGCTTACGTTCAAATGTGGGATACAACATGTAAATAACTATTTATATTAAAAATATGTGCCAGATCTGGGGCTAGGTATTTGAAATACAAAAACAAATAGGAAAAAAAAATTTGCCCTCAGGGAACCTATTCTCTACTACATGATAGTTTGATAGAGAAGAATCAGTTTACAATCAAGCAAGGACAAACTTAATTGATACCTGACAAATATCAGCTGAAAAGTAATTACTGGCAATAAACAGTGATCATGTCAAAGAAAGTGATTATTAATTAACTAGCTGCTCCCAGGTGGATATATCCATGACAACGCTTTTGGCTGCTAACTTGTTTTGTGATGTGTGTTGGATGCATTTTCGCTATCCTCCAATAGGCTGGTTCTGGGTGTCATAAACCCACAGAAATAATTCAATATATAAAGCCAAGTGGTTTTGCTGGTTCATTACTGAGGGACTGGGAGCCAGCTTCTAAAGAAAGGACTACAGGAGAGAGACAACACAGGCTATGAGGTAAGTCTTGGGCTCAGCCTTGGTTTCCATTCTAAACTTTTTCGTGGACAGTTCTGATGCATTCCCTAGTTCGTGTTAGTCTGTCTTTCTTTGCTACCATCTAGATTCAGGTTAATGTCCAAGAAGGATACAACCTGTGTGACTTCGAGCAGATAGCTTAACTTCTCTGGGAAGTCTTGCTTCTGATCCCTGGTTTTGTGACCCTGGAGAAGTTTATAACCCCTTAGAATCCTAACACTTTAATGGCACTGTTGAATATTGACACAGGGAGTTTTCTCATTAGAATTCCTTACTAAAATTAAAGCACAATTCTTGTCCCATCCTATAATTAAAGCATAAATTTCACCCTCGTGAAAACTAAATTGGCTTAATGAGTTTTGACTTTTAAAAGCCTTTTCTTTCACTTATAAATGTTTCTTAGATGAGTTAACTGCCAACTAATCAAATGTCTTAAAAATGAAAATAGATATACAAATATATAAGGCAAAAAGGCATTTGTTCACACATTCTAAAACAACTTTCCCTATTCATTATTGTAAATAAATTACATTATTATAAATTAATGTAAATTTACATTAATGTAAATAATAAATAATGTAAATAATGATCAATGCATTATCTACAGTATCAAAATAATTATAATGCCATATCGCTGTAGGTACTTTCATGAATGATTCATTCTGTGAAGTTTGTTGATATTACTGTGATTTTCCTACTCAATAAAGGGATTGTTTCATGGTAATTATTGATTTGTAAGGCTAAGGCATTATTAACATAATGAAAACTGCAGTGACTGTTATTTGATTAGTCTGAACCTGAGGATTAGTTGTACTGGAAAGTGAAATGTTTGAGTGGTATCATGTGGTTTTTGGGTGAGATAAGAGCAGGTTGTTCTATAGATTTACATTCTAAGAATCAGGTTTTTGATGGCTTAGTTCCCAATGCTAAGGAACTGATTTGACTTCTTGCTTTTGCTGTTTCAAAAATGTTTCTGCATTTGTCACAGACAATGTGATGTCAGAAATTGATTGACTTTTCATAATCATTCATGGCCATTATTAAAGGGGTTACATATTTTGTACTTACACACTCTGCTTTAGTGCCTAGGAGACAATCCTTGATCACAAATATATGCACCATTCTTAACTCTGACATAATTCTCAAATCCACATCTGCTTCTCCATTACCTGAATACAAGTTCTTATTACCTCTTATCCTCAAATGTTGAAGTAGTTTTTTAACTGGTCATTTAGATTTCAGTTTTCAAAAATGATTATGAAAGATTCTGATCCATTTATTTTATAATTCAGAGAATTGATTTCTTTGCCATCTCCCATACAAGTCCCATGCTTTCTCCCCTCCCTAGCTTTATTTGCATGATTTACTTGCATGATTAATACAATACCCTGTTGCAGATATCCTAAATTGAGCTGTTCCTTCAAAATTATGATCAAATGTTCCATCTTCATCCTCATTTAAGTATTAGTTCAGTGAGAAATAAATGCACTTATTATGTCCTATTTTATGATATAAAATATCTTATGAATAACACAAATGGCATATTATTATTATCATTCTAAGTTTATAAAGCACTTTCTAACAGCAGTTCTTAAAGTTAAGCAGTACTAGAATTATCTTCATTTCACATATAAAGAAATCAATGATGAGATATATGATTTGTTCAATTTCACACAACTAACCATTAGAATATGTTCCATATTCATTTTACTAGACTGTAAATATTCAAGAGGTCAAGAATCATGGATTCTTCACGATGTTTATACCACATTGTCAATTTATGTTGACAAATTGTACAATACACAGATATAATTGATGTCTAAAGTAGTTTTATAAAGCTAAATGAAATCATCTATCAGTCATTCCTAGATGAAAATGAATTGTGGAAAGGTTCTGCTTCTGGTACAGTCAAAATGGTTTGCTTGAGTTAGTGAGTACAAAAAGTTTTGAGTATGCTCATGTTAGAGAATAGTGAATGTTTGAGTGGGTACAACAAATGGAGATTGTATATGTCCTTAAATCTTTAGGCGAGCAAAGAGATTGGACTATCATTGAGGCAATCTACAGAAACTGGAAGTTTTGAAGCCTGGGGGTAATAAATTAAATTAATAGGAAGAAGAGTGGACAAGTCTAATGAACATTAAATAAACGATCAAGTAAAGTTCATGTTTGGAGTTAGATTCTGACATCATCAACTATCCTTGAACAAATCATATAATCTCTTGACTTCTGCTTTCTCATCAATAAAATGAGGCTAATAATAATAAAATACCTTTCTCATGAGCCTATCACAGACTTAGGGTGGACAAAATATTTTACCAGCCCCATATTTGTGATAATGAGAATTTTATGATCCAGGAAGACCAGTTGATTATTTGTAGGTATGACTGATGAAAGGAAGGTGGGACTGCAAAGAAAGAGACCAAATATTATGACAATAATCTGGGCACTGGATTTGGATTAGAGTGGTGGCTGCAATTATGACAATGCAGAGATGGTTGTGAGAGATACATCAAAGGAAGAATCTTTAGGATTTAATGCCAGATTGACTATTGGGGTGAGGCACAGTGGAAAATCAGTCAAATATCAAATACTTATTGAATTACTTCTAGCTTTGTATGAGGCACTCTGAAGAGATACTATAGTATATTTAATCTTTTATTTGAAATTCTTGATTTTCTTTAAGATTTCGTTCAAGTTATCCTTTTTTGAGAAATTTTTCTTGAGGCCTCCAGCTGTTGATGCCTTCCCCTCACTGGACTTAAGGTTACCTTATATTTGCTCTCTTTGGGTCTATCTCTACATACTCAAATAAAAATATGTATATACACAAACACATGTGCATATACACATATATGTATATATACATAATTATAAATCTATAAAATATTATGTATAAATAAAAATGTGTATATGTATACATATATGTATATAAATATGTGTATATGAGCATATATGTATACACATATATGAATATACACATGCATGCATTCACATGTTCATTGATTTATTTGGGTATTCCACTAATTAATAATGAATAATTTCAAGATAGATCAATCACTTTCTCACCATAGCCTTATGAGGTAAGAGATTAAAGTATAAGTTTTGCTCAAATGGGTTTAAAATCTATTCATAAAAGTGAAACAGAACAGTGGGAAAAGAATTAAATTTGGAATCAGAGAGTCTTGTTCAAATCCCAGGTCTTCCACTTGCTGTGTAACCATAGTCAAGACATTTAACTAACCTGGGCCTCAATGTTCACATTTATTCAATTAGAGAGTTGGACTATGCGACTTTTGAATTTCCTACCTTCCCTACCTACAATATGAACCAGAGGCAGGATCAATCTAAAATAAAACACCAATTATAAAATAGAGACTAGTAGGTGTACTAGGTGATTGAAAATGGAGAGACCAAGGGGCAGCTTGATAGTTCAGTGAATGGACCCCCAACCCTGGAGTCAAATCTGTTTTCAGACACTTAATAGTTATTCCTAGCTATGTGACTCTGAGGAAGTCACTTAACCCCAATTACCTCTAAAAAAAGAAAAAGGAAATGAAGAGACCAATATGGTCTAAAGCTATGGGGAAAGATTTCAAGTGAGGTAATAGTAACTGAGATAATTCCAGGCAGGGAAAAAGAAGAACATCATAATTCTTGTTTTGAAAAATTAATGGAAATAGATGGTGAGCAATTTTACCTGCCATAATGACCCTCATAAACCCTCATATGTCCATTGGATCTGTGCTGCCTAGACAAGGACCTACAAGAGATATTTGTTCCTCCTGAGAAAACTAACAACTAGAACAGAAACTTAAGGTTTAATTAAAAGGTAAAATTTATCTTTAGGGCTGCAGTAAATAATAACACATTAGGTATTCCTGAAAGCTATTTTACTATGTGTAATTTCCTTCAAATCTTAAATATAATGAGAACATTTGTATAATTTAGAAGTTAATGATAGCTGCTAGAATATTTGAAGTAGCAGCATCACAGGATGTATCAAAAACTCCTTACTGAGGTGCCCAATGAAAATAAAATAAACAAAAAGGAATAGGCATTAGTCAATTAAATGAGAATATTTCATAAGATACTAGTCATGATAGAGCAATGCTTTTCTAAAAATATTCTAAGACCTAGAGAAAGAATGAACAGTGGTAGTCTGGACAAATATAATGGATGCTATGAAATATCTGCATGGTTTTAAAAGAGAAACCATCTATCTTAAAGTGCATTAATTAAAATATTTTTTTAAGTTCAACAGTGTTAAGTTAAGAATCTCTCCTAATACAGTTCAAAAACTGAACCCAGGTTCTTTTTATTGAAACTCAGTGTTCCACCTTAGAGTCTGGTTTGAACAAGTACTAAAGCCCATTAGTAAATATTTTTTTGTATTATCATTTTTAAAATGGGCAGGATAATAATATCCAGCCCAACTATTTTCATAAAGCTACAAAATAATCTTAGGGACAAGGTCCAGGATTAAGCTAATAGAATAAGTTAGTGTACTTCAGTAATTAATTAGATCATATCTTTAGAATTGTCTTCCTCTAAGGGCTCTGTGGGGAAAGAGGTAGTCCTGGGTTCTAGAAGGTTATATCAAAAGAAGATAAATTCTATTAATATGAAAAGGCTCAAGTAATGCCTCAAAATCCTACCATATGTTAAAGAACGGTAACAAGACTTTCAGAAAACCATCATTTGTATTTTTATTCCCCATTATCCAGAAACTATCATTTAAAAACAGTGCTAATAAAATTGATCTTTTTACCATATTCCTATTTTATCATATCTTAGATGGGCAGTAACCCATGGCAAAAATTATTTAGTCATCCTGTTAATGTTTTTAAATTATATGGTTGAATAGTAGATAATTTCATATATCCAATGTGCTATTTATTGTACTTGGGTATATCTGTGATTTTGTTATTTAGTGAAGACAAGGTCATTGGGAAGATCATTATAAAGTTCACTAGAAAAGGATAATGATGATGATGATTAGTAGCAGTAGTAGTAGTTTGTATTAGTTGTCATTCAAGCAATAAACACTTCGCAAATACTTATTATTTGCTAGTCACTGTACTAAGTTCTGAAGTAACTAAAAAAACATAGAAACTAAGGAAAACTACTGAGTTGTAGAGGGGTTGTATTCAATGTTAGGAAGCAACAAGTCCAGTGGATGGAAAACTGGACTTGGAATCAGGAAGTATCATCTTCCTGAGTTAAAATCCAGCCTAAGATACTTATAATCTACATATATTTCTATGTCTTCTTCCCTTCCTCCCTCCCTCTTTCCCTCCCTCTTTGTCTCTGTCTCTGCCTCTGCCCTCTCTCTACCCCTCCTTTCCTCTCTTTATATGTAAGTCATTTTTAAGGGTTTATTATTTGCCAAATGTTGTATTAAGTGCTGGGGATATAAAAAGAAACAAAGGTCAGCCCCTGCCTTGGAGCTCCTAGTCCAATGAGGAAGAAAAAAACATACAAATATATTCAAATACATTACATAGAGGAGAAATAGAAGCTAATTAAGAGAGGGAAAGAGCTGGATTAAGAAGCGTTGTGAAAAGCTTCCCAAAGAAGGTGGTATTTTTTGTTGAGAAGTAAAGGAAACCAGGTAAGCTGGCAGATAAAAATAAGGAAGGAGAACATTCCAGGCATGGGAGGCAGGAAAAATGTCTGGAGTTTGGAGATGGAATGTGGTTTTCTTGGAACAGTAATTAGGACAGTGTCACTTGAACCAAAAGAACTTGGTGAGGAATAAGATGAAAGATGATTGCAAAGTTAGAAAGGGATAGATTAGGAAGGACTTTGAATGCTATACAGAGGATTTTGTGTGTGATTCTAAAGGTATTATGGAGTCACTGGAGTTTATTGGGAAGGTAATATGATGGGATTTGTGCACTAAGAAAAGCCCTTTCTCAATTGAATAGAGAATGGATTGATGTGGGAAGAGACTCAGGGCAGGAAAACCAAAAAAAAAAAAGACCCATTGAATTTTTCAGGCATGTGGCGATGAGTAGTGTTAGAGGAGAGAGAGGGACATTTAGCATAGTACTTGATACTTCTTAAATATTAGGTATTATAATTGTTGTTATTACTAGTGCTATTATGGGTATAAAAATTGAGAAAGAACATGGATTTTTCAATTCTAAATAAATATTTTTGCATATGACCATGTTGATAATGGTGTGTGCTTCCAAACATATGCACATGTACGTAAATGCATATCCGTACTTGTGTTCACACACAAATATATTGCATTGAGATCGATTTATCACTTAAAAACATTTTTAGTAATGCCTCAAAATCCCACTCTGTGTTCAGGAAGGATAATAAAACTATCAGAAAATTATAATTTACATTTTTATTTCCTAGTAGCCAGAAACTATCATTTAAAAATAGTGCTAATAAAAATAGATCTCTCTACCATATCCCTGTTTTATTGTATCTTAGATAGGCAGTAACCCATTACAAAGATTGTTTGGTTATCCTGTTAATGATTTTAAATTATATGGTTGAATAGTAGGTAATTTCATATATCTAATGTTTTATTTATTGCATTGGCTATATGTGTTATTTTGTTACTTAATAAGTATACCATTAAGGATATATTGATATTGGAACATTAATATGCTGAAGTCCAGGGCTTTAAATTATTTTGGGTTTTATGGATATATCAGTCTTAAAAGTTGGCTTCCATTGAGCTATTTTAATGGCTCTATCTATCATATTGCTTATTGTCCTTTTCTGTGCTCTAGAAGCTCTGGGAGCACATGTGTCATGAAGACCAAATGAAATAAAATATGGAAAGTACTGTACAAACCTCTAAGCAATATCTAAATGCTAGCAATGCTAGTGATGATGATGATGATATATTTATGAAGACCTCCCTAAATAGAATTTCTCCATTGTGTTAAGAAAAAAAAAAGCAAAACAATTGCCTTAGAAATCATGTCTTTGCCAAGAAATTCATTTAACGTCCAGATGTCTAGAGTCCCAGACTCTTTAGGAAAAGAAGCACCAATAGTTACTAATCTATGTTGTTGCCCAGGCAAGCTCTGGTGACAAAGTGAAATATAACAGGTGGTTGCCAATTCACAGTTATATTTTTATTGTCATGATTGTCACCTATTTAGCATTTGATGCTTAATTTCTCATATTGATAGTGGCTTAAGTTGTAGGACTACCCCCAAAAAGACAATTTCTGCCCCATGCCCATTGCCTCCCTATATGTATGTATAATGGTATACATATGCAAACACATTTCCCCCATACTTTGCTTACTAGAGAGCAGTTGCATGATCTTTGACTGCTTTTCATAACTAATAAAATTTCAAGTGCGTTCAGGGGCAATCAGTTTGGGTAGGGAATTGTCGTTTTTGAGTTAGTCTGATAATTTTGCTTTTGATCCTGAAACCTGAATAAGAATAGGTTTATCTCTCTATATATCCACTAACTGAAAATAAGTGACTAGTTGGAAGGATTTATCTCAAATTAGAGGAATAAATATTTTCTTCATATTCCATTTTAATGATTATGCACATTCAGTTACTAAATCGGAAAGGTTAATTAGTTGACTAAGTAATCTGTTTGATTGAAAATTTACCTTTTATAATATAATGGAAGTTTAAAGGAGTTGGAGAAATGATTTAGAGTTAAGGATTTAATAGGGATTGAACATAGTGGTCAGGAAATAAGGCTTAATTGTCTGGGACTAAAGTACAGTGAAAGGGAGAAATGGAGGGCCATCAGATTAGTAAGGTGAAAAGATGTCATGGTTGGCCTGTTTGCCTTGCCTAGCATTTAAGGAGATTATGGAAAAGGTACACCTGGGAGATTGACCTTGGGCTAACTGACAAGGAAATTGAGATTCAGGAGATGAGACCAACACAGCAAGGGAATGGGTTGGGAAAAGGAACGAAAATAAAGGGGTAAGAGAGGTAGTCAGTACATAGCCTCATCAAGTGGGATGAGCATAGAAGACAAATATTGGGGAAAGGAACTATATTTTGATGAATCATGGCTTTTAAAGCTTTGTTGAATGTATTTATAAACTACTTATATATAAGAGAGAATATACCTAAATTGGAAAATGGTGAGAATCGGATTATTCAGAAGTTTCAATAGTTTATTATTTCTTTCAGGCTGATAGGATCTTATATTTAAGGCAGAAAGATATAGAGTATTAACTTCCCCTTTTAGAGAAGAATGGAACCTCAGAAAGGTTGTAAGTGACTTGTCTTTGTTCCACAGCTAGGGAATATATGAGGAGGCTATTAAAACTAAGCTTTCTAGACCCCAAGTCTAGTGCTCTATGGATATTGTACTAGAAGTCACAGTAAGAGAAATAACTGCCATTTAGACATACATGTTCTCCCTTCCTTTTTCAATTTTAAATAATTACAAATTTTTAGGATTCATTAGGGTGGTAAAAATTAAAATTGTTTCAGCATTTCCACAACAGTTAAGAAAGGATGGTACAAACCAATAGAGGGGAGTTATGAACTATTTGCTTATGAACTTTGTATAATGGCATACATATGCAAACACATTTCCCCCATACTTTCCCAACCCATTCCCTTGCTATGTTGGTCTCATCCCCTGAATCTCAATGTCCTTGTCAATCAGCCAGGCATGTCTTTTCCATAATCTCCTTACATGCTAGGCAAGGCAAACAAGCCAACCATGACATCTTTTCACCTTACTACTCTGATGGCCCTCCATTTCTTCCTTTCACTATACCTTAGTCCCAGAAAATTAAGCCCTATTTCCTGACCACTATGTTCAATCCCTATTAAATCCTTAACTCTAAATCATTTCTCCAACTCCTTTAAACTTCCATTATATTATAAAAGGTAAATTTTCAATCAAACAGATTACTTAGTCAACTAATTAACCTTTCCGATTTAGTAACTAAATGTGCATAATCGTCAAAATGGAATATGAAGAAAATATTTATTCCTCTAATTTGAGATAAATCCTTCCAACTAGTCACTTATTTTCAGTTAGTGTGTATATAGAGAGATAAATCTATTCTTATTCAGGTTTCAGGATCAAACGCAAAATTATGAGACTAGCTCAAACCCTGCCCAAACTGATTGCCCCTGAATGCACTTGAAATCTTATTAGTTATGAAAAGCAGTCAAAGATCATGCACCTGCTCTCTAGTAAGCAAAGCTATGAACTATTTCGAATTTAATAAAAGACAAATATTATGGATGGTTGTTTGAAGGCTCCAACTTTGTTTTTTAGTAGTAAACCTTTATCACGGCAGAGCTAGAATTAAATGACTTGATATGAAATTACATAGTACAATACAGTAAACCTAAGTTATAAGTTCTAGCTATTATTATTCTTAATTTTATTATTTTATATTTTATTATTATAGATTATACTGAAAATTTTTGTATTCATCAGGAAGCAATTTTAAGTATATTGTGATGAATCTATGATCTAAGAGAAGTGGATACTTGATTCTATAGTGAAGGCAAAAATTTATAAATATCTTCTAAAAAACTGATTCTTGTCCAAGTCCTCAGGTATATCTTCCACAAGGTTTCAACTTCTACACAAAGGCACATCTGAATAATATCGTCTTTGGTATCCTTCATGGTACTATCAGACACTTCTAGTGAGCATAACTATCCCAGATTTACCATTGACTTGGAACAATAATAATAATCAGAGTGAAAAATCAATTGTATCTCTCTGGTTACATGTTTCAAGGCATTTCATACAACTATAACAAGTCCCTGGTTAAGGGAAAATCTTTAAGATGATATTTTGATATATTAAGTCAAGTACCTTTTCTGTTTCTTAATGAAACAACACAGCAATATCTCTTTTTCTCCATTCCTTTCAGCCAATCTTATGATTGCAAAGGGATCATCTGTTACAGGATGTTTATGAAGCCTACTAGTTTTCCTATCATACTTCTGTCAAATATGTCTTTAGTACTCCTATAGGTTAATCTCATGATCCTTTTGGAGAAATGAGGATGTAGCACATGAGTTTGTAGTCTTTGGTATTTGGGGCTCATTTTTTCATAGTACTTATAAAACACTGAATTTTCCTCCCTATCCCCAACCTTTTAGCATTCCCTCTCCTTTTCAAATATTTTCAGAATAATTTTCTTAATCCTCAATTTTTGAAAACTTGTATTAAGAGTTCCTCTCTGGATGTTCTTGTTCTAATTCATCTATCCTAATTTTTGTTTTCTTTAGTGCCATTTCTAGTTGCTCATGCAAGACATAATTTTAGAATACAAATATGGCAGCCATTGGGAAGCAAGTTTGTTTATAGATTTAAAAATATATTATGTATTATGGCCTCCTTCTAATTTTATCTTAAAATCTCCCAGATGGCTTTGTTGGTTTTGTTGCTAGGTTATTTGCAAACTTATTTTTTCTTCCTCTTTATTCATTGTTTTATGAGTTGATATTGCTCACAAAATTCTGTTCCCTTCCTCCATCTGAGTTTACAAATGAGTTTCTATTCTATATCGGTGTTGCTCTTGGTTGCCATATCTTTCTTCTTCACTAAAGATCAGATGTTTGCTGACTGTAGTAGTACTAATTTCTTTTGGCTTCCTCATTTACATTAGTTAAACTAGCCTACCTTAGTTAAACTTTCCTCGTTAAACCATGGTCATCTCTCTGTAGTGAAATCTTTTCTTTTTAAAATGTTTTTCAATGTTAATAGCTTCTCTAAATACATCAAGTTTGATTCCCTGCTATTATTAGACACTATGTAAATGTATATTCCCTTTCCCCTTCATCCTGAGTATTGAGGATATAACTGAAAAGTAAAAAGAACCTTCTCACAAGGATCTTACCTTCTAATGGGAAAGTCAACATAAACATTTAAAAAATTATGTGTGTGTGTGTGTGTGTGTGTGTGTGTGTGTGTGTGAAAAGCAACCTTGGAGAAGATAGCACTAGTTGGGTTAGCAAAGACCTAAAGTGGAAAATGCCATTTAAGCATCTTGAAGGAATCTGAGTATTTTAAGCAGCTAAGGAATGAAGGGCATGGTGGCTACGAGGTGGCAAGACAAAGAGGTATACAACAAAAACCTGTGTGAAAGGATCTTCAGGTTGTTCAATGTGATTAGATTACTTTATGAAGACAAGAAATTTTAAAATGTTAGGATAGCAGCAGTGTCACTAGCAATACAAAAGTTTGAGGGATATCTATTTTTGTTGGTGTTGTAGAGGAAGATAAGCTCTTTTTGTGATCTGTTGAGTTTGAAATGCCTTTAGGGAATTCTAATTAAAAAATATCCCACATTCAAATATTGTTCACAAAATACTATGTAGAATACTGGGGATAAGGGGAGATTCAGGTGACAGAGCAGATGATAAGCTATATGGGCAAAAGTGGTTTCTGGTTGTTTGCTAGTTTGGATTCCAGGCAAATCTAGTTCTTGTTGTATACTATTTATTAGATAAATTTGTACTCATTCATTTTATCATGGTAGGACAGGATAGAGAGCCAAGGAGAATTAATTATTCATTTTTCAAAAGAAAGTTTGTTGTTTATTTCTGAGATGAGGACAAAATATCGATGTGTTTTCCAGCCCAGATGTGTACAGAAGAGGAAAGGGGTGGGGTAGACTTTAATTCAGGCAATCTGTGCTTAAAATCTGACTTTGGATACCTAATGTTTATGTGTCCATGGAAAAACCACTATATCTTAGAGCCTTAGTTTCTTAACAAAACAATTTAATTAAATAATAATGATAAATGACAATAATAAATTGTATATAAAAATCTTTTTATATTTCCTTGCTTAATTAATTTGCTATTCCCTGGTTTATGACTTTTCCCCTTTTTAGGTTAGGTTTTACTTAGTTGTCAGAATTGGCTTAATATCTTATTCCTTCTTCAAGGTCCAACTCAAATGCTGACTCTTTCATAAAGACTTCCAAGATTTTCCCAGCTAAAAGTGATTTCTCCTTAATTTGTTCTCATAAACCTTCAAAGTATTCTTATGTAATTGTATATTATATAAGTCAGATACGTGCACACATGTATGTGTTTGTATTTATACACACACGAATGCAAATTACTCTCATTTCCCCAAACAAGATATGAAGCTTTCAAGAGCAGGAGTTATGCTTAATATTTCTTTTTAATCTCCTTTCATATCTACAAGTGCACAAAGCAAATAGTAGGCTTAATAGATTAAATGAGATAATATATGAAGAATATGACATATATAAGGTACTCTTTACCTATCAGCTATTATTGGTGAGACTTTTTTTATTCTATGCAGGAGACTCTGTAATTCACTTTGCATAGTACTCAAAAGAGAAAAAAAAATAATAATCTATACCTTAAATTATTTATAATGATAGTATAGGGAATCCTTGTGAGAATCCCAGTGAGTTTGGGGCATGCCTTTAGATAAATTTGTTTGCTGAGAACATTGGAATATGCTAACAGTTATCTGGTGGAATCTCAGGAAACACATAAAAAAAGTCGGCCATCCTTCTGGTGCCTTAATTCATGAGTATCCTTTATTGCAAGCCTGTGCTTACCCCCTGAAAACCTGGCCAGTGTCTAGAGTAAACATAATCCTTCTAAAGGAATGAACAAATATTCTTCTTGGTGATGGAATATTCTCTTATGCTGGAGCATCTTGAACCTGATGGAGTTGCTTGTATCAAATGATAATATTTAGCATAGTGCCTTTTTTGTTCTTAGCCTATAAAAATCCCTTAGTGGAAAGGGATTTTGAGGCTCTGAATAAGAAGTATTATACAGTTTGTCTAACAATGGCTCCTACTTGAGACTCTGAATTAGCTGTGACCATGCATCCTTGCAGCCAAGGAATTTGGATGTTTGTGATCCTTGGAACATCATCAGTTATCATGTATTATGTTGTTTGTCTGTTTGTTATAGTGTCTTTATGGGACCATTGAGTTTGTTAATTGTGTATTACTTTTATGCTTTGATTTTTGTCTTCCCTTGTTTTATTAAAATCAAGGTTCCATGCTTATTATTATATACAATTATATTAATAATCACTATAGCCATCAAATAATTAATTATCTATTACAATTAATAAGCATTATTAATTAATATAACATACAACATATTAACATCAATAATTGGTGATTCAATTATTTATTATCACATGTCAATTATTGCTATATATTAATAATATTACATATGTTATTATTGATATATTACCATATGCATATTAATATGGTAATATATAATATGAGATTATATCAGTTGAAATGCAAATTCTGAACCTAGATTAATCTTACAGGCAATAATGATGAATTGTATCAAATCAATAAACATTTCAGGTATGTATGCAATATAACATGTAACTATCTTCCAGGACTGTGGCAAGTTTAGTATGGTGATCCAGTGCCAAAAAAAAAAAAATAGTCTCTGCTCTCATGGAGTTTATATTTTTTTGGAAACTTCACTGTTGTGAACAGCAGCTATAAAAGCTCATCTTTTCTTTCAGATGGCAAGAAAGAAATTCAGTGCATTAGAAATCTCCTTGATCGTCCTATTTGCATTTGTGTCTATAGTTGCTGTGGCCTTAATTGTAGTATTAGCAACAAAAGGGACAGCCGTCAAAGGTAAGGACACAGACCCTGAAACACAGACAGTGTCTTTTTAAGCCTAAGTATATCCCCACACACATGTGCACACACATATATGCATGCATATGCACACATATACACAGTATATAAATATTTTATTGACACAAGGTCCAAATAAAAAGTATATCCAAGCATTAACACCTATAGACTTAGGTAAATGTCTTTTCATGGAACCATATAGAACATATTTGATCCACAATCAAAATATACAAACAGATACACATACTAAGACCTGAAGGTTGAGATGGGAGTTACAGAGAAACTGTAGCACCTATAGTTGAAGTTAAAAGAACATACACAAACACATATCCATTTATACCTGAGATATGGAGTAATTAAGAAGAAATAGACCCACATTGTTGCTTGTAGGTCAGTTTAATGCATATATGTATATAAAGACACAGTTCTCGTAAGAATTACTCATCTGGTCCTATATTCCAGTGTCATGAACAAGGGCCAAGACCACAGGCCTCTATCTGCAGTTCAAGTTAAAAGTATAAATATACACTTATAGACATACACACAAAAGACCCTCTACAATCTAAGTTGGGTTAGTACAGACAAAGGTAGATGACTACCTCCAATCCAAGTTGAATGTACATACACCCTGACACATACATTGGTATCTGAGTTTAGACGCTTTTATACACACAAGCACACACTGTGCAGAGACACACTAAATATTGTGGTTTATGGATTGTTTAGAGATACCTGTTAAATCACCAAGACACACAAACAACAAATTTAGGCCAATATAAGACTTGTGTTTGCACATGTAGGTATAATAACTCCTTCAGTTAAAGGTAAATGTATATATTGCCATACAGACAATTAGCAAAGGGTGTTTCCCAAGTGACAAATAGTGTAAAGGGAGAGAAATGTGACAAAAGCTAATCATTTTTTAAGTTAATTTATTTTTCATACGCATTTTTTGATGAATTTCGTTGGGAGAGAAAAAGGGAAAAAACATGGGAGAGATAAAAAAAAAAAAACAGAAAAAATAAGTGAACAAAGCATAATGTTGATTTACATTCAGTTTCCTTAGTTCTGGATGCAGATGACATTTTCTTTCCAAATTCTTTTGGGATTGCTTTGGATCACTGAAACACTGAGAAGAACCAAGTCTTTCATAGTTAATCATTGCACATTCAATCACACATTCTTGCTGTTATTATATACAATGTATTCCTCATTCTGCTTGTTTCACTCAGTCTGTTTATATAAATCTTTCCAGACCTTTCTACAATCAGCTTGTTCATCATTTTTTATAAAACAATAATATCCATTACCTTCATGTATCACAACTTCTTCAGCCATTCCCCAACTGCTGGGCATCTACTCATTTTTCAATTCCTTGCTACCACAAAAATAATTATTACAAACATTTTTGCACTTGTGGGTCCTTTTCCCTCCTTCATGATTTCCTTGGGATGCAGACCCAGTTGTGGCACTTTTGGGGCAAAGGATATCTACGGTTTTATAGCTCTTGGAAGACAGGCATTTATTTAGTGTCTACTGTGTACCAGGCACTGGGGATACAAAGACAAGCTGAGAGAGATCATTCCTGGACAGTCACAGTACCATAGTTGGATGGTTAGATATTTATAGTTAGATGAATATGGAAATTGACTTAATAGTCAGATACAAGGAGGAGTAATTATCATCTTCTCTTCAGTTTAGAAAGAAAGCTTCCTTCTAGAGTATTTCAATGATCTCCCTGCTGAAAAATTTCATCAGTGACTCAGACAACAGTGAAGGTAAAAGCCCTGTTGAATTCACAGATGATGAAAAGCTAGGGGAGATGTAAATGGAAATAAAAGGATGATAGCACTCACTTCCTAGAGTTGTGACGTTCATGAGATAATGTTAATAAAGTATATAGTGCAATGGTATAATGTATTATAAAATTGTTGATTACTATTTTTTCACCTTATTTTTCCCTTTCTTATGTTTTCTTTTACCATCAACTCTTCCTCCCTCACATCTTCCACCTTATACCAAACTGAAGGATATTGCAAGATGAAGTTAGGATGGATAGGGACTATGAGAAAGAACATTTCTACCTCCTTATTTCTTTTTTATTTCAGGATCAAATGAGAGGTTATGGGAGAAGCCATCATGGGGCTCTGGCTATGCTATCAAGGGCAGTTTATGAGTTTCATGATGGAAAAATCTGGACCTGGAAAAATCACATTAATTTCTCATCTTGGTATCTTCTGGATATGATACTTTGGGCAAACCACTTGCTTGTCTGGCCACAGTAGTAGTCTCTTATGTAAAATAAAGTTATAATATAAAGCATCCCCAAAGTCTTAGTATATACCCTATCTATATAGTTTCCTTACCACAAAGAATTTTCATGACACCCAAAGCAGATCACGCACAGAAAAAAAAAAACTGTCAAGACTCAATGTATGATAGAGATATCAGTAAATTTTTGTCACTTCTTAATAATCAAAGTATAAAAATAGTACTCAGCTATAGTGTATGGCTTAATTAGTATGCTATCATTTAAGTCAGTGTTTTCATGAATTTAAGATTACATTACTTAAAAACTGCCTTGAGCATGGCATACGAAACATTGGAATAACAAGGCATCTGCTTTTATTTTAGAATTTGTTTCAGGAAGCCCATCTACTCCAGGAAAATGCCCAAGTGATGTGAATGTCAATATAGATGGGAGGATAAACTGTATACCAGACCAATTTGCAACAGAGGTTTGAAAAATATTGTTCTCTTTTCAATTTCATTTGTTCTCTCTAGCAAGGATGATCGTATCATTTGGAGGCTATACATTTCTTTATGGAAATATGTTATCTCTTTGGGCTTAGCTCATAGCATATCTTGCCTATCGTAGGTATTTAATATACATGTGTTGAATTAATGACTTTAAAAATTGGCCAATTCCATATTTCATGATATCTGTATATAAATTAGGCTGCTTTTGACCTTTTACTATGAGGCTTTTTACTAGCACCCTATCAAAAATATAAGAATGATAGCAGGAAGCTTATGTTTTAACCCAGCCATGATGGTCTATTGTCCTTGTATTTCAGGGAGACTTCTGTCCCTTTGTTGGATTGATGAATAATGTCTATGTAGGAAAACAAATGCGTTTTCATTGTGACATTTTTTTTTCCTGGGAGAACAATGAAAAGACTGATGGCTTAACTATCAGCAGACCAGGTTTAAAAGTTGACTCTTTTGGTTACTTTGGACAAGTAACCTTACCTATTTATAAAATGAAGGAATTGGAGCATTTTCAACACTTAATCTATTGTCCTTTGATTTAAAAGATAGAATTCAATCATTATTGTTTGTTTTTTGTTTTTTTCCCCCATTCAATCTGACATACCTGGAAATATCTTTCAAGCTCTCTTTTAAATATTTTTACATTTCTGATACTAGAATCTTGAGAGAGCTCCTCCTCGAAGGATAATGATGTTTTCTTTATTCAGAAGAACTCATTGACCTCTAATAAAAAGGAATATGCCTACCAAGAAGTATGAGAAAAAGTATTGCCTTATTCCTGGAGTCATATGTGAAAAGTAATTATTGGGTGTAGGCAGTGAGAGCTTCTCTGGAACCAAGCAAGATTTCCATACATTCATTCTTTTTCTCATTTTAACTCTGAGGAGACTGTGGACTCTCTTTAGGAGATCATTCTCTAATCTTTTCCCCACTGTAGCAACTGGTGTTTGGGAACCTTCAAATTCATTAATTTTCCTTTTTGTAATTTCCTTTTGATATACCTGCAATATATTTGTCCATATCATTAAGGAGCATCAGTCCCTTTCCTTTGTAATTGCATCATTCCATAGCTCACCACTCCTGACAGATAAAAGTAATCCCCCTTATACATAAGGGATTTGTACAGATAAGCTACCAGCATATAAATTGAAGGTCAGGTGCTTATGACTCAAGTTAAAGAGCCATCTAACAGCTTTTCAGTTAATAGTTCAAAAATATATCAGAAGATGAATTTGTGGAGGGATGAGCCATCTTCCTTGAAGCTGATCCATGACCTGCAAAAAAAAAAACTTGTAGAGATTTAGAAATGTTTATACAGTTGAAATACACTTTTGATTTTTACTTTTAAAAATTAAAATGGAGAAGCAAAGAGGAAAAAATAGCAGATTTTGTAAACAGTCAATTGTCTTTCTGGCTAAGTAATTAAAGTTATACAATTCTGCGTGGAAACTAATCAGTCATAAAGGAAGTCATGCAACAATATAGTCTGACTTAGATAAAGGTGATTATCTTGTAAGAGATTTTTCCTGGCCTCAATGCTGTTATACTATAATATTACAATTTATAAGTGTAAGGCTATTTCAGCTCCCATCATTTCACCCTCCCCCCATACCAAGCAGGTAAAGAAAAGACCATTATTATGGAATTCTATTTTAAATTTAACCTTGGAAACATGTTCAATCTGATGAGAAATATACCATATGCAATGCCATCTTTGAAAGTGTTCATCAGGAGTGCCATGCAACATTTCTTTGTCTTTTTATCCTTACATCAAAACAATGAGAATGAATTAAATTGGAAGCATTTGCAAGGAATGGAGTATCTTTTTAACATCCTTGTAACTCCTTGAATGAGAACCTTTCAGTGAATACTATTGTATAAAAAAACAGTCTGATTCTGAATTCCCAGTATCTACCTACATCAGAAATCAGGGAATGAATTGAGTAGATGAATAAAGTTATTTGGGGAAAAGAAGAAACTGGAATACTCTTGGGGAGGGAGTTGGACATTAAATTTAGAAATGGAAATAACCAACTTCACAAATAACATTTATTTGATATTGGTCCAGACTTTATGTACCCAGCGTGGCTGTTGCTGGAGTCCACTGAACAGTACCACCCACCCTTGGTGTATCTTTGGGGACAATCATGGCTACAAAGTTGACCATCAGCAGGCATCTAATGCTGGTAAAGACTAGTTTATTTTTCAAGCTTTAATCTATCCATGAAATAGATAGTTCAATAACTCACTGTTTTTCCTTTCCTTTTTTTTTTTTTAAAAGGAATAGAAGTTAAATTAAGCAGGATACCTTCACCTACCTTATTTGGAAATGACATTGACAATGTCTTGCTCACAACGGAAAATCAGACATCCAGTCGACTTCGGTTCAAGGTCTGATTTTCTAACTAAGTTTTGGAATTATATTTTTAAAATTTTTATTTTAAAGCTTTTTATTTTAAAATTTTACGTATAGTTTTCAATGTGCACCCTTGCAAAACTTTGTGTTCCATTTTTTTCTCACTTCCTTCTCTTTACTTCCTCCCTAAAATGGCAAATAATCCAATATATGTTAAACATATGCAATTGGAATTAATTTTAAAAGCAAAACAATAGACATGATACTCCATGACGATTTTTTTCTTTTGAAAAAAATAAAGGTTATTTCCTAACAGAAAATTTAAAATAATTTTAAAATAAAAGATCTTAGAGGGCAGGGATTTTTTTTTTATGCTATGTTTGCATTCTGAATGTCTAGTACTGTACTTGGATCATGATACTTATTTGATGAAATTTGTTGTTTCCTAGACTATAAGACCACTTTATCAAATATCAGCTGTCTATAAATGCTAAAAGAGTCAGTTTAAAATTTAATACAGAGTCATTATTTTACCTGTATAATAATATACATATATATAACAGTAATGATAAACTGTGATATAACATTTAAACATCCTTTCAATTATGAAACACAAATTCTCCTTAGAGTAATGAATAATTTGAACAAAACAGCCCTCTGAGCTTTACTTGTCTCATTTGTAAAATAGATGTAACTATACATTTTTGTGATTCTACCACTTATATGGAGCTCTGTAGCTTATAATGTTTTATACAAATGACCTTTAAGATAACCCTATGATTAAGATAACCCCTGTTACATGTAGTATGACCCTCACTTAACAGACAAGGAAAGAGGTTCAGAAAAATGAAGGGACTTAATCATATAGACATACTCAGGAAGGCTCAGAAATAGGATTCAAGCCCCATTCTCTAGTGAAATGTAATTACCCTACTCATTCTAATATATCAAGTCAGCTCTATATATGTGTAGATATATGGCCACAAATGACTTCAGAAAGTTGAAAATGAACTTGGTCTTTTTATTTTCTTAGATAGACAAGAATTGTAGCTCATTATTAATTTGATACCTGGTTCAGCATTTTCACTCTCTTAGTTGGTTTCATATCAAATGATTTTAACTTTATTTTAAAAATCTTAAATCTTTTCAGATTATTGACCCTAAAAACAAAAGATTTGAAGTTCCTCATCAGTACATCCAAAAATTTACTCAACCAGGAGCATTGGATACAAAATATAAGATAGAAGTGATTCAAAATCCTTTTGGCATCAAAGTAATTCGAAAAAGCAATAACAGAGTTTTGTAAGTGATTTCTTTTGATATCTCTATGCCTCCCTACAAGATTTTGACCTTTCTATTGTCATTATAAAGATCACAAACAGAAAAGACTTAATTTAATCATTTAGTAGTTTTAAGCTTCTTTTTTTTAAAGTTCCATATGTGCTTACCTCCTTAATGATATTCATATCATGTTATTGGTATGGAATGGAATGGTACCATACTATACTATTAGATTTTTATAACATAAGGAGAATAAGTTCTTAAATGTTCTAAATTCTATAGATGGGTATATCATATTAGATGACAAAGTAGTCTTGGAAGTAAGGGAGATTTGTGTTCATGTATGATCTCTGCCTGTAAAAAGAATTTCATAACTCTTGAGAACCAGTTTCTTATTTGTAAAATGGAGATCTGTGTTACCTAACTAACAGAAGTATTATAAAGATTGAATAAGACAACATGGAAATCACTTTGCAAAATTTAAAGCACCATTTAAATATCAGTTATTATTATTACTTTGCCTATTATTATTGAGATAAGAACAATGGTAATAATAATGAAAAATAACCTTTATGTTGTAAACAGATTTACAAAGAACTCTATGTATATATTGTACATGTAGAAAAAACCATTTATTTGGACATATACACATAAGCAATAATATATATATATATATATATATATATATATATATATAAAATCAAGAGATCATTCAAGAAAATAGATGATAGTCTCTTTTGAGCTTTACAACTTTCCAACCTTAAATTAGGTGCTATAATTACCTCCATATGATAGATTAATAAACTGAGTGATTTAAAGGGACTTATCTAGAATCATGCAGTTTGTTAGTGGATGACACAGAATTAGGAAGAATTCACATTAGGTCTCTCACTCCAGATCTAGTTTTCTAGCCCTTATGGGCATGCAACTATCTATAATCATAAATATAAATATTGACTATTTTAAATTCAATTTAAAAAATGAATTTCTTTATTTTTGTAAATTTAAATTTAAATTCCAAATCACTGCTAAAAGTATTAATTAAAAGACTGATGAAGTAAAGAAATAGCAGATTATTAACAATATCTTAATGGTTCAGAATATGATTTTTATTGGTAGATTATATACACAAAGTAGCTATCTGTGATTTTGCCTTGGCCTCTTAATAGACTGCAACTCCATGAATGAATTAATGAATGGCCAAATTTGCATATATATATATTATATATATATATATATATTCCTATAAGTGATTACTAGATAAAAATTTTATCTGTAACGAGAAATATTTTATCAGCTAAGTTAAAAATTTACATAACTCTTGTATATATTTTTTACTCTAGGAATAGAGTCTGAACTCATGGTTTAAATGATGTAAGGAACTCCCAAATGAGGAAATTTCCCCTCCCAATGAATATCAGCATCTTACTTCCATTTTATAGTTTTAGGGACAACAAACAAGTATCAATCTCTTATTATTAAGTGCTAAGAATCACTGTGATAAGTTGTTTTTGTTGTTTGTCCTTTATTCTTAAAGAGAACCATGAATTTGGAAAGGTGATGTCATGACTTACAAGTGAACTGGGCTTAAGTGAGGGAGGGCTATGCAAAATCACTAGTGCTTTCTTCTCCAGAGCCATTTGGATTCAATGGTTAGCTATAGATTAGGACACCTGGAGATGGCCCTGGGCACAATGGATCTTGACCTTTTTAATTATTCTAGTGAAGATTGAAGTGACTATTCTATGGTTGTTCAGGCAGTATATCAAATACAAGACTGGAGCCTATACTTTCTAGTTGAAGCCATTTATCTATCTACTTCATCATTCCGTTTTTATTTATACCTGCTTTGTGTCTACTTGTGAGCACAGATATATGGCTCAAGTGACACAGTAAATAGAGTATTGGATTTGTGTCAGGAAAAACTGAATTCAAATCCAGACCCTTACTGTTATCCTGTGTCACTTAATCTTCTCGGCTTCAGTTTCATCATCTTTAAAATAGAAACAATAATAACACCTACCTCACAGGATTTTTGTAAGGATTAAATAAAATAAAATAAAGATTGTAAAGTTTTTTTTTTTTTTTACAAACCTTAAGTTGATATATTTCTATCTCTAACTCTATTTTCTCTGTCTGTCTGTCCACATTTGTCTGTCTGTCTGTCTGTCCGTCTGTCCATCCATCTATCTCTACCTCTATTTTCTCTCTATATCTGTCATCTATCTATCTGTCTAACCTTTATTTTCTCTCTACTTCTGTCATCTATCTATCTGTCTGTCTGTCTATCTGTATGCTGGTCGATCTATCTGTCCATCTATCAACACTATTATATTTTTTAGGTTTGACACAACTGTTGGACCTCTGGTTTACTCAGACCAATACTTACAAATCTCAACCAAACTACCTAGCAACTATTTCTATGGAATTGGGGAACATATCCATAAACGGTTCCGTCATGATACTTACTGGAAAAACTGGCCCATCTTTACCCGGGATGAACTGCCTGGTGATGTAAGAAATCATATTCCATGTTTTTCTATAAATAGTGAAAAGAATGTTAGAGAAGATTACACATCTGTGCGTTTCCAAGCTTTATCTGTTGTTGTAAATTTCCAATGAAATTTCTTTATAGCCAATAATATCTAGCACAATCATTTAGACATGAGGAGCATATTTACTATAAAATTGTAGGATGTTAATCCTCACCCTTAAGAGATAGCTTGTTTTCTATAATTATGAATTCTATGGAAGTTTGATACTTCATAGTAATAATAGTCAGATTCAAGCTGATTGTGCTATAGAGAGATCATATATCACAGAGCCACAGAGCTAGTCCTACAGAGCTAAAAAATGTTAATGTATACACTCGTGATGGACTATGTGTGAGAAGCTCATCAGTAGGAGGATGGGTAATTTGATCCTTGAATCGGTAGTTATATCAGCATTACACAATTCCTTTATAGCATGTTGAGATCAATCTAAGTTTAATGGGCAACTGGAATGGCCTTCAATATTCTAGAATTATTTTCATGGCATGTTGAGGCAACTAAAAGAGGCATTTTGGGGCATAAAGGTATAGTAAAAGTTCTATGCATAATGGTTAGAGAGATGTTAAAGTAGAGAAGACCTGCCTTCAAATTCTACATTTGGCACACATACCAGCTATATGATCCTGGCCAAGTAATTTATCTGGACCCCAGATAGACAATCATTTTAGCTTCTAGGAAAGCCCTCTAAGATTATAAGTTGCAAAAACAATGCTAAATTATAAAGGGAGAGGGAATTCTATCACATAGTTCTATATATTAATAAGATTAGAATTAAGTCATGATATATCTTAAATATACATCATAATATAGAAAGAAAAATTTCCAGGAGAATGTGGATTTGTGCTTCAAGTAGCAAAAGCTTACATCCTCCAGCTATAGAGGTTTGAGCGAAAAGATTTAAAAAGCACAGTGAGGTTGGGAGTCATCAAGCAAGGAGGCTTTGGACAGTGATCACTGGTACTCTGAGCCCTGTCCTGTCTGACAGAGTTCCTTCTATACTCCCTCTTAGACTCAGCCTGAAATTGAAAATCTTGCTGAGCTTTTGAATCTTACTGGTGATTTCCAACATATTTTTAGACCCTTGATTGTGGCTGGTGACAGTTTTATGGGAATTTTTTTTTGGATACAGTTAGGGTCTAAATTGTAGAGTATTTGGGAATAAGAGGCAAGAGACTGTAAGACTTTCAGGTCCTTACTATGAACATGGAAAGAGAAAAAACAAGGTTTGAAATGTTTCTTTAGCATGCCCGCTTTTTACTTTCACTAGATTCTAACATTCCATGAAAAAATACTTTGCTTTTCTTATAGAACAACCATAACTTATATGGCCAGCACACATTTTTCACATGCATCGAAGATGATACAGGACTATCATTTGGAGTTTTCCTACTGAACAGCAATGCAATGGGTAAGGATCCTTAGTCTGAACACATGTATTATAAAATCTTTGATCTCCTTCCAGTAATGAAGACTGAAATGTTAGGCTTGCTCATATTGATTGCCCTTGTCCATGTCCTCCCATATGGAATCTTTTCAGCATGTAATGGGATTTTCCTTGAGTCTTAAAATTGTTGAGGGTATTAACAGCCAGCCCTATCATGTATTCCTTATTCTCAAAATGTGAGCATGCTTTATATTACTTCTGTTTTGGTAATTTTGTAATGTACTGCACTTCCCTACCTGAGTATTCTTCAATTCCTATCCTTTGTATACTAGAGTGCCTTGATTTCCAAACATATTATATCTGAATATTGATACTTGAAAGATAGGAATATTTAAAAGAAAGAATTAGAATAAGTAAAATAACTATGTCATTTATTAAAAGTACATATTGCTAAATGGTGCAATAGATAGAGTTCCAGGCTTGGAATCAAGAAGACAAGTTCAAATAGGACCTTAGACATTTATTAGTAACGTGATCCTGGAAAGTCAGCTAACCCTGTTTGTCTCAGTTTCCTCAGCTCTAAAATGAGCTGGAAAAGGAAATGGAAACCCTTTCTGGTATCTTTGTCAAGAAAACTCAAATGGGATCGCCAAGATTTGTACCCAACTGAAAATGATGGAACAATTGAAAATTGATGCATATATATATATATATATATACATACATACATACATATATATGTATAGAAAAAGAATGCTCCTGCTCCCACTCTTGCTTCTGCTTCCACTTCCTCTTTGACTTTTTCCTCTTCCCTTTTTTCTGTCTCCATCTCTCCCTCTGTCCCTTGTTGAAATAAGGGAGCCACCTGCCAGTAGCTGCTGGAGGTCTAAAGACCTGTAGAATAGATCTCTTCTTGTGAA